>NC_049223.1:54609810-54915560 GCF_011100685.1 Canis lupus familiaris | reverse complement strand
AGAAGTGGGAGACAGATCTGTTCTTCCTGATTTTGGAGCATGTTGGGGGACTTCTCCACAAGGGAGCTGGCAGTCATTATTTTCCTCCCGTGCCCACCAGCATAAACACAGACACACTTGTGGGAGGTGGCACTGTATAGGCACTTGCTACCTAACCAGCCAGCAGGATGTTGGTCCCATGAGTTCTCCTGTGGACCTGCCCACTCCATACCTGTAGCTTTGGTACTGGGCTGAAGGCAAATTTTGTTACCTTGTGTGTCATGCCCAGCTTTGCACCTACAGCCACCCCAGCTCACAAATCCCATCCATTGCAATGGTTCAGGGAATCTAGCATAGGACTAGTGGCCCAGCACAAATCTTGTTATAACTCTAACCCTGCCCCCAACTTCCCTGGTGGGCCTGCGCCCTCAGAGTTGGCCTGCCTGCATCCCTCTAACACCGTAGAGAGCAAACACAGTCCATAACAGGCAGAGAGTCAGTGTAGACACTGCACTGAAAGGAAACGTGACTCAGTGATAACAGCAGGGCGTAAGCAGCACACACTGAATACTCTTCTGAAGTGCCGGGTTCTAGTGAACAAGGGACACTGCACTGCTGGGCACTCTAGGACCTCTCTTTCATAGTCACTACTTTCAAGAACAGAAGACATAGCTGACTTTCTTAATACATAGAAACAGATACAGGGAGGTAAACAAATGAGGAGACAGAGACCTCTATCCTAAATGAAATAACAGGATGAGATCATGACAAAACAGATGTAAGTAACATGCCTGGTAAGAATTTCAAGCAATGATTAAAAGGATACTTTCTGGACTTGAGAAAAGATTGGAAGATATGAATGAGAGCCTCAACCCAGAGACAAGGAATGACATAGCAGAGATAAAGGACTTAAAAAACCAAAATGAGAAATGTGCTTGCTGGAATGAATAGCAGGATGAAAGACACAGAGAATGAATTAGTGATGTAGAAGACAGAGTAATGGAAAATAATCAAACTGAACAAAAAGAACAAAGAATTATGCAAAATAAGAATACACTTAGGGAGCTCAATGACTCCATCAAATGCAATAACATTCGTATTATAGGAGTCTCAGAAGAAGTAGAGAGAGAAAAGAGGGCAGAAAATTTATTTGAAGAAATAAGAGCTGAAGGGGCACCTGGGTGGCTTAGTCAGTTAAGTGTCTGCCTTTGGCTCAGGTCATGATCCCAGGGTCCTGCAACTAAGTCCCACAGGGGGCTCCCTGCTTAGTGTAGAGCCTGCTTCTCCCTCTCCCTCTGCCTGCTCCTCCCCCTACTTGTGCTCCCTTTCTCTCTCTCTCTCTCTGTCAAATAAATAATAAAATCTTAAAAAAAACCCAAGAAATAATAGCTGCAAATTTCACTAATCTGAGGAAAGAAAGAGAAAATGAGATCCAGGAGGCACAGAGAACTTCCATTAAAATCAACAAAAGCTGACCCACACTAAGACGCATTGTAATCAAATTTGCAAAATATAGTGATACAATTTTTTTTTAAAGGAATAAGATCAAAGAAGCAAGTAACTTACAAGGGAAAACCATAAGGCTAGCAGGAGCTTTTTCAAAAGAAACTTTGCAAGCCAGTAGAGAGTGGCATGATATATTCCAAGTGCTAAATGGGAAAAATCTGCAGCCAAGAACACTCTAGCCAGCAAGGCTGTCATTCAGAATAGAAGGAGAGATAAAGAGTTTCCCAGACAAACAAAAACTAAATGAGTTCATGACCACTAAACCAGCCCTGCAAGAAATATTAAAGGAGACTCTTTGAGTAGAAAGGAGAGGCCAAAAGTGACAATATAAAGGTAGCACACACAAAAGCAGTAAAAATGAGTATTTTTCTTAAAAAAATCAGTCAAGGAACTCACACACACAAAAAGGATATGAAATATAATAACATATACCTAAAATGTGAGGGGGAGAGGAAAGGATAGGTTCAAACTTAAACAACCATCAACCATAGGCTGCTCTATGTGGAAGAGGTTATATACAAACATATTGGTAACCATATATCAAAAACCATTAATAAATATGCAAAGAATAAAAAGCAAGAAATCCAAATATATCACTAAAGAGAATCAATAAAACATGTGAGAAAGACGAGAAAGAATCAGACAAAATCTTCAGAAACAACCACAAAACAAGTAATAAAATGGCAATACATACATATCTATCAATAATTACTTTGAATGTAAATGGACTAAGTGCTCTGATTAAAAGACATAGGGTAATAGAATGGATAAAAAAATAAAAACCAAGAACCATCTATATGCTGTCTACAAGAGACTCATTTTAGACCCAAAGACACCTACAGTCCCCTTTGAAAGTGAGGAGCTGGAAAAATATCTACCATGCAAATGGATGACAAAAGAAAGCCAGAGTAGCAATACTTATATCAGACAAAATAGACTTTAGGACAAAGACTATAACAAGAGACAAAGAAGGATGCTATATAACAATAAGGGGGACAATCCAACAAGTAGTTATAACAATTTTAAGTATTTACGCACCCAACATGGGAACACCCTAATTCATAAAACAGTTAATAAGAAACACAAACGAACTTATTGAGAATGATGTGATAACAGCAGGGGATTTTAACAGCCCACTTACATCAAATGACAGATCACCTAAGCAGAAAACCCACAAGGAAATAAGTATTTTGAATGACACACTTGACCAGAAGGATTAAACATATATTCAGAATGTTCCATCTTATTTTTTAAAAGATTTTATTTATTTATTTCTGAGACACACACACACACACATACACACACACACACACAGAGATAGAGAGAGAGAGAGAGAGAGAGAGAGAGGCAGAGACACAGGCAGAGGGAGAAGCAGGCTCCATGTAGGGAGCCCGATGTGGGACTCGATCCCGGGACTCCAGGATTGGCCCTGGGCCAAAGGCAGGCACTAAACTGCTGAGCCACCCAGGGATCCCGGGAATGTTCCATCTTAAAATAGCAGAATGCACATGGAACTGTCTGCAGAATCATCACCTAATAGCCCATAAAATTTTTTCCAAAAGTTAAAGATCTGTTAAAGTCCCTTAGAAACATGTAAACTACCAAAATTGAGCCAGGAAGAAAAGAAAGAGAAAACTGGAACAGACCAATAACCAGCAAATAAATTGAATCAGAAATCAAAAAACTCCCAACAAACAAAAGTCCAGGACCAGATAGGTTGGCAGGTAAATTCTACCAAACATTTAAAGAAGAGTTAATATCTATTCTTCTCAAACTATTCCAAAGAATAGAAAAAGAAGGAAAACTTCCAAATTCATTCTAAAAGACCAACATTATTGTGATATGAAAACTGGATAAAACTGGATAAAGACACCACTAAAAAAGAGAACTGCAGGCCTGTATCCCTGATGAACATAGATGCAAAAATCCTCACTATGATACTAGCAAACTGAACTCAACAATACATTAAAAAAAAAAATCATTCACCAGGATCAAGTGGGAATTATTCCTGAGTTGCAAGATGAGACTGAAGTCATACCATGCATTTTTTTCTGATCACTACACTATGAAACTAGAAGTCAATCACAAGAAAAAAAACCTGGAAAAAACCCACAAATACAAGAAGGTTAAATAACAGGCTACTAAATAATGAATGGATCAACCAGGAAATAAGAGAAGAAATAAAAGTACATAGAATTAATTGAATATGAAAGCACAATGGTCCCAAACCTGTGGGATACAGCGAAAGTGACTCTAAGAGGAAAGTTTATAGCAATACAGGCCTACCTCAAGAAGCATGAAAAATCTCAAATAAATAACCTAAACTTACAACTAAAGGAGCAAGAAAAAGAACAATAAAGAAAATCTAAAACCAGTAGAAGAAGGAAATAATAAACATTAGAGAAGAACTAAATGATATAGAAACTTAAAAAAAAATCTCAACAGAATAGATCAATAAAACCAGGAGCTGTTTCCTTGAGAAAAAAAAAATCAATAACATTGATTAACTTCTAGCCAGGTTTACCAAGAAAAAAAGAGAAAGGACTCAAATAAATAAAATCACAAATGAAAGGGTAGAAATAACAACCAACACCACAGAAATATAATCAATTAGAATAAAATATTGTGAAAACCGTACACCAAAAGTTAGACGTATCTAGAAGAAATGGGTAAGTTCCTAGAAACATATAAACTACCGAAACTGAGACAGGAAGAAAGAAAAAATTGGAACCGACCAATAACCAGCAAAGAAATTGAATCAGAAATAAAAAAACTCCCAACAAACAAAAGTCCAGGACCAGATGGCTTGGCCAGTAAATTCTACCAAACATTTAAAGAAGAGTTAATAACAAGAGAGACACACAGATATCCAAAATAAATAAATAAATAAATGAATGAATAAATAAATAAATAAATAAATAAGAGTTAATTAATACCTATTCTTCTCAAATTATTTCAAAAAGTAGAAAAGGAAGGAAATCTTCCAAATTCATTCTAAGAGACCAGCATTATCCTGATATGAAAATCGGACAGAGATCCCACTAAAAAAAAAGAACTACAGGCCAATGTCCCTGATGAACATAGATGCAAAATCCTCACTAAAATACTAGCAAACTGGATTCAACAATACATTAAAAAAATCATTCATCAGGATTAAGTGGGATTTATTCCCGAGTTGCACGTTTGGTTTAACATTCACAAATCAATCAGTGTGTACATCACATCAATAAGAGAAAGGACAAGAACCATATGATCATTTCAGTAGATGCAGAAAAAGCATTTGACAAAGTACAACATCTGCTCATGATTAAAAAAAAAAAAAAGCACCTCAACAAAGTGAGGGCTTTTTCCCTTTTGAGTGTTGAGTTTTATAAGTTCTTTCTGTATTTTGGATACTAACCTTTTATCGGGCACATGATTTGCGAATATCTTCTCCCATTCTATAGGTGGCCTTCTAGTTTTGTTGACTATTTCCTTCGCTGTGTGGAAGATTTTATTTTGATGTAGTTCCAGTTGTTTATTTTTGCTTTGGTTTCCCTTGTCTCAAGTGGGTATGGCCGATGTCAAAGAGGCTACTGGCTGTGTTTTCTTCTAGGATTTATATGGTTTCAGGTCTCACAGTTAGATCTTTAAACATTTTGAATTTATTTTTGTGTATGGTTTAATAAATTGTCCAGTTTCTTTCTTTTGTGTATTGCTGTCCAGTTTTCCCAACACCTTTTGTTGAAAAGACTGTCCTCTTTCCATTGGACATTCTATCCTATTTTGTCAAAGATAAATTGACCATATAGTTTCACTTTTTTTTTTTTCTTCTGGGTTTTCTATTCTGTTCTACTATTTATAGATGACATGATACTATATAGATATTTCTCCAAAGAAGATATCCAGATGGCTGACAGACATGTGAAAAGAGGCTCATCATCTCTTATCAGGGAAATGCAAATCAAAACTGCAATGAGAGATCACCTCACACTTATTAGAATGGCTAAAATCAACAACACCGGAAAAAAAAAAAAAAAAAAAAAGGCCCCGGGGAGGATATGGAAAAAAAGGAACCCTGCTGGTGGCAGTGCACTCTGGTGCAGCTGCTGTGGAAAAGTGTGGAGGTTCCTCAAAAAGTTAAAAATAGAGCTACCCTATGATCCAGCAATTGCATTACTGGGGATTTGCTCCAAAAATACAAGAACGCTAATTCAGAGGGATGCCTGCACCCCTGTGTTTAAAGCAGCATTATTTACAACAGCCAAGACAGGGAGGCAGCCCCAGCGGCCGTCAGTGGACAAGTGGATAAACAAGGTGTATTTGCACATATGTACAGCTGAAGAGTTCCTCAGCTGTACAAAGGAACGAATAATTATTCAGCCATAAAACAATGAAATCTCGCCATTTGCAACGATGTGGATGGAGCTAGAGGGTATTGTGCTCAGCGAAGGAAGTTAGTCGGAGAAAGACGAGTATCCTGTGACTTCCCTCCTACGTGGGATGTAAGAAACAAAACAGATGAGCCAAAGGATCCGAGAGAGAGACAAACCAAGAAACACAGTTATGGGGACCGAGGGTCACCGGCCGCAGGGCAGGGACGGCTGAAGCAGGTGGTGGGTGAAGGAGGTGCCCTGGCATGAGGAGCTCGGGGGGTAGGGGCCTGCGCCCTGGCTCTCCTGTGGGCCCGACACTGATCCAACCCTGGACGTTAACTGGAATTGACATGAAAACTTGAAAGAAAAGAAATCTTAACTTAGAAATCATAAAACAAGGCTTTTTTCCTCCGCTGTGGTAAATTGTAACCTAGGCCCTGATTCTTGAACTGTCCCTCGGCCACGTCCTGGGCTGTGTGCACATGTCAGGCAGGTGGAAGGAGCAGAGCCACCGCCCAGCGAGTCAAGCCACAGTGACATGAGAGCAATGACCCGGGGGGCGTACCTGCGGGGCCGAGAGCCTGCTACCCGGCCCATGACTTCACGGGCGTGCGACGGGGACCTGGGCAAAGAATGAGGGCGTGAGGAAGGAGAGCTGCTTTCCTTTCCTTTAATGGTCTTTATTTTTTTCTCTTATTGGTTAACGCCAAAAAGGCCAACATTTAAAGACGAGTCTTCAAACAACAAACGAGCCAATCGGCAATGCGATAGTTGATTGCTTTAGGTCATTGGACACTTGGAAACGTCTAGAGACATATTTGGTTGTCACAGCTGCTAGTGGGGGAGTTGACATGCTAATCGCATCTACGAGGTACAGGGTCCTGCCAAATACCCTGCAATGTTCGGAAGAGACCCCACTATACTTCAGTAAGGAAAAAAAATATTTGGCCCAAATAGTGTTTGTGTTTATTTTATTTTATATTTTACATTTTATTTTATTTTAATTTTGGTTTTCTTTGTCTTGACAGATCCCGAGTCTTTGAATCTTTCTCCCATGTTTCTTTTTGCCTTCTCTAGGAAGTATCCAAAGATTGCCTCGACTTTTCCATCCGTTTCTTCCCCAGCCTTTCCAGAACGGCTTTTTCGAATCTCACATCACTCTGCAGTTTCTGTACCACAGTCAGTGCTCCTAGATACCAGAACGCATTCAATATCTTCACACCCAAGATGGCCTTTATCTTTCTGAGAGCTGTCTTCACTTCCTTCCCTCTCCGCTCTTCCACGTAGATTTTCCGGAGATGCCCTCCCAGGTCTCTGCAAAACTTGTGGTGGCAGGTCCAGGTCTCGTGCTGCTGTAAATTGATGTGTTTTTTCTGAATTACAGATAATATGAAGTTTGTAGTGTTATTGGGATTTCTAGTTAAGATGAAAGTATGAGATGTGTGTGTGTGTGTGTGTGTGTGTGTGTGTGTGTGTTTCTTTTTGTTGACCTGTACAGTTGTTTGGAGGGTGTGCAGGGAGATTCAGATTTAGGTGGCCACCATTATCTCCGCTCTTTGGAAATGTCATTTATCTTCTAATTTTGCTTATAGTATCCTTGCAGTATGGAAGTGTTGCGATTTTATACAGTGAAATCTGTTTTTATGTTTTATGGACTTGGGTCGTGCTTGAGAAAGACGTCCTCTCCCCATCACTGTTAAAACGGAAATCTCACATTTTCCTCAGTACGATTTTCTGAAATAATAAAAAAAAAATTAAAAACCTGGGCGTAATTATATTTTGGAAGATAGGAATCTAACTTTATAGGATGTGATGACTACCGTCGGTTGGAAGTGGGGTGGGGTGGAGGTATTGTGAATGCAGCATGTCCGCTACTCCCATAAGCACTTTTGTTGTGACCATCATTACCTATCATGGTGTCTACACATGACAGAGCTTGGACACAGGGGCTAAGTTATCTGAGTTTTAATTCTGGCTTGACCAAGATTAGCTGGATTAATCTGTTTGGGGCTGGTATAACAAAATAACATAGACTGTGTGAGTTTTAAGCAAGAGAAATTCATTCCTCACAGTTCTGGAGGCCGGGAAGTCCAAGATCAAGGAGAACAGCATGGCAAGTTCTAGAAGAGCCCTCTTACCCTCACCTCTTGCAAACATGGGGCCATTTCTACAAAACACTAATCTCATTCATGAGGTCTATCCTCATGACCTGAGCATCTTCCAAGGGCCCCGCCTCCTAACACCATCATCTTTGGGGGTTAGGATTTCAACACATGAATTCTGGGAGGGCACAAACATTCAGACCATAGCAGCCACTTACGAGCTTTATAACTTTGGGTAAAGTTTTGACCTTTCAGTGTTTCACTGTCTTTATCTGTGAAATGGGGATTAACATCAGTATCTACTCTGTAAGTTGTTGTAAGGAAGACTGATTTATATGTAAAGTGCTTAAAATAGTCTCTAGTTTATTATAAGCGCTTATTATTAATTATCATTAGTATTACTATTATAGATGCTAAATAAATATCTGTGCAGTGAGCACATTTAGCTGTGTTATTACAATGTTCTTCTTGGGCATAGGAAATCGTGCTAGTACCCGTGAATCCATTAACCCTGCTTTTGGAAAACTGAGTTAGGCTCAGTAAGAGAATCACCTCTAAGGTATTACTATGTTCTGCTTAATATCTATTTACCCAGAGACACAAAAATTAAATAGTCCTTGGGTATTAGCTTTGCAAATCCAGATCTATAAAAAGAACACATTTCTTTACCAAGCTCAGGAAAGGTTAGTGGGAGGATAAATATGAGGTATTATGAGCTCCTCAGAAGAAAGTAGTTATTAAGCACAGGGCCCTAATATTATTAACGGTGAACCAGAATGCTCTGATCTTTGACATTTATATCCACAGCTGAAGATGTATTAGCTAATCAATTTCAAAGGGAATTAGTTTATATAACAGAAATCTTATTTATGTCTCGTTTAAATAAATGTTGTACAGTGGATGTTGCAGGTGAGCAAATGAATTCGAATCCTATTCTCAGGAAGAGGTTTTAAAAAATAAGGAGAGCATATTTCGATTTGTTTATGTACATTTACTGCAAAGAAAAAGCCAAGCAGTCATCAATAGAGCAGCTGGGGAGAAGTATTGGATTCAAGCTTTGCTTTAAATGAATCAGTTTGTGTTCTGTTTTGGATCACTTCCTGAAGTCAATATTCATCGACCTTAAAGGACCTCTTCGAGCTCTCCAAAGATGTTTATCCGTGGAGGTAGTGTCCGGGGAGACTCTAACTGTGTTTCAACATTCATGTCCAATATCGACTTCTCTTTAAACATCATCATTCTTATCTTTCAGGAAGCAAATTGCATAAAATTATGTGACTGTGTTTATGTTTCCTGTTGGAAATTTCAGAGAACATCATTAAGGCGCTCTGGGCCCAGCATGCGAATCTCCGACCTGCAGCATCCGCACCACCTGAGAGCGGGTTGGAGATGCAGACTCTGAGCGTCCCACCCCAGGCTCCTTGCGTCAGAGTCCGCATTGTACCCAGACCCCCGGGTGCTTCAGAAGCCCCACTCTATGACGTGGGCAATCGAATGAACCGAGACTCCTCCTGAGCATCTGGTAGGTGGAGACAATTTATGACACAATTTGACAGGTTGTCGTTTAGACAAATATGAGTTGGACGTGGTGGGAATAAGGTGTTGCTCGCAGGGCACGTTGGTTTAACCAAGAGAAAATCACCTGAGGGTGTGGCAATGAAGACAGGAAGTCTGATCGCGGTCCTTCCTTGGCCTGGCACGTACAGGACGAGAGAGTATTGTGTCCGGGCCTGCTTGCCAAGCCAGATGCACGCCGGACAGCCCGTCTTCCCTGCTTGGTGGCTCAGGGGTTGCACTTCCATGGGAGACAGTCCTCTAATTAGTGTCCCCGAACTCAAGCTCCTTTCATGGCGCTGATCGTGCCTCCTCCACAGAGGCTGAGCCAGGGAGCACCCCCGGGGGCAGGTTCGAGAAGTCTGCAGGCACTGGCTGCCCAGCCCAGCCCACGCAGGCCACCGGCGGCCGAAGACTGGCTTTCTGTTAGAGCTGGTACCACCGACGGTCGGCCTCTCCTTCCTGGGGGTAGAGCCTGGCAGATCTAAGCTTTCTCTCCGACGGTTTGTCACGCAGTAATGTAACTGCTAGATGATGGCTCATGAGGTCTGGCCACCGCCTCTGGTTAAAGAAGCGGGACTGAGGAAGGCACTAGCCACGCTGCTGACCCCAGGAACCCCATGTTCACGGACAGCCTGTTGACATAACAAACTGAGAGTTTGTGATTTGAGTGGCATCGAAACCCAAAGATAAATAAGGTCTTTTCTAATAGTACTTATTTGTAATCGGCCCTATTGAGCACACCTATCACCTTCCTGGACCTTCTCTCATTGTTATTGAGTCATTTAGAAAATGCGCTTCTGCCCACAGAGAAATGAGTATGTCTGGTCTATGCATATATATGCGTAGGCGGATATATATTTTTTTACCACCCCTTCTCCTCCCACCCGCACAAAACTCAGCGACGTACAAAACCTGGGTGCTGCGACTGATTTTTCAGTTTCAGTGTCATCGGGAGATGGAAGGAAAAGGGTTACATCAGAACCCATCTGGAAACATTCTGCTCTAAATCAAACTACACTGGTGAAGAACAGTTGTTGCCTTGGTGAGCTTTATTGCCATTTGCTGATGCAGCTTGCTCCAGCCAACCAACCACAAGGGACATATAATGGGAGCCCCGGATTCAAGCCCCTCTTGGAAGAAATCCATAAAAGAGCAGAGATGTGAACCCAGCAATAAATCCTAGAGGCATTTGTGCTGGAGCCATGAAATGATACCAATAACTCCTTAGTAACACATTAAAGGGACAATAAAGGGAATTCGCCATGGGTTTTTTTTTTTTTTTTGGATGTATTAGGGCTATTTTTAATTGAAACTCATCAAAGACACAACAGAGCATGTGACAGCAGCTGTTTACCAATTGCTTTTCATTTATTTCAGATTTTATCTTGAGCTCTACTTTTATTCAGTCACACAGAGCTCATTATTTAAACCACCCTTGAAGACCGGCTCGGCCATCCTCAAGGGCCCCTACAGGAGGCTCTATGTTTGTGCTCACCGCTGACCTCCTCTCGTCTTCCCCAGCAAGTCATGGCAATGAGCGGGCTGTCGCCATGGGCTGAGCTGAGCACCTACTGTGTGTCTGGTACTCCGCCAAGGGTCACAGAGAGAAAGAGGAAGGAGAAGAACTGCTTCTGTCCCGACAGAGCTCAGGGCTCATTTAGCAATGCCCAGCATAGGACAAGGGGCTGGGAAGAGAATGATGGGGGTAGAATGAAATGCAAGGTGGATGGGAGAACTCTGGGTGGCGGAAGCAGAGAGTTTCTTGGAAGAAGACAACCTAGGCTGGGCCCTGAACAGGAGGCAGAGGGGAGGCCAAGTGGGAGGTGCTAGGTCCTCATGGTGTCCCCGGAGATCAGGCTGGCCACAGTGGAAGCTTTTTGTTGGACACTGGTGGGAAAACTCAGCTGAGCTGGGGTAGGGCACAGGGTAGAGAAGAGGCCAGAAGAGGACTTCAACTGGAGAACAACAAACTGGAACCAGAGAAGCAAAGTTCTGTGCGGCCTCCCGTGTGGGAGAGCATAAGGGTCCAGGCAGCAGGGCCGGGGGAGGAGGGAGCTCAGGAGACAGTGTCCAAGCTTTGGGGCCTCTTCCTCCATTCCCGATCCGACCCACTGCCCCACAGAAAGGGCTCTGTAGCCCACCTACACTGCATTTGTTAAAAAGGGCAACTCTTGTAGGTTCTATCCTAGAATCATTGGAAATAGAGATTTGTAGTGAGTCCTCACATATTTTACCTATGAGGAAACAGGCTCAGAAAGGATAGGAAAAAAAAAACAAAAACAAACTTGCCTGATTATCACACAGTTCAGCAAGGGATCAGTCAGGGTTTGTACCCGGTTCTCAAAATCCGTTCTGCGTCCGCTCCGCTGGAGGTGCCGATCGTCTTACGAGGTCAGTCCCTAGATTGTAAGGAGAGGCCAGGCCAGCGACGTTCGCGGTGTTGTGGCTTTGATGCTTTTATCTTTTTAAAAATCTTCTCTCTCGTTTGTGTTTTTGTTTGCGGGGCAAGCATTCCAATCATGAAAGGAATAAAAAGAGGAAAATCATCCACCGCATTTCATTTCATCAAACCCACTGTTTCCATTCAGAATGTCTTTAACGTGGCTGGTTGATCTTCTGCTTCTATTGGGAGCAACACTCCTTTGTGTCACTGTCAGCATCACCCTCATCAGACAAAGGGAGAGAAAACCAACTGCAGAATGTCCACAATTGATAAATCTAGCCGAAAGTTTCTTGGTTCCATTAAAAAAAAGAGGAAGATCCCTGGGTCGCTCAGTGGTTTAGTGCCTGCCTTTGGCCCAGGGTGTGATCCTGGAATCCCGGGATCGAGTCCTGCGTCGGGCTCCCTGCATTGGAGCCTGCTTCTCCCTCTGCCTGTGTCTCTGCCTCTCTCTCTGTGTCTGTCATGAATAAATAAATAAAATCTTAAAAAAAAATCTTTAGATTTTGTTCTGTAGGTTTGACATTTTTCAAAATGAAAAGTTGCCGGGAGAGAGGGAAGCGATTTGCCTTCCTCTTCCTCTTCCCACCTCCCCAGCCTGGGAAGTGGCCACGAGTTGATGGACAGCCTTGCATTTAGAGATAAAAGCCACATGTGGAGGGAAAACTATTCTCCCCTACAGTCCTGGAGCACACACACCTGTGCCAGAATACACAACACAGGAACAAATGTGTATCTGATCTATACAAAGAGTAAACAACACAGAAACTCCCCAAAAGCATGTGTAGTTATGAACGTGCTTTCTGGAGCCAGATTGCCTGGGTCCAGTTCTAGGGCCACTTGCTTGCTAATGAGGCAAGTTATTTAAAGCGCTCTCTGTGTCTCATTTTACGCATTTACAAAGGACGTATTACCACCTTTCTCACAGGGTTGTTGTGATCCCAACATGCGAAGTGTCGCAAAGTCGTGCCTGGCTTACGTTAAGCCCTCAACAAATATAATTGTGGCTACAATTATTTATTTATTTATTTATTTATTTATTTATTTATTTATTTATTTATTTAACTAGAAAGCAATAAGTGTTTATTTTTTTATTTTTTAATAATAAATTTATTTTTTTATTGGTGTTCAATTTGCCAACATACAGAATAACACCCAGTGCTCATCCCGTCAAGTGCCCCCCTCAGTGCCCGTCACCCATTCACCACCACCCCTAGTTCATTTCCCAGAGTTAGGAGTCTTTATGTTCTGTCTCCCTTTCTGATAGTGAAAGGGAATAGAAGGGAAGGGAGAAGAAATGGGTAGGAAATACACATATTTAAATATCTTTGTTAAATGCCAAAATGAAGGCGAGTGATAATTAAATCTAGACCCAGCTCTGGGGGACGCTAGGCGAGCTGGCGAGGTAGGGAAGCCTAGGGAGAGAGTGCACTCCATGCTGGTTGGGGATTTGAGATAGCTCTACAATAAAAGGACTGTTGATGTCAAGCTAGATATGAATCCGTATTTCATGTAATAAACAACCTATGAAAAAGGACATCGGGGTAGGAAGTCTATTCATTTACTCTCGGACTCCTCGTGCTAGCAGATGCCAAGAGGAGCCTCTGGGGTTATCAATCTGTGTGAATGCCTGGCTTATGTCGCTGTCACACTGGGGTCAGCGAGGGGCACTTGAGAGGTTGCTGGCCTGGCAGGTGCGACCAGGGGCCAGGGACCAGGGCTCCCGGCCTAGTGAGATTTCTCTGGTTTTACTTTCCCCATCTGCAGAAGAGAGTTCAATTTTATTTTATTTTATTTTATTTTATTTTATTTTTTTATTTTTATTTTTTTTAAAGATTTATTTTTATTTATTTATGATAGACATAGAGAGAGAGAGAGAGAGAGAGAGGCAGAGACACAGGCAGAGGGAGAGACAGGCTCCATGCCGGGAGCCGGACGCAGGACTCGATCCCGGGACTCCAGGATCACGCCCTGGGCCAAAGGCAGGCGCGAAACCGCTGAGCCACCCAGGGATCCCCTTATTTTATTTTTTTTAAAAAAGATTTTATTTATTTATTCATGAGATACACACACACACACACACACACACACACAGAGTTTGATTTTAAAGTTCTGTTTTTTTAGCTCTAGAATTTTCCAGTAAGCGTTGCCCTGAGGAGTCCTTTGAGTTTAAATAGAAGTTGCTCATTACCACTTCAGGTTTCATTTCCAGTATAGCAGGGAAATATTTATTGATATGCCAGCCCTCGGGTGCCTGTCGACTTAATCCCCACCCTCACCTTCAGAGTCTGATTCACCTGGATCTATCTGGGTGAAGACATCTGCCTTCCTGCGTGGAGCCTGGTTCGTTCATTCATTCATTCATCCATCCTTCCAATGCGTGTTTATGCACCAAGCGCTGTGCTAGGCACTGGGGATACAGTGATAAAGCAAGTAGGCATAGTCTTGCTCGCGGGCAAGTGAGACCAACAAGTAACAAGGAAACAAAAGAATAAAATTATAATATTATTCCGGGCACTATGAACAAAGTCAGTGGGTTTCACCTGAGAGACCAGCTAGGACATTGCTGAGGAGATGCATTTAGATGCTTATGTGAAGTAGAGACCATTGATTACGGAGCCGTGGGAATGGTCCAAGTAGAGAGATGAGCCTTTGTGAAGCTAAAATCACCAGGAGGTCGTGTTAGTTGTACGACAGAGTACAGAGTTAACGCTCTGCGTTCTCATCATGAGTTTTGTGGCTTTTCTTTTTCCTAATATCTTTTTGAAAAACCAAATAAAAAAATGAAAAAAAATACACATTTAAAAATGATAGAAATCTAAGTGTTCATCGTAAAGGAGTTGGAAAGATACAGATATGTCACAAAGAAGGGGAAAAAGAAACCCTCCTATGAGAACAGCCAGATATAATCACCACGTATTATGAGGCATCATACCTGCATTCATCTCGGCATCTACGCCTCTGTGGTCGCTCTGTGTATCTATATTCATACCAGCTTTCCTATTTATGTCTCTCTCCAAGGAAGCATATAGTTTATATTGTTCTACAACTTGCTTTTTCATTTGTGAAGCAAACCCCAGGAATTGTGTCATTTCGTCTGTAAATATTTCAGAATACACCTATCTTTTCCCTAAGGTTGTTCACGCTGCAGAGGTGGTGAGGGCGGTGACAATGATGGTAGTACCAATCCCCGCATTTGGGCCACCAAGAATAATTGGGCCAACTGTTGTCCTCATAGCTTGCCACTAATAGTAACAACAATCACAAACGTTTATGTCATGATGACAATGTCCTCATTCCCACTTTTTCATTTCATTCTGCTCGGAAGCATTAGTACTCATATTTTCTAGATGAAAAAAAAAAATGGAGACTCAAGAAATGACACAGACTTCCTCGAGTTGACATACACACAGTCAATCCAGGTCTGAATTCTGTGCTCTGTCAGCGTATCATGGTGACTTCTGACCACGAGGACAAGCCCAGTGCCCCCAAGTTCCAGCTAACAAGATGCTTTGGGATTTTAATTGGATATTAATTAATAATTTGTATTGGAAGTATTCCCTCATTAAGACAGAGGCAACAAGACCGACGTAAATATTTGATGATGCATTTAGTAAGATTCTTCTTTGGGACCTTAATATCACATATGCATATATAAAATAATTATTCCCTTCCAAAAATATAAATACGCCCTTAAATTCTAGAAGAGGCTGCAGGCCAAGCGAGTTGGTTGGTTTCATCTCTGCCTGTGAGTCTTTGGAGTTCTTTGTGAAGTAAGTAACATGGTCTTCCCTAGCAGGGAAATTTGAACACAAATTTTAAGCCTCAAGCCATATTGTTAAGTAAGAACAAAGAGCTGGCTATGTGATCTATGGAAAGGTAGACAACAATGGATGCGCCTCGTCTTCAGCTGGGGAAATCAAGCCCTCCTCCTTGTTATTCCTGTCCATCAGAGCAAACTGATTACTCGGATGCGTTTTGAATAGCTCATCTAAAATGGCTCGAGGCAAGCAGACACTTGAGATTTTATAATCAACCTTCAGGCTTCTATAGATCATTCTTATGCACAGAAGGCACCTTTGACAGGCTGACGGCCGGGCATGGGTTTTGCTAGGGATTAAATTGGTCATTTTTGCATGCTGTTAAAAGACTTTCTATCTGGGTTGCCAGATTTCCGTGGAGAGAGAGAACTAGCGCTTTTTTTTTTTTTATCTTGAAAAATTACATGATACTACTAGTGATAATTGGCATTTCCATAGTGCTTTGGAGTTTATCGAGAGCTTTTCATTATCTGATTGACAATAACTCATTGAATTGGCATTATCTTCACTCCTTTTATAGATGAGGGAATGGAGATCAAGAGACACTGACTTGGAAACTGCGTATTTCAAGCACAGGTTCCAGCGTTTTCTGTAACAAAAATCACAACTAACAATATGATTTCAGTTCAAGGGTAGGAATCAAGGGTAATGTCTCTCTTTGATGGTGAAGATTCTCCAAGGAGGAAACCATTCTATCTGTCACCTCCTCATGCTTCTGGCTCTAGGAGGGCAATGACTCTTAGATCCAGGGTGGATTATTCACCTCAAAGGCAGTCCCCACGGATGCCCAGGGGCTACACAGGTGTCTAACCCCTCCTGACACTCCAACCAGGAGAAGTCTTCCCAGAGGCTACAAGCACACTGTACCTTTTGGCTCAGTGTCAAACTGTAGACAGACACCGAAAGAAAAGATCTTTCTCCTTCACTTTCCTGGTAAAGCCTTGAGAAGACATCCTCTTTGTTAGTGGTTTCCCAAGTGGGCCTCCGAGTGGTTCTTAAGTTGAGGGTCTTGGCATAGTCTAGAGGGGTCTGCAAGAGGACAAAGGGCACCAGGCAAGGCCTGTGAGTGAGATAAAGGAAGTGTCTCCCATGTAAGTGTTGCTATTTTTCAAGCGAATGAGGTTGCTATTGGGCTTAATTAAAATAAAAATTAATTTAAGAGCAATGCCGAGTGCTTAGTGGCTCTTGTCATGATGTATGTTTAGAACCAGTGGTTATGAAAACTATCACATGGGCACTGGCATCGTCTAATGTGAAAATCTCCTCTGACAAGAAGGCTGGCAATGACCACAGAGGAGCCCGGCATCAGCATGCAGTTGACTGCTTAAAGCCGTAATATCCCCCATTATTGATGTGATGTGGACTTGCCTCCTAGGGGTTTTGGGCCACAAGGATCCTTCAAGCTCAGTGAGACAGAGCTCTCATCTTAAAAATGAAGAACTGAAGGTGGGAGAGGTAGAATGACTTGCCCAAGGTCCACGACGGAGCAGGCTGGACCCTGTCTGGAATCCTCTGACTCTCTGAGTCCCTAGTACCCACTCTGTGGTTACCACTTAGAGAAACCTTTAATTATAATGACCCGATTATCCGCCTTAATAGTCATAGCAGTCCTGCGAGGCAGCTTCAGACGACCGCCATCTTGCTGTGTCCTCACACTGGCCCTTCTGTGCACAAGGAGACAGAGTGAGTTCAGCTCTTTCTTCTTCTTCTTATAAGGACACTAATCGCATTGGATTAGGGGCCCATCCTTATGTCCTCATTCAACTTTAATTACCTGCTTAAAGGACCTGTCTCCAAATATGGCCACATCAGGTGTGAGGGCTTCAACATCCGGATTTTGGGGGAGAAGAGAGTGGAAACACACAATTTAGTCCATAGCACTATGTATCCTAAATTGTTCTCAGTGCATGAAAAGTTTTGCCCTATACCCTTGCCATGCTGGGTATTATCATTTAAACATATTTGTCGATTTGATGGGTTAAAAACGGTCTTTTGCGGTACAAAAATTATAGTAATAATTTTTTCATACATATACATTCTTTAAAAAATGGATTTCTTGTTTATTGCTTTTGTCCATTTTTCTGTTTGATATTCATTATTCAATATGTATTTGGGCATATTACAAAAATTCCTTAAAAGTCTTTTTTAATTTTAAATTTCGTTAACGAGTACCATCTTTTAAATTTTACTAGACTTACTACATGATATTATGCTTTAAAATTTAAAGGATTTATCTCCCTTTCTTCATTTTATACAAGAAATAAATGTTTATTTGAGCAAATCTAAAAAATATAGGTAAACAAAAAAGAAACCACTTGGGTATAACCTCTAAAAATGTTTTTGTACATATTCCTCCAGACTTTCCTATGCAAATGTATACATGTAAATATTTATATTTTACAGATTTTAAACATTTTTTGCAAAAATGGGATCATATTTGTATCACACCTAGTTTATACACCACCTAATTCTTTTTGGCCCTGGTTGCCTTGCTCCCCTGCGAGTCTCACGGTCGCTATTGTCCCCACTGCCTGGAAGGAGGGAAGCTGTTCCTGGCCTCCAGCTGGACTGTACCCACAGGGGCCACTGCACTTCCAGGGGCTGTCTGGAGAGGTCAGGGGATGCAGTCTAGAAAGGGGGTGAAGGCTAATGGCCTGTGGGGTGGACTCCGATGAGCGAGAGAAAGGAAGGGATGAGCAGAAAATTGTTCATCCTTCCTCCACTGGAGGAGGAAGAGTGTTCTGAGGAGCAGGGTTACAGGTCCCTTCTCTGGAAAAGTCTTCTTTGAGCAAGCAACTGTATTGCTTGATAACATCCTGCAATGTATTTGCTGTCCCTCCTTCTGGGACTCATTTGCCTTTTTCCTTCATTAATGCTTCACTAAGACTGCGCCTCCAACAAAGCATGAGCACAAAAGCTTTAGCTTTGGGTTCTAGAGGATTTGGGCTAAGACGATATTATTTCTGTATTTTTTATCCCAGGAGGGCAAATAGTTTTGTTTGAGCTTACATCTTAATTCTGATCAATTGGTAATGACTGTCTTGAGGGTTGTATTGAGTAAGACTCTGAAGCCCTAGTTCCAGCTCAGCTGGGAAGAGTCATGGAGTCTAGACAATCTCCACGGTGTCATCTGGAGCAGGCCTGGCAGGGCAGGAGCCACCTCCCGGGAGGCTAGGCCGCTGCTCTCGAGGGTGGGGGGCTTCCCACCCCAACCGTGTAAGCCATCTTTCTTTTTTCTTTTGTTAACCTTTTCTAGTTTTATGGGTTAAAATAAATTGTATCTGAGTTTAATTTTTATTTCTTTGATTTGAAAGTAAATAATTTTTTCTGCATCATTATTGTTTCTTACATGAGTTGCCCCAGCTTGGCTGTCTTTCTCTTTCTTTTTTCTTTTCTTTTCTTCCTTTTTTTTCTCTTTTCTTTCTTTCTTTCTTTCTTTCTTTCTTTCTTTCTTTCTTCTTTCTTTCTTTCTTTCTTTCTTTTCTTTCTTTCCTTTCTTTCTTTCTTCTTTCTTTCTTCTCTCTTCTTTCTTTCTTCCTTCCTTTCTTTCTTTTCTTTCTTTCTTTCTTTCTTTCTATCTTTCTTTCTTCTTTCTTTCCTCCTTTCATCTCCTAAATATTAAATCTAATTTTTAAACAAAGTAATTTTGACATATGTCATTTAAAAGTCAAATAATACTAAGTGGCTAATCACAAAGGACACCAGCCCTTTCCCAACCTTTCTGCCCCTGATTTCTCTCCCAATAAGCAACCACTTTCACTTCTTTTAGCTGTTATTTCTTTTTGGGGGTTCAGGGAGCAATTTGCCTCAATATTTTTAAATAATATGCTTATACTGCTATTTCTTGATTTTTCAATTGTAGACATTATCCATGAACTTCCCATTATAGAAGATAAGAACTTGTCTTTTTTAAATGATTTTTTTAAAAGATTAAAATCTTTTAAAAATATTTTATTTATTTATTTGAGAGAGAGAGAAAGCACACGCATAAGGGCAAGAGAGAACAGCAGAGGAAAAGGAAGAAGC
Organism: Canis lupus familiaris; assembly: GCF_011100685.1. NCBI lineage: Eukaryota > Metazoa > Chordata > Mammalia > Carnivora > Canidae > Canis > Canis lupus. The sequence continues at coordinate 54,895,774 of NC_049223.1, read as the reverse complement.
AGGCTCCTGGCTCAGCAGGAGGCGATCCCAGGACCCTGGGATCATGACCCGAGCCAAAGGCAAACTGACTGAGCCATGCAGGCACACCAAGAACTTACTCGTCTTATGAATTCCCCCTCCTATGCCCTCACGCTCCCCTGGAGAGTGTCCTACCTCCCATTCTCCCAATACAGATGTGTAATAATTGGGCCGTAAGTCAATATTCAAGATATACAGTGCTGTGTCTACATAGACACTGTGATAGCTAAATGTCAGAGTGTGTCAGAATTATATTTCCTTTTGTTTTCCTTGGAGTTGATTACCTCAGTCTTTTTTTTTTTTTTTTTGAGAGAGCATGTGTGTGTGTGTGTGACCTGGGCAGGGAGGGCCGAGGGGGAGCAAGAAGATCCTAAGCAGCTCAACTATGGGTTCAACCCCACGATCCTAAGATCATGACCTGAGCCGCAATCAAGAGTTGGATGCCTAACTGACTGACCCAGCCAGGTGCCCCCGGTTGCCTCAGTTTCCATGTTTCATCACTGATGTAACCCCAGACTCTGGTAGAAGGGCACGAAGCCCAGCACTATAAAACAAAGAATCCAGATAATCTATTGCTTCTATTTTTTTTGAAGGTCCCTTCTGAAGCTTCTGCCCTCCTGCTCTCATCTTTGTTGGCTGCTGTCTTAGCTGCTGCCCAGCCATCCCACCAAGGCCTCTCGCCACTGCTCTAAGGATTCTCTTTGCCTGGCTCCCGCATCGGATTGCGCTGTCTGGAGTCTATGGCTTCTTTCTTTGATTTACTCCCTTATTTTGATGGGGTATGTCCTCTACTGGCTTTTCTGAGAAAAAATTTCAGAGGAGATAAGTTTCTGAAATTTACTTTCTCCACCTCCACCCCCCGTCCTTCCTATTTGCCCATTTGTTTGAGGGTTGGTGTGGGTGCAGGATTCCAAGGGGCTGCATTAGTTGGAACAAGCTAACCGCGGTATCGGACAGCTCTCATGCATCAGGGAAGTAACACCAAGTTTTGCTCTGTTCATAGTTAAGTGTAGTTATTTATGGGGGAGTTTTTTTACATGATTTAGGGACCTAGGTTTCTTCCATCTGGAGACCCCACCAGGGGCTTGGAATCTTCCCCTGGGACTTGTGCATCCCTTCTCTCTCCCTCAAGGAGAGAACGTGGAGGATCTTCTGGAAGGTTTTAGAGGTCTGGCCTGGAAGTAGCTTTCACTTTCACCCACATATCACTGGTCAAAACTCAGTCACATGGACTAAGTGAAAGAAGGCTGGGAAGTGTAGTCTACTTGCATGTCCAGGAGGAAGAGGAGAAACAGGAATATTGCGAATTCTAATATTCTAGCCACAGTTGGAAATCATTTCCTCTTATAGTTTTAAAACATATTCCTCGGGACGAAATCATTTCCTCTTATAGTTTTAAAACATATTCCTCGGGACGCCTGGGGGGCTCAGTGGTTGAGCCTCTGCCTTCATCCTGGGGTATGATCCTGGGGACCCAGGATCGAGTCCCATGTCGGGCTCACTGCGAGGAGCCTGCTTCTCCCTCTGCCTGGGTCTCTGCCTCTCTCTGTGTGTCTCTAATGAATAAACAAGTAAAATCTTTAAAAATAAATGAATAAAAGGCATTCCTCTTTGGTGTTCTGGCTTTCCATGTTGCTGTTTCCCGATTCTCTGCACCTGGGATGTGTCTTTTGGTGACTGACTCAGCCCAGCACTATAAAACAAAGTCCAGCAGAAAGACATGTGAATAAAGGAGAAAAGTCCATAGGGCACGTGCTCCATTGTTTGGCGAAGTCTGGGAACATTCATGATGGTCACAAGTGGCACATGCGCTTGGATGCTGTTAGAATCTAGTGAGTAGAGGCCAGAGATGCCGCTAAACATCCTCCCATATGCACAGAATAGTCCCCTACAACAAAGAATCATCCGGTCCAAAATGTCAATGCTGCCAGGGTAGAGAAATCCTGCACTAAATACCGTGCCTGAGATTTAGGTCCCAAAGACCAGCTACTGCTGCTCTGATGGAAGCAGGCACGATGACTGCGCCTGGAGAGATGCGATGACCTGTGCCTGGAGGGACGAAGCTCCTACCCGTGATCCTTGTCTTCTGTGCACTGAGCTGGTCTTGATTACTCTGCTGTACCTGGAGCCTGGGTCATCGGAAAGGGTGATTCTGGTTGGTGACCAATTAGATCAACTGGAGGATGACTGGCATCTCCATGATATTGAATCTCTCCATCCATGAACACGACATTCTGTTTTATTTCGGTATTCCTTAATGATTTCCCAAGTAAAATTCTGTAATTTCCTTCATTAAGGTTATTTTCTACTTTTGTTAGATTTAGTGCTAGGTATCTTCTTGTTTTTGTGGCCGGGGATGTTACATCTGTGTTTTGATTATCTTCTCAGTATTTCCCTTTTATTGTCACAAGTGTGAAATGTATAGAAAAATAGAATTAAAAGTAAAGTGAACAGGGACAGCTTTAAACAATTTCCATTTTCTGAGTGTCTATTATTAATGTACAAAAGTGCAATTAGTATTGTATGTTGACTTTTTACATAACTTCCTTGTGGAACTCTCCATTAATCCTGAAAATTACTGTAGTTTTTCCCATGTAAGAGATCATAACACTGGCAAGTGATTACAGTTTTGTTTCTTCCAATTCTTATACTTTATATTTTGTTATCTCATCTTCCTACACGAGTCAGGACAGTATAAAAGAGAAGGAGTGAACCAGCACACATCTATTTCTTATTCCTGATTACAAAGGAATCAGGAATATTTCAGAATATTATTTTGTCAAAATCATTCCTGATTTTTAGGAAGTTGTCTCTACAAGAGAACTCTTCACTGTGGAGACTTTTTAGTGGTTATCATTTATTAGATTAAAGAATTTATTTTCTATGCCAAGTTTGCTTAAAGGTTTTTAGTGAGAATGGATGTAGTGTTTTGTATCAAATACTTTTCTGTATCTATTGTGATGCTTGTATAGTTTTTCTATGTTTATCTGTTAATGTGGTAAATTTTCTTGTGTTAAAATATGGTTGCATTTCTAGGAAAAAACAACTTGGTAAACAGATTATTTTTCTTATTTACTTTGGATTTTGTTTGTTAATATTTTGTTCAAGATTTTCGCATCTATATTTGTAAATGCTATCGATCTATAGTTTTCCTTCACTTAACCAGCCTTATCTAAATTTTGTATTAAGATTATACTAGCTTTTTAGAAAAACTTGATGACTATTTCCATTCCCCACCTCCTACACTATGGAAAGTTTTGCATAAAATTGGAAAGATCTGATTCTGGAATATTTGAAAATATCGTATGTGTCTAATCTTTTCTTGGGGTTAAGATTTTAATTTCTGATTTGAATTCTTTAGTGTTAAAGGACAGATCTATCAATGTTTCCATTTTGGCAAGATATATTTTTTTAAGTGTGTATTTTATTTTATTTTACTATATTTTTTTCTAGATTTTGTGACATGCTTTTTTAATTTTTATTTTTAAAATTTTATTTACATTCAGTTTGCCAACATATAGTATAACATCACCCCATCCTTCCCCCACTTCCACAACCCTTTGTTTCTCAGAGATAAGAGTCTCTCATGGTTTGTCTCCCTCTCTAATTTTTCCCACTCAGTTCCCCTCCTTCCCTTATGGTCCCTTTCACTATTTCTTATATTCCACATATGAGTGAAACCATATGATGACTGTCCTTCTCCGACTTACTTACTTCAATCAGCATCATACCCTTCAGTTCCATCCATGTCGATGTAAATGGTGGGTATTCATCCTTTCTGATGGCTGAGGAATATTCCACTGTGTTTAGACTGCATCTTCTTTATCTATTCAGGCAAGATATTTTTCTACAGAGTTTTTCATTTTGCTTGTTCTCAAATTTATTCTAATAGAAGTGTTATCATTCTGTTTTTTAAGTTTTTTCCTTGTCTGGAATTATACCTGGCTTCATTCCTAATATTGTTTTTATTTTCACTTTTTGATAATTTCTTGCTCGAGGGTTTTAAAAACAACTCTGGCTTTGGTGATCCTGTATAATATTATATTTACCCTTGAATTTTTAGTAAAATAACCTTTATGTTACTGAACCTGCTTTTCTTCTTTCAAAAATACAAGAACCTTAAAATTTTGAAAGCTGCAATCCCTACTTTCTGAATTCAAGACATTTTGGCTTCTACTGATATTTTAGCTTCATCTTTTTTAGACTACAAATTACCCAGTATTATTGATATTGTTATAATTTGTCAACATTTGTTTAGAGTTGCCTACATCATCATATGATCTATTTTTATCAACATTTCTTCTTTTATCTCAGATTGCCTTCTGGAAAATTCTCCTTTTTCTTGAAGTACATTAGAAATTGTGGAGAATTTGAGGTTTTGTTCTTCTGAAAATATTTTTATTTCACCTTTATTCCTCAAGGGTAGTTTTTCGGAGCCCGAAGGTCTAGGTTCACTTTTCCTCATTTTCTCTCAGCACATCGAAAAAATTAGTCCACTGCTGGTGTTGAAAAGTCAGCTATGGATCCTCTTGCCTCTCCTCTGTAGGTAATTTATTTTGTTCGTACTTGCTCTTAAGATAGTGTCTCTAACTCAGGTATTTTCCCCTCATTTTAATATGATGTGTTTAGGTGTGTCTTTACATTTATTTATCCTGCTTGGGATTCATGGTGCTTTTCGATTTGAGAAGGCTTGGACTATTCTTCCCACAGTCTCTTCAAATGTTGCCTCTCCTTTATTCTTCCTACAATCTCCTCTGTTCCTTGTGGAACTCCCAGTAAACATATGTTGGTCTTTCTCGCCATACCCTCTGTAAATGTGAACTTTATTTCTAAATAAATAAAATTTATTTCTACATGTGAAGTGTACATGTGTGTATTTTGGTTTCTATGCTACGTTATATGTAATTTTTTTTCAGTTAATCCACTCCTCATCTGTGTTTAACCTGCTGTTTCAGTCATCTACTGAGCTTTTTTCCTCATGATCTTTTTAAAAAAAATACTGGAACTTATTTTGTTTTAGAGAAGTTTTAGGTTCACAGCACAATTAAGTGGGAAAGTATGCAGAGTTTCCATATACCCTCTCACTGCACTCACCCTGAGCCTCCGCTACCATCACCACCCCACAGATTGAACACCAGTGGCTTCCAAACTCACTTACCTTCTAGACTCTTGTTCCAGACTTCAGTAGAATATGCTCTTAGCTTCTGGAAGCCTGAGACATTCAATTAAAGTTGTCTATCTCTCCATGACCTGTTATTTAATTATATTTTATTCAGTGTTTGATGTTACGAAGCAGGGATTTCAGGACCTCTGCTATGCCACATACCCTTCCCTCGGTTTTTACATTTCATTGTATTTGCCACCCTGGATGTTTAAAACCTCCATCTCCTAACCTTTTCCTTTCTGCCTTTCTTCTGAAGAAACCCATCTCAAGAACTTCATATGGTGAGAAGAGCGTGGACTAGATCAAAGGAATGAGATTATGTGTTAAAAAAATCATCAGTTAAAAAGAATCATCGGTTGCCATCCTGGCTGTGCCAGTAGAGAATCATCAGCCTCAGTTCTTCTCATCCGTAAGGGGCAGGGTTGCTCCTGGAGATCTTGCAGCCACCTCCTAGCCTGGACATTTGATAAAGAGCACTGATTCCTTCATGAGCCTGGCACCTGTGGCTGTCAGCTCTTGATTTATGGTATAGCACTCTATTTGTCCTTCTGGAGTATTTTTAAACATAGAGATCTATTTTAGCTTGAGAAGACAGGACTATTGTGTAGTTACTCTATTCTGGTGCCTTGTCTAGTCTTAGAGATGTCACTGGGCCTGTGACATATTGGAGAAAGACTGCATAGAGCCCTGGAGTTGAAATCCTCATAGTGAACAATGAGGTACACTAGAGGCGGAGGGCTTGGTTTTGGCAGTTCTGTTTTAACACTATTCTACACATTCTCTCCCCCACCTTTCCCTTCGTCTACTTCCTTCCCTGTCCCCATCTTTCCATAAATATTTACTGAGTATATGTAATGTGGTGTGGAATACAGTGGTGAACAGAACAGATTTGGCCCCAGCCTTTAAGAAGCTTATGGTCTGGTGAGGGAGACAGACATTAAACCAATGTAAGACATGTGAATTTGGGTCCTAACACTTGAGCACAAGAAATGTCACATTACTTTTTTTAAAAGCCATATTAATTTGAACTTGGATACATAATTAGTTGGGTCAAGAAATACAAATATAATTTTTGAGTGGCCTGTCGCCCTTCCTTGGGGCTTGCAATATCTAGGCGATAACGAAATCTAGGGATTTAAGAAATCTAAGAAATTTGGGGGAAAGGCTTTTGGTCATCAGTCCATTGACCATCCCTGTCCAAACCTGTGGTGTTTACTTGAAGACAGGAGATGCTGCTGTGATTGGCACCCACTCTCTTGAAGCCACATTGTTATATTGGATTTATGGTACTTGGAAATATTTGGGTTTGAGGAGTGTGGTGTAGGTGTAATTAGTCTGAATCATTATCTTGAAGCTGGCATGGTAACAAAAGAGATATTAGAAATCATTTTTAATGAGCAATATTAGTTGTATTTAAAATATCTTGGTGGTTGGGAAAGATATGACAAGAGCCATAGTGCTGGCATGAGTAAGGTATAAAAACTCAAGCTTGATAATTTAAGCCAGTGCACCTGCCTTTCCCATTTTGTAGAGGATCCTGTTGAAAGCCTCTCATATTGGAAGGCTCCTAAGAGTCCCTATAAAGGCCCCGACAGCTGTGGTCTGGCCAAGCTGGCTCAAGCTTGGCCAGTAGTGTCTTGATTGAGGACCACAAGTCTAGAGCGCATGGTGTTCAGTATGTGGCTCCATGTAGGTCTTTATTGGAGGTCTCGCCACCCTGGAAAGGCTGTGTGGAAGAGACATGACATATCACTAACCCTCCCTAACTGCCTGCCTCTCTACCCTTCCTCACATCTTTTCAGATGTAGAATTTAATACATGGGAGACTAAATCCAAAGGCTCTGTGCTTCTGCTTTGGAGAAAGGGAAGCCCTTGCGATCTTTAGAAGGGGAGAGTCTAATGCCGCTCGCTCTCTTTCTTCTCAAGCCTACTGCTGAGCACAGACAGCCCAGTGGAGTTTCTCAGTGAAACTATTCGGCCACACAAGTCACTATACAAATAAGGATCTTACTCTGATTCTGATTCTTCTGAACTGTCCATCCAAGTTGAGTTAGCTATTTTTTAGGATCTGATGAAACTATATACTAGTTAGGACTTTTCCTGAAAGATACGAGAGAAATGACAAATAAAGCCCTAGATGTGAATATTTTGTTTGCTTGGGCACACATACCCTGAAGTATCCAGGGTAAGCATATTTTAAAGAAAACACCAATGTCCTCGGGATAGGAATGATTGTTCTACCAAGAAAAGTATAGAAAGTTGAATCTTATATGCATTTGCATTATTCTCTAGGCAATTAGCCTAGTTTGGTGAAGTATTTTGCTTTCCAAAACCATGCTCATTATACATAGTATATTGGAAAACATAATAAAATCCTTTAAAAGAAAAGAAAGCATACTCTTCTGGGCTTTACAACCCAGTGTGTTTTTAGTACATAGAGATACGGTTTTTTGTTTGTTTGGCTATGCAAACAGAAGGGGTCTAGCACTTTGATAAAAATACAAGATTTCTGTTCTGCCTAAAGCATATGCGTCTTCCCTGCAGATGTTTACTCAATTGGCACTATGAAAACATTAAGCCAGGAAAAGAAACATCAATGTATGCTTCCATTTTAAGTCTCCCCAAATGGTGATTGGCATGAATACAGCACTCACGCAACAAATAGAACCAAATGTATAATAAATAGGACTGAACTTAGCCTATTAGCATGGAAAACATTATTATACTCTCCTGATTTGCAACATTTACATATCTCATTATGAGTAGGATGCTCAAAATGCTATAGAGGATTTCACTTCACCCCTTTTGTGTAATACGTGCTTACCAAGAAATATTAATGAGACAACCTCATAAATCTCTATTTACTGAACCTAGTGTCTCCCCCAAATTTGTATTTGCAAACTATGATTGCATTATGTTCCTGGAAGACTGGGATATGAGTTTACTGTTGCATATGCAGGCAGCTTCCTTACAACCTCCCCTATTAAGGAATGTTGAAGGAGGAGAAATAGTCACTGATAAAGACATACTTGAAATTCATCTGAACACATTCTTTTATATGTGTTTAACAAAACCTAAACCTGCAAAAAAGTTACACTTGCACTTTTTTTCCTATTTTTTTTCTTTTTTTCCTATTTCAAGAAAATTTCCTCTAAATATTTTGAATTTGCACTCTTTAGGATATTATATACATTTTGTTGACTCTAAAGCCCTTCTTAAAAAACTGAACTTTTAAAGTAAAGAAATAAAAAGTAGAGCTCTGATGGTAATTCTGATACCCTCTGGGGAAGTTGCACTGACTTTTAATTCATGGCACATTTGCATTGTACAGTGGCAATCATGTATGTGCACAGTATGGTGATCAAACTGTTCAGGACCCTCAACCTCTGATGAACTATACCTTGTTTAGAAGGTGGGCAAGAGGTAAATCTTCATTCTGGAAAACAGGTGTTTCTTTAAAAACTTTCTTTGTCCTAGAGGAAGAATGGTAATCACAAGGAATTGCCAAAGGAATGAACATGATCTCTGCCCTTCGGAAGCTCACAGAGTAAAAGGCTGTTTTCCTAAGGATGATGTTCTGATCACTAGTAGTTCTGTAAAGACTTTAGTAGCACACAGATGATTTTTAAAAATGTCAATAATTGCATCATATTTTTTGTAATGTATTTTTGCAAAACATTATCTAACCTGGATCCTACTTCTCAGGAGAAGTCTAAAGGAGGGAGCAGTATGACATGCATTGATATAAAGAAAGATAACAGTTAAATAATAATACAGGTGATATTCAGATAAGGCAAAATTTCTCCACCTTCTCCACCATTTTCAAAAGGCTTCCAGATGTTCTTTGCCAAACTTTTTTCCCCATTTCACTTGTCCTGGCACTCTACTCTTCTCTTCCCCAGGCCCTAGCACCCTCACCCTTTTCCTCAGGCTTGGGTGATGCCCTGGCCACAAGAAAACCACACTCAAGGCTAGAGTTAAACACAACTCAGAGTCCTTAGATAATCTTCAGCACAGTGTCGCCAAGGTGGGTGTAGGAATGGCCTACATCGGAATCATTGGGCTACTTGTTAGACGTACAGTTTCCAATCTGGGGCAGGACCAAGGAAGACAGATTTTAATAAGCACCCCAGATGAGTAAAGATCCTGAGTAAAGTTGAAAAGTAAGGCACGAGTGATGGAGAATAACTGGAGATAACTCCAAACGCTTAGCTGGGGCAAGCAAAGGGCCCAGGGAAACTTGCCTAGGTAACAACTTCTTATCCAATGGAATATTCTCATCATCTAACTCGAAAATGATACCTGGAAGAATAGATCTTTTAGGGTTTTTGAGGTGAATATCCCTTTTTCAGCTTGCTGCACTACTGCTTCCTGTGGCTTGACTTAGGCCTTCTAGAACAGCAGCTTTGCATGGAGGATGCTGATGACCAAGCCAGAGCTCTGAAGGAAAATAGTGATTCCTGGGCTCGGTCCACGGACACTTTCTATAACTTTTGTAAGAGAAAGTGCTACAGTCACAGGGTTCTTATATTCCACCTTATAACTTCTCCACCCAAATTAAAGTGGTTTCAATTTCATTAGGTAATTTTGGTTACCTGAAAACCCAGGTAAAGCAACTACTTACACATAAAATTTATAAAATACACAAAAATTAACTCAAAATAAATCAAAGCCCTAAAAAATATGAGCTAAAACTATAAACAAGTTAGAAGGAAACAGGTGCAAATCTTCATGGCCTTGGATCACACAATGTTTTTTAGATATGATACTACGCATCCAAACAAAGCCAAGGAGAATAGATAATGTGGACTTCATCCAAATTAAAAAGTTTTTTCTTTTCCTTTCTTTATTTTTTTTGCTCCAAATGACACACCATCAAGAAAGTGAAAAGATAACCCATAGAAAGGGAGGAAGCTTATATCTGATAAGGGATTTGTATCTAGAACATAGAAGAAGGCACTCTCACAACTCTGTGGTTAAAGATATATAACTTGATTAAAAATGGGCAAAATATGTTGATAACATTTCTCCAAAGAAGATATAAAAAGGATGAATGAGGGGCGCCTGGTGGCTCAGTCAGTTAAGTGTCTGCCTTCAACTCAGGTCATGATTCCGGGGTCCTGGGATGGAGCCCCGTATTTGGCTCCCTGCTCAGCGGGGAGCCTGCTTCTCCCTCCCCCTGCTCTTGTGCTCTCCCTCTCCCTGTCAAATAAATAAAATCTCAAAAAAAAAAAAAAAAAAAAGAATGAGTACCTACAAAGATGTTCAACATTCTTTGCCATCAGGGAAATACAGATGAAAATCACATTGCAATACCACTTCATATCCATTCAGATAGCTATAATCAAAACCAAATAGTAACAAGTGTTGATGAAGATGTGCAGAAACTGGAACCCTCATACGCTGCTAGTGGGACTATAAGGCGTCTTCCAAGCTAGCTTCTTGGAAGAACAGTCTAGCAGTTCCTCAAAAGGTCAAACACGATCTTATCACATGACCCAGCAGTTCCACTCCTAGATATACTGAAGAGAAATGAAAACATATGTCCGCACAAAACCTTGCACATGAATATTCTTAGCAGCATTGTTCATAAGAGCTCAAAGGTGGAAATAATCCAGATGCCATAAATAAAATAAATGGCAAATAAAATGTGGTCTATCCATACAATGGACTATTACTCATCGATAAAAGGAAATGAAGTACTGATATGTGCAGCAACAAGGACAGACTCTGAAAACACGCTGAGTGGAGGAGGCCAGTCACAAAACATCACATATTGTATGAGTCCACTTATGCCAATGTCCAGGATAGGCAAATCCATAAAGAAAGAGAGTGAACCCGTGATTGCCAAGGACAGGGATGGGAATGGACGGATGGACGGCTGGGGGACAATTGGGAGTTGCGTCACCTTTGCAAGGTGATGAAAATGTTCTAAAAGTGGAGCGATCATTGCACAGTGCTTTGAATATACTAAAACCTACGGAATTGTACCTTTAATGGGTACGTGAATCACCTCTCAATAAAACTATTAGAAAGAGAGAGAGAGAGAAAGAGAGAAAGAGAAGGCCAGGAGGGAAGTCCTCCAATGGGAGGAATAGGGATTTGACAGTAGGTCCTCAGAAAGTCATTGTGTGAATAGTTATGTTCGAGTCTAGTGAGTCAGGGCTTCTGAGTTCTCAGGGAACTGAGAGGTTTGTGTAAAATAGAAAGTCCTCCTGAAAAGTGTTTACCAACCTACCTGTCTGAGGAGGGTGTGGACAGTCATGATGTTTGCGTATGGGACTGGGGCCAGAGACATCCAGGGCTGATGTGTTTTAATAAGGATGAAAAAATGAGTATGTAATAGGGAGGGGAGGGGGAGGGGGGAGATTGGTAGGTAGGTAATATTAAACTGATTGTAGATAGTAAATGGGTAACCAATTAGTCCCTATCAAGCTGGAGACTGAGACTGTCCTGCCTCTTCTGCCCCCGACTTCTATCTTTCAAGGATCTGCCTCTGCCAAGAGTTCATCTAAGACCATCAAGGCCGATTGTCATGCACACTCTTCACTCTGTTTCGGCTTCTGCTCTTTGATTTTGCAAAATTGGGCTGAGTCTGTGTGACTCTCACTGCCACTCTGTCCCAGGATTGAGCTCCTTCGAACACTCTGGGCTGCCTGAGGGCATCTCAGCTCTTCCAGGAGCGCATCACCAGTTCTCCATTCCAAGGTGAAGCAGATAAGAGAAGGGATTTAATTTGGGCCCCTCTACGCAGCCAATAAATCTAGGTACTCTAATATGGAAGCCCTGCTGTGTGCCCCTCCGTGTTCTTCAGTGCCCACGCATGAGGGTAGAGTAAAGGGTCTTAAAAATGAGAGAAAAGAAAAGAATTACAAACTCTTAGCTTTGACATCAAAGTTAATAATAGTAATTACATTCATTTACATGATTTGCTCATGCTTGGTTACCAGGTAGCACAATGACTGTTTGTATTGGAAAATTTGAGTCAGATTCATTTTATCATGCGTTCTGATTACTAAATGCTTTCCTTGAAGGCTCTATTTTCGGAGCTTATTCTTTGTAATGTGGTCATGACTTCCCATAGCTGGAAAAAAAATTAAAGGCTACCACTGTGTGAAATGTTTTTGACTAAACCTTATAATTAATTTTTTTTCTCCAGCAATATTTTAGGACAAAAATCTCAATATGGCCACGTTTATCCATGTTATTTTGTCCTACTGCAGGGCTGGGGCCAGAGGTAGACTCCAGTTTACAAGTTCTGTGGTACCTGTCTGTGCCCTATGATGGAACGAAAGCATATCCTAGGCAGGAAATGCATTCCTGGGGATAGACGCTCCGTGCGGAACCAGCGATAGCTGGTCTTCCTGGTGCATCTGCAGGGAGGTTGCATCCTCGGTGGCATATGTGGCCTATTGTTCTATTTTCTTCAGTTCTTTCTGCAACTTTTGACCAATGCTTCCTAGCACAATGGTGTTTTAATGCTCTTTTTATGTCAGAGAATTTCAGCCCATCCCTTATTTCCTGTTGATCTGTACTTTGATTCCTAACCATTTTCATGATGGAGCCTTGAGCTACCATGATTCTTGCCTTCCAAGGGACTATCCCTTAATTTACTTTCAACAGGTGGAGCACGGTCACTTGTATACTCCTCCCCTCTTTTTTTCCCGCTCATTATTCATCAAGCTCACCCACAAGAAAAGAAAATAATGACCGGATGAGAGGCCTTGGCTGAGGGAATAAAATGGGCCGTGCCCCTCTGGGGGAGCAGAGTGGGGTGTATCATGTTTAGAACCACTGGCTAAACGTGAGGTGTCTCAGGGACCTCCTTCCCTATGATGCAATGATTTAGGCCATGAGTTTCACGGATGCTGGGGGAAGACACGAGACTCCTGCGTTAGAGACCGAGGATAGATTACTACTCCCGGCGGCCACAGCAGCTGGATTACTACTCCCGGTGGCCACAGCAGCTGGAGTGCCAGCCATGGGGGCGCCCACGTCTCACGGTGTGATACCTCTAGGGCCAGGGACACCTGCCCAGCCAGCGGGTTGCTCTCCAGAGAAAGCCGAGCTCAGGAAATGCAGATCCTTTCCAAGGGCCAGTGGCGAGCCTGCCCTTCGCTCTGAGGGGGAAACTGGTTCTATATCCTGAAGCTTTTTATCCCACAAACGTTCTTGAAAGGACGGTGACTAGGGAGACTGAAGATGGAGACGCCAACAGGTGCGGTCAGTCGGCCAGGGTTGCATCCCGGACCCTGGGGCCTCCGCCTCCGGTGGAGCATTTCCTCGGTGCAGCCTCAGGAGCCTCTGGGCCACCCCGAGCCAGGCCTGCACCCGCGTGCGGCTCCAGAGGTTAACGGAAGGGGCAGCTCCGGGCCGGCCCGCAGCGGGCACTCCGCCAACGTCAACCGCATCGTTACCCAGTCTCCCAGGACCCTCCGCAACTCGCGTCCTCCTCTGCCACCTGGTTTTGGGAGCTAGAGGTCTGTCCTCGGGGTTGCGTTGGACCCTGGGGCCCCTTCTTCAAGCGAACGTGGTGTGGCTCGACGGCGAGCAGGGCAGGAGCGGGGCGGGAGCAGGGCGGGAGCGGGGCGGCCCCCTGGGAGCAGCGGCTGCTCTCTGCAGATGCCGGGCCATCCGGGGCCGCTGCTCTGGGCCGCGGGGGAGCGCAGGCCGGGGGAGGGCAGGCCTGTCCCTGGGAGGCCCAACCCGAGCCCTTCAGCCTCGGGGCCAGGGCGCTCCTGCTCTAACACCTACTCAGCGGCCGGAGAAAACCTGTGGTCTGGGCAGACGGGAGGCACCTGTGCTTCATCCAGGGCACAAGGGACGGCAGCACAGGGTCTGGCAGGGAGCCTGGGGCCAGAGCCCTTACGTCGGAGGTGACACGGTTTTCTTGCTCCAGCTCCTGGTTGGGGAAGCCTCTCCGTTGAGCCGGCCTTGGGCCTCTGGCTCCCTGTGGATGGGCCCAGAAGGCACCTTTGTTACCAGGCAGGCAAACCGGCCCTCGGATTCTGCAGTGGGCTAGCAGGTGCCCAGAGCCCCTGCCACACTGTGCAGCTTTCCCCCGTACCCCGCAGGCACCCCATAGCTTTCCCCGGGCCTCCCAGCTCCAAATTCCAGCTCTGCCACTTTCCAGCTGTGTGGTCTGCAGTAAGCAGGCTGGAGTGGCCCCTCTGGGCCTTACTTCCCACATCTGTAAAATGGACATGACCTCCTCCAAACCTACCTCGTGGGGTCGTCCAGACATGAAGTAATCAGGTCAGCGCCCGGCACGTGGTAAATCATGATGATTATATTTATTATTTTAATTTTTTTTAATGTTTATTTATTCCAGAGAGACACACAGAGAGAGAGAGAGAGAGAGAGGTGGAGACCCAGGCAGAGGGAGAAGCAGGCTCCCTGCAGGGACCCCGACGCGGGCCTTGATCCCGGGCCCCGGGGTCACCTCCTGGGCCCAAGGCAGACGCCCAGCCTCTGAGCCCCCGGGCGCCCCATGATTATTGTTTCTAATCGCCATCATCATTACCTGTGAGCCCCAGTGTTCTCTGCTGGATCAGGGCACATGTTAGGATTTTCCAGCAGACACCCCAGCTCTGATGCACAGCAGGTTAGGGGCTTTGGTGGCCTTGGGATCCCCGGGGCTGGCCCGGTGTTTCTGCGGAGACGTGCACTCCTCCCTCTGCCACCCAGGCACCCCTCCTTTTGTCTTTTTTTTGAAAGACAATCTATTAAAAAGCTCACATTGACGAAGATTGCTGGACCTCTGAGCAGTATAATCCTTCCCTTTCTTTTTACTAACAGAATCCCTATATCGTTGGGTGTGGCAAGGTGCCCACTAAAACACCTCACTCTTCTTTCTAGAGGTGTGTATGTGGTGGCGGGGGGGTCAGACAATGAAATATAATTGGAAGCCATTGAATGGAGGCTTACAGGGAAAGCTTTTTAAAGGGGGATGGCTCAGCCACAAGGTCCCACTTGTCTTTTCCCTGCATCTTCCTCCTCTTTACCTGGAGCACGAAGTGAGGGCTGGAGCTCCAGTATCCATCTTATGAGCATAAGGACTCAGATCACACCCTAGGAGCTGGAAGGAGCTGAGGTCCTTCATGACATTTTGGAGTCACCATATCTGCTTTGGATGGTTTAACTCCACACTTATTTTATAAGTGGGGGGAAAAAACCCTCTTTTTTGATTTAAAACAATATCTCAAGTCGCAGTTACTTGTAGATGAACCCAATTTCTAGTTGATCTATCTAATAGATGTGGAGCAGAGTGCAGAGAAAGATCTAATTTCCCCCCCCTAAATGTCAAGATGTGAAGGTCATGGAAATCTAACAAATGGGAGCTTAGTGTTAAAACACAAGATACCTGTTAGTCTTTCCCAGGGTGTAGCAACAGAAGCTGGTATACTAAACCTGCTTTTTCTTGGACAATTTATTTGTTATTAGAGGGGGGAAGGCGCAGAGGGAGAGAGAGGGAAGGAGAATCTCAAGCAGCAGACCCCCTGCTGAGGGCAGAGCCTGATGTGCGGCTCAATCTCACGACCCTGGGCTCACGACATGAGCTGAAATCAAGAGGCCAACGCTCAACCGACTGAGCCGCCCAGGTGCCCCAAACCTGCCTTTTCTTTGTATGCTGCCCCCAGGAAAGCTGAGTTTGAAATAGCCTTAAATCCTGGTTTCTCTGAGGTTTAACACCTGAGAATCAAATGAACAGAATTAGGTTTCTTATTTCAGCTTTGTCGACATTAGATGATGAGCCTGCATCATCTTTTTTTCTTCGTAGAGCGCTTACAAATTCTCAAAATGTTTATTAGAATCCCAGATTGTTTATCCATCTGCATGTCCCTGTTACGGTTGTATTTATAATAATGTTAAAGGAATTAGAATCGTTGCGTTCACCTAGCATACATCTTTACTCATTCCAAGCAATAATAAGAATAGTTTGCATTTATCGGGCACTTACTCTTTGCCAGTGACTCATAGATACTAAGTAACGTAGCCTCACTTGATCACTTCAACATTCCTATTGAGATACATGATATTATTACTGCCGCTTTGCAGATGGGGAAACTGAGGCAAAGGGATTTTTAAGTGGCCTGCTCCAGGTCCCCACAGCCAAGAAGTGATGATCGGATATAAACTCAAGGAGTGTTAAAAGTAACTCCTGTCCTGAAATAGGTAACTTTGAACAAACCTATTTCCTTACATAGAAAAAAGATACCTCTTCTAGAAACTTTACTTAAATCTGCCCAAGAACATACTGAATTTAACCCAAGATCTTGGGCCATCTCCAGGAAGCCCCTGACCTTAAGGGATGGTAAAGAAGATGCTCCCTTATTTGAAGGCAACCGACATGGACAATATTTGTGCATTCGCGTCCTGATTTAGAACATCTGCATCCCATGACCATTCACTTCAGGGAGACAGTCAGTGTTCAATGCCTGGCAAGCACCCAGATGCTTATCAGAATGATAACCGGCCTGATAACACACCATTCATTGATTTCCTTCTTTTACCTATCTCCCTTATCAGCACTTCCTGGGATCACCTCCCAAATAAATGTCCTACATTCAAATCCTTACGCCAGGATCTGCTTCTGGGGAACTCAAATTAACACTCATATTATCTGCAACATCCATCCATCCATCCATCCAACCACCCACCAAAACCTACCAACCCGCCATATGCCAGAAAAGGTACCCAGGATAAGATATAAATAAATCACTACCCTTGAACTAAAGTTGCTCAGTCGAATGACTTTGTATTCCCCTTACAACCAGTCAGAGATATTTGATGCACTGGCTGCCAAGGAAGTGTTGGAAAGATTGGAGAATTCCCCTGTTCAGAATCTTGAAGAGGGCTTTCCCAGCAGAGCCATCCCTGCAGGGCCAAACAGTGCCTGGCACACAGGAGCTATTCAAGAAATGCTCACTGGATGAGTGTACAAATGGGCAGCACGAACAGATGGATTAATTATAAAGTAGATTAGGTTTTCTCTGGGATTCATCTCCCTTGCTTTAATTTGCAATTAAAAATACTATCTCAGAAAAATCAGGAAATGCATTCAGGTAAGGTGGGTGTGAGATCTCTCCCAGCAAGGATTTCACATTACATTTTACAAAGATTTTTACATTTAAAAGAAGAGGGAGCAGGGAGACAGATGAACCCAAAGGAAGACCTCTGCGCAGGTGTGAAGGGATTTGGGGGTGGCAGCCTTTTCTGGGATACCTCAAATCACAGAGTACGAGGAGGTTAGTCCCCGCTGCAGGAAGGAACCCGGCCATGCTTTTTTTTTTTTTTTTAAATAAAAAAAATTTTTTTATTGGAGTTCGATTTGCCAACATGTAGCATAACACCCAGTGCTCATCCCATCAAGTGCCATGTTCTGAGCCCCTGCACGATCAGCTGTTATGTGTGACCCACAAGCTATTGCCTACGAGTCCTGCGTATTTGGGAGTTTTAAGAACGACAGCTCTGACTCCTCTGCACCCTGCCGTAGGGAGGCGCCTGACGACGCCCGAGCCCCGAGGAGTCACCAAAAATGATGAAGGATGCAGATTACTGGTGCCGCAGAGGTTCCCGGTGGGCTCCTGGAGGACTGTATGGAGCGGAACGGGCGGGGCTGGTACCCAGGACCTGGGTCGGCCTCAGCTGGGTGGAGAGAATAGCGTTAGTCCTCATTTATCAAGAACGTCCGGTGCGCAGGCTCTGGGGTGAGGGCTCTCGAGCAGAAGCTCATCGAGCCCTCCCTAATCCCACACGGGTATCTAAGCCATGATCCCCACCTAAGATGGGAAGAGTTACATAATGTGCTCATACCCAAACAATGACCAAAGGGCAGTGCCACTGCTTCTGAGCCTGTCCCTTTAGCAGCCGTTTCAAGCCTCTCTGTTGCTGGGCTAGTTCCTGGGGGCTGGCAGGGAAGGTAGAGATGGGAGGAAGAAGAAGGAGGAGAAGGAGGAGGAGGAGAAAGAGCTTCTGTATGGATCACGGCCTTGAGTGTCAGGACGAGATTCCATCTGCTGCTCCCTTGGTGACCTTCCTTGCAGGTCTGAACCAGTCGGAGTGCACAGAGGGGCTGCCTGTGATCTCTCGTACAGTGCGTAACACACCCCTAGGTACTCATAGCTCC
Organism: Canis lupus familiaris; assembly: GCF_011100685.1. Taxonomy (NCBI): domain Eukaryota; kingdom Metazoa; phylum Chordata; class Mammalia; order Carnivora; family Canidae; genus Canis; species Canis lupus. The sequence goes on along the minus strand of NC_049223.1, from coordinate 54,877,463 downwards.
GTGCTGATAGTGGGTCATCAGGCATGTGTTCAGTGGTCTCAGGGAGAGAAGGTGGGACCTAAGTGGGAACAGGGTAAATTCTGGTGGACGTTGGGTGCAGCCATGGGCTGCGGAGCTCCCCTCTGCAAGGGCTCAGCTCGAGATGCACTTGAACATCAAGTACTCTTGACCCATGGCCTTGCCTTACCTTCCATAAAAGTGGAAACCACCCCCACCAGGACTTGATTTTTCATGTACCGCGTCGACGGCCGCTGGTTTTTCTTTCTTTTTAAAATTGTTACTGGTGGTAAATGACACATAACACAGAGCGGACATTCAAACCACTTTGCGCACACTGTGCAGTAGGGCTGAGCACATTCACGTGGTTGTGCAACCAAGCTCGGAGCTCTTTTCATTTTGCAAAACTGAAACTCTATACCCATCAAACAATTCCTCATCCCCACTCGCCCTGGCCCCTGGTGACCACTGCTCTGCTTTCCACCTCTGCGGATCTGGATATTTTCGGTGTCTTGTGTAAGTGTAATGGCATTGCATTTATCTTTTTCTGGCTGGCTTATCTCTCTGAGCATAATGTCCTCAAGTTTCAGCTATGTTGTAGTGTTTGTCAGAATTTCCTTCCTTTTTAAGGCTGAGTAGCAGTCCCGGGATAGGCGTACAACATTTTGCTTGTCCCTTCATCTGTTCGTGGACACCTGGGCTGCTTCTACCTCTTGGCTACTGTGAATAATGCTGCTATGAACGAGGCTGTGCAAGTACGTCTTTGAGGCACTGCTTGTTTTCAATTCTTCTGAGGCCTATAGACCGTTTTTTCTTGTGTTCAATGGCCACAGTAGAGAGAAAAGAAGGGGAACTGCCCCCCAAAATTAGAACTTCACCAAGAGCTTGCAGATGGCTGCGTAAGAACCCATTGAGGCGGTGCAACAGTGCAGCCAGGAGAGGAGAGAAACCTGCAGCCACACCACTCAGAAATTTCGAAGCCCCTGATGTTGGGCAGCTGCCGATCCTTGGGGAGCTACAAAAGACTCTGGAGCAGCCACGTCCAGTTCCCTCGGGGGCCCCTCCGTGGTACCACAGTTAAATCCTTGCTTTGGCTCCCGCGTGTAGCTGGGCATTATTCGGGATTTGTTCTCATGAAGAGCCACGTCTAAACAGTCAGCTCGAGATTTGAGCCATCACAACGAGCCACCAACTCTGCTCTGGAGGCTCTAGGCAGGAGGTGAGAGGCTTGAAGCCTGCTGCTTAGTCTTCAGCTGTCCTTCTCCTTAGCTAGTGGTGGTCTTGGCCTATCACCGGGGCACACGTGCACACCGTCGGGGCTCTCGGAGGACGGTGGATGGAAGTGTGGCTCGCTCCAGCCTCGCAGATCGGGGCTAGCTGCGCGGCGGCGGATGCCCCTTACAGGGTCCATGTGTACCCCGCTCTCTGCCGGGAGAGAGGGCAGGGCTGGTTGGAGGTCCCCGTGTCCCCTGTAAAGGCCTGGTTCTGGGGGAAGCAGGATGGGCCTCAGCCCCAGTGAGGAAGCCTCACTCCCTGGGTGGAGCTGCCGGGACCAGGCTCCAGAGGGCAAGGGCCGCGCGGGGCTGCAGCGTTGATCTGCACACTGGCCGCTCTCAGGGTCTGCCTGGGAGCCCTGTTAGCGCTGGAGGGGGCCCTGGAGGTCATCTGCTTCAGGCCAGCCAGCTTACAGGGGTTTGAGTCTAGTCAGACACGTCAAGTGACTTGCCCCGCGAAGTTTCTTTCCTCCGCCCTGCGGGACCTTGTCTGAAGTTAGAGACAGTATCACAGGCTAGTTGTCTCAAGCCGATCAACACAGCTGCCACCAGGAATGAGGCCACCAGGAGGCTGGGGCCATGTGGGCGCGCGCAGCGGATGGAAAACTCTGGCTTCGGTCAGTTTAGGGGATGGCTTTTCCTGAGATCTGTCTGCTGCTAATCAAGTTCTCGAAAGATTCCCTCTTCAGAGAGAGAGATCCATTTACTTACTGTCTTGAGCTGAGCAAAAATCCTCTCTTCTGGTCACCCGGGTAATAGTTCTCCTCCCAGACTTCAAATCTATAAACCCAAACGATTTTTTTCTCTTTGTTGATCTGTCTTCTGTTTTCTGCTAGACTGGCTTCTCCAGACCTGCGTGGTTTTGACTCATCTGCAGAAGCCAGGACGGTACCTCCCCCAGGAATCTGGAGTGGTCCACACCCGGCCCAGATGCTCCAGGTCGCAGCTGTTGCCAACCCGGGGCATTGTGTGTGTGCCAGCACTGTTCCATATACTACCCTCATCTTGAGGATAGTCTGGAGTGACCGCCGCAGTGACACTGCAGGACCTGAGGCTGGGAGGCTCTGCTGTGCTTGGAGCTCTGAGACGGGGGACAAGCAGGATGGGGAGAGGGAGCGGGAGGGGGAAAACTGAAGGGAATTTGCATTCAGGCCTGACGGTGCAGGATTGTTCCTCCCACCACACCCCATCTTGCCCCCACGCTGCCTGAGGAGAGAAGCCTGGGGGGCCAACTCAGTGAAGTGCAAGGCTTCAGGATTCACACTATTTATAAAGGAAGGCCCGGAAAGTGGGCATCCCTTAGCCCCCTGGCATCATTGGAGGCTTGTTCTAAGGCCCGGACTCTAGGATGAAGAGCCACGGAAAGGTTGATCCCAGCTGTGCTCACCCTGTGGCGTCTGCAGAGATTAGAGGTGCGCCCAAAACCTTCCCGCACTGGGCAGATGGAGTCTGGAGAGGACACTGCCTTCCCAGGGAACGACACTCCCTCTCCAAGGACACAGCAGTGTCTCCTACAGGCGTGTCCACCAGGAGCTGGAGAGGCGCCGGACCACAGAGCCTCATGCCTGTGAGGGACCTGGGAGGTCGTCTGGACCAGCGATGCTCCAGTGGGTCTCTAGCAGAAGAAACTTTATCCACACGAAGTCTCATAGGGAGACTGTAGCAGATACTAGGGCTACCCTGCTATGTCCCCGCAGCCCACCACAGGGTTCACCTGCACCCGGTTCCGGAAGCACCCAAGGCCCAGGTCACATGCACTTTTGGGAAAGAAGGGAGCGGGGAAATAGTTGTCTTCCTAAGCACATCAGAGGGTGTGACAGGAAGAACAGTAAGTGGATGAGCAGGACGCCGAAGCCACAGCAGTCACCTCTGGGTGTATCACTCCTACTTCAATGTGCACACAAGTCACCCGGGCCCCGTTCTACACGGATTCCTGGGGCTTACAGTACAGGTTCTAATTCAGGAAATTGGGAGTGGGGCCCACGAATCTGCATTTCTAAGAGTGCTGATGCTGCTGGTGCCGGCACCTGGTCCTATGGACCATGAAGTTTCTTGAACTGTTGCTGAAGCTTCTAGAGAAGAAGTGCCCCGGAGGCAGGCTGCTTTGAGGACTCTGGGGGACGTGGCCAGAGAGAAGTCCATCCTGCCTGTTTTCCTGGGTATTACTGTCCCCTGTGCTCTCCCTGCAGATCAGGAGATGGTAGGCGTGGCCACAGGACACAATGTGGCAGCCCAGGGCTATGGCATTAAGGGTCGACCTCCAAGCCCCTGGACAGGAGGCCTCTTTCCCCCGCAGATCCTCCCCTGAGAGGTGGCCTTCTGTCTTCGGGAGGGGAAAGGAAGAGAGAATGCAGTGGAAGGACCCAGAGCTAGGGTGTGGGCCATGTGGGAGTGACTTGTCCACCCTGACGAAGGAAGTTTCTGGAACTAGAGTGTCCTTCACCTTCTAACTCCTCACCTCAGGGAGGGGGTGGGCTTTAGAGACCCGAAAAGGACCAAATGCCCCAGGACTGCTATGTGCTGAGACAGGTTCCTTTCAAACACATCCAGATGTACCTAAAGACTGACCCCCTAAGAGGGGAACTGGGTTGAGGTGAGACCTGATGGGCCCCATGGCTGCCAAGGCAGAGGCACCACCCTCAAGGCTCGTCTTAGCCACTTGAGGTGTCGGAAGTGCTAAGAACGCAGTGTGGCCCAAGACACGTACAATAGAGGTGTAATGTCAGCCATATACACAGTTTACATTTTTCAGTTGCCAGATCACACGAGTAAAAAAGCAATGGGTGGGCCTGATTTTAATAATAGATTTTATTGAACCCAACATACCCAACACATGATCATTTCAGCACATCTACAGTTAAAAAAAATTATTCCCGAGGTATTTTACTGTCTTTTCTTGATGTATAACCCTTGTCCTCTGCCGAGTATCATAGAGCCACAGCACATCTTCTGGACCAGCCACCTTTCGCGTGCCCCCCACCGCATGGGGCTAGCGGTTGCCAGCAGGCCAAAGCTGTCCTCTGCCTCTCCGCATTGTCTTCCCCTCCTGGGGAGATGGGGGTGTCACCGGGATGCTGAGCAGAGATAGTAGCGAGCTCGGTGGAGAGTCAGTAGCCAACGGCGGGGATGAGCGGCGGTGCAAGGAGGCCGGCAGCCGCTGGCCCTGCGGTGGTCTCCCCAGGAGGCTCCGTGGCCCGTGGGAGTCAGGGCGGAGGCAGGGAGGCTGGGGGCCGGTGGGCTGTGTGCTCCCTGCTGCAGCCTCCCTGGGGCTTTCCTGGGTGGGGGTGGCGGGGGCACTGCCACTGGGATGGGCCTGGGAGGTAGAACGAAGAGATGCGTCTGGATCCACAAAAATAGACCCGTGTCTGTGGGCTGGTTAGAGACGCTCAGAACACTGCTTCCCCGCACGGAGGACGAGCAGGCCGCGGACAGGCTACAGACCTACGTGCTCTTACGACCCAAGCACTCAGGAAGATGAGGACGACCCGGCCCTCACAGATGTCAGGATCTGGGGCTCTTGTAAAAATTGGATCCTCGGGACGCCCAGGGGCTCCATGGTTGAGCGTCTGCCTTGGGCCCAGGGCGTGACCCCAGGGTCCAGGGATCGAGTCCTGCGTCGGGCTCCCTGCGTGGAGCCTGCTTCTCCCTCTGCCTGTGTCTCTGCCTCCCTCTGTGTCTCTCATGAATAAATAAATAAATAAAATCTTAAAATTCTAATTAATTAATTAATTAATTAAAAAACCAAAACCAAAACCGGATCCCAGAGTTGTCCCAGTTCTCCAGCGCGTTTTCTGAAGGGCCGCAGTTCTCCTCCAGAGTCACACATCTGTTTTTGGGGCTTCTGACCTGGTTCCGCCATTGCTAAGGTGGTGCCTGTGCCCTGGACCCCCCACCCTGCCCGGTTTGTGACCAGGGGGCAGCCTACCATCCAGGAAGAGCAGCTGGCCCCCAGGGTCTCGTGGGACACCCCTGGAGCCCCAAGTCTTTGGGGCAGAGTGCTTTGCCCCAAGAGAAGCTCCAGCCACAACCACGACTGGGTGCTGGGCACACAGGCTGTGTGTGGACCCCTGTCGTCACTTGCCAGGCCTGTGTCTCCCCCAGCCTCAGCTGCCTCTACGGCCTGTGGGTAACTGGTGCTCCCCCGGCACAGCTGTGGGTAAAGGGTGCTCCCCCTGCAGGGCCTGTAGGTAATGGGTGCTCTCTCTGCACGGCCGCGGGTAACAGGTGCTCCCCCCTGTATGGACTGTGGGTAATGGGAGCTTCCCCTGCATGGACTGTGGGTAACAGATGCTCCCCCTGCATGGCTGCAGGTAACAGGTGCTCCCCACCATGGCCTGTGGGTAATGGGAGCTCCCCCTGCACGGCGTGTGGGTAACGGGAGCTCTCCTGCATGGCTGTGGGTAATGGGTGTTCCCCTTGCACAGCTGCAGGTAACAGGGTCCCCCCAAACGGCCTGTGGGTAACGGGTGCTCCCCTCGCACATCCGCGGGTAACAGGTGCTCCCCCTGCGTGGACTGTGGGTAGCAGGTGCTCCCCCCGCACCACCTTGCGCCTACGGGACACCCGGCCCTCCCACCGCCCACGCCTGGAACCTGTCACCTGTCACCTGCTGCTGCACCGCCTGCTGGACATATGAGTGCGGTGGGGCCTGGACGTGACCCCTGGGGAAGCGCGATGTGGCTGCAGCTGCGGGGGAAGCGGAGGCACGACCGAAGGCCCGAAGCCAGTGGGGACCGTCCTGCGCTCCGTGAGCGGGGCCATGGGGGCCGCAGTCCCAGAACGCCCGGGAAACGGGCCGCAGGGTGTGCATACGTCCCGCGGGGCCAGCACAGCCGCGCTATACAGAGGGTAAAAGAAACAAAGCGGAAGAAGCCCTTGAGGGTAAAGCAGCAGACACTCCCGGCTTGGTGACATGCACGGAACGTAATAGGGTCACTAAAAATGCTGAGAGTGAGGACTGATGTGAGCGGGGAGACTCGGGGCACCTACGGCACAGGCCGTAAAGGGCACGGGTGTGGTGCTGACCCCCCCGCCCCAGGCTCTAAGCCCGATGCCCAGCTGGCCTCCCTCTGTTGCGGAATAGGTCTGTTTTTGTCTGTTTTTCTCTTCTTCTTGATGCTTTGGGGTATTTTCTACAAAGCTCGCCGACCACCGGGAAATCAGGGAGGACAGCGAAGCTTCTGAGCGACTTCGGGGCGTCTGGCCTGCACCGGGGAGCCCCCCCAGCAGAAGGAGGTTCTGGGGGCGCCCAGGGGCATGGGCTGGGGGACAGCGAAGCGAGACATGTGTCCTGGAGGACGCTGAGCAGAGCGCAGAGCCGGCCAGCAGCGCGGTGGCCGAGGCAGGACCACAGGCTTGGAGTCCACGGTCACCGGAGGACGTGACAAGCCAGGTCCAGAGGATGATGGCATCTGCGCTCAGTCGGGTGGCCTGGCTCAGTCGGGGTCTGGCAAGCTGCGGCCGTCGGGCCTCCCTCCGGCGTCCCTGCGCGTCTTCGTCTCATTGGACCCTTAGCCTGTGCCCCGGGGCCCTGCCCTGAAGCTTCGTGAAGCTAGCCTTGCTTCTCTTCCTGTCTGGTCTCAGCTATGACAGCCCCAGGCGGGTGCCCTGTGCCCCTCGTGTACCCGGGACAGGGCCCGCACACCCCCGACCGTGCGAACGTTCTCCAGGTCACACCCCAGAGTCTTTGTGGCGCAGTTCTTCTTTTTTTTCCCATTTTTCTTTCTTTTTTTTGGGGGGGGGCATATTTTTTATTGGAATTCCATTTGCCAACATATAGCATAACCACCAGTGCTCATCCCGTCTAGTGCCTCCCTCAGTGCCCGTCACCCACACCCCGCCCATCTCCCCTTCCACTACCCCTTGTTTATTTCCCAGAGTTAGGATCTCTCATGTTCTGTCTCCCTCTCTGATATTTCCCACCCAGTTCCCCTCCTTTCCCCTATAATCCCTTTCACTATTTCTTATATTCTCCGTATGAGTGAGACCATATAATGTTTGTCCTTCTCCGACTGACTTACTTCACTCAGCATCATCCCCTCCAGGTCCATCCACGTCGAAGCAAATGGTGGGTATTTGCCGTTTCTACTGGCCGGGGAATATCCCACTGTATACACAGACCACGTCTTCCCTATCCATCATCTCTCGATGGACCCCGAGGCTCCTTCCACAGTCTGGCTATTGTGGACATTGCTGCTATAAACATCGGGGTGCAGGTGTCCCAGCATTTCACTGCATCTGTATCTTTGGGGTAAATCTCGAGCAGTGCAATTACTGGGTCGTAGGGCAGATCTATTTTTAGCTCTTGAGGAACCTCCACAGTTTTCCAGAGTGGCTGCACCAGTTCACATTCACACCCACAGTGCAGGAGGGCTCCCCTTTCTCCACATCCTCTCCTACATTTGTGGTATCCTGCCTTGTTAATGTTCCCCATTCTCACTGGGGTGAGGTGGGATCTCATTATGGTTTTGATTTGTATTTCCCTGATGGCAAGTGGTGCAGAGCATTTTCTCATGTGCATGTTGGCCATGTCTATGTCTTCCTCTGTGAGATTTCTCTTCATGTTTTCTGCCCATTTCATGATTGGATTGTTTGTTTCTTGGCTGTTGAGTTTGATAAGTTCTTTATAGATCTTGGAAACTAGCCCTTGATCTGATAGGTCATTTGCAAATATCCTCTCCCATCTGTAGGTTGTCTTTTAGTTTTGTTGACTGTTTCTTTTGCTGTGCAGAAGCTTTTGATCCTGATGAAGTCCCGATACTTCATTTTTGCTTTTGTTTCTCTTGCCTTCATGGATGTATCTTGCAAGGAGTTGCTGTGGCCAAGTTCAAAAAGGGTGTTGCCTGTGTTCTCCTCTAGGATTTTGATGGATTCTCGTCTCACATTTAGATCTTTTATCCATTTTGAGTGTATCTTTGTGTCTGGTGCAAGAGAGTGGTCTAGTTTCATTCTTCTGCATGTGGATGTCCAATTTCCCCAGCACCATTTATTGAAGAGACTCCTTTTTCCAGTGGATAGTCTTTCTTCCTTTGTTGAATATCAGTTGACCATAGAGTTCAGGGTCCACTTCTGGATTCTCTCTTCTGTTCCACTGATCTATGTGTCTGTGTTTGTGCCAGGACCACACTGTCTTGATGACCACAGCTTTGTAGTACAACCTGAAATCTGGCATTGTGACGCCCCCGGCTCTGGTTTTGTTTTTCAATATTCCCCTGGCTATTCAGGGTCTTTTCTGATTCTACACAAATCTTAAGATGATTTGTTCCAACTCTCTGAAGAAAGTCCATAGTATTTTGATAGGGATTGCACTGAACATATACATTGCCCTGGGCGGCATTGACATTTTCACAATATGAATTCCTCTAATCCATGAGCATGGAATATTTTTCCATCTTTTTGTGTCTTCCTCAATGTCTTTCAGAAGTGTTCTGTAGTGTTTAGGGTAGAGATCCTTTACCTCTTTGGTTAGGTTTATTCCTAGGTATCTTATGCTTTTGGGTGCGATTGTAAGTGGGATGGACTCCTTAATTACTCTTTCTTCAGTCTCATTGTTAGTGTCTAGAAATGCCACTGACTTCTGGGCATTGATTTTGTATCCTTGAGGTGCGGTTATGTTTGACAATCGTTCGAAGGCCGCAAGAAAAGCCCCGAAGGCTGGGAGATGGATGCTGATGGGTCGGGGCAGGCCTACCTGGTGCCCCTGGGTCTGCTACACCCTTGCGGGGAGACTTTGGGCAAGTGACTGACTCTCCCTCAGTCTCAATCCCTCATCGGCACAGCAATGATTATCGTAGTTTTCTGCTATGGTAAGTCATTGAATGTAAAGTGCATCTGTGTTGGCTGGCACATAGCCAGCACCCTGTTAATATGAGTTGTTATAAAATTTTTATTTTTTTTAAAGTTGCATTTATTTATTCATGAGACACACACAGAGACAGGCAGAGACCCAGGCAGAGGGAGAAGCAGGCTCCATGCAGGGAGCCCTATACGGGACTCGATCCTGGGACCCCGGGGATCATGGCCTGAGCTGGAGGCAGACACTCAACCGCTGAGCCCCCCAGGTGCACCAATATTTTTACTCTATCATAAAACTACCTAACCTATCACGTAGGAAGAGCATGGGCTCCAGAGGGCGAAAGACCCTTGTAACCTGCTCCTCTGACCGTGGCTACCTGCAGCATACCTGTGCGCTTCAGTTCCTTCTACAAAATGGGATAATGAATAGTCGTGACTCCAGGGCTTGCAGCAGGACTGACTGAAGGGATGTACGTGGAGCACTTGCCAAATGCCTGACACATAGCACTGTCCGATGTCTGCTACTGTCTGCGCTGCGTACTATGGACGGTCTCACCAGCTTTTCCTAAGAAGGATGGCTATGAAATGACCATTGTGAAGATTATTGTCATTATCTCTATAGCATTCCAGAGTTGACATTTGAATTCTAAAGTAGATCAAGACTTCGTGGTTGTGCTGAAGAATCCTGACAATATAAAAGTGAGATTAGGACCAGAATTGGCAAGCTTGGTTTTTCCCTCTGTCCAGGAGAATGAGCTCATTTTATCCTAAATCAGATTCTCTTCGTCTTGAATACACGTGAACTGAAACCAAGGGGTGTCTCAATGACCGAGTCTGGGGGCCAATGGCAACGTGTTCGGATGTGTGAGTGGATCCTAAGGTAATGATGTCGTTTCTTTGCTTCATATGATATAAAGTAAAAGTGAGAATCCTTTTAAAAAATTACATTTTGTTCAAGACTACATAAGTGACTGAGTCATCCCAGGAATGGCCAGGAACAGGAACATATGACCTCCTGACCCAGCTGGGGGGGCTGGTCATCTTCTAGAGAAAGCCAGCTTTTGACGTCATTAAGTTTAAAATGACCATAAGGCTCAAGGAGGAAAACTTTCTCCTTGAAGGAAGCATGCTTTTTGAAAACTAAACTTCGCCCTCCCTTAAATCACGGACAAACAAGTTCTGATTTCCTGAAAATCTCTGTAGTAAAATCTACCCATTAGAAAACATCATAATTGGGATCCCTGGGTGGCGCAGCGGTTTGGCGCCTGCCTTTGGCCCAGGGCGCGATCCTGGAGACCTGGGATCGAATACCACGTCGGGCTCCCGGTGCATGGAGCCTGCTTCTCCCTCTGCCTGTGTCTCTGCCTCTCTCTCTCTCTCTCTGTCTCTCTGTTACTATCATAAATAAAAAAAGAAAAGAAAACATCATAATTGAATTCTAGTTTTGCCAGAAGAAATCGCTTAAGTACGAACCCAGTATGAGAGTTGCTCGGTGCATGAAATGGTCTTTCATATCGGATATTAAAAAGATTTTGTATCTATTCACTTACTAATGATGACTTGGTTTTATGGACCAGGGACCAGCCAGGTTTTTAAAGCAAAATCATGTACCCAGGAATCTAGGGACCGTTGTTTAGCACTGAGCTCATGGGTGGAAAGTTAATTACACACCAGAGTGGGGTTTCTGTATTCAAACCTAGACCTTGGGGCCACATTATTTCCCCCACCCAAGTCTTGGTTGCTTACTCTCTGCAGCCGGGAAGCAGTCCTCAAGGTTAAGCCTGTTCATGAAGCCCACCAGAGAAGGGCCATTGCTCTTGGCCTCAAGATCTATATGGATTCAGTCGAAACGATTAAAAAGGAGGGGCATCACCCAAAACCAAACAAAAGCACAAACTCAGCAGCTCTCCTCGATTACAGAGATCTTTGCTTAGGAGAGGCTGTTAAATGGAAGTGGAAGAGTGTGCCTTTTTTTTTAAATAGCAATATAAGGACTACGCATAAACGTTACAGTCCGTATTTTGTACACTGCAAGGTGACTTCCATCAGGTAGTGTCGGTCACACTCCCAGGTGTGCCTAGGACTATGGTGCTAGGGTACTTGCCACACAAACCAGTCTGTACCAAAAAGGGTTCTTACACTGTGGAGTGTTTACAGGTGACACAGGTGCTGCCTGAAAACACCAGACCCCAGGCTCTTATCCAGGAGGCCCCAGGTCCATCTGGGAATCTTCATTTTTCTCTTGCGGAAGCACATCAGGTCGTTCTGAGACAGACAGTTCACAGACCGCCCTTTGAGAACTTGATTGAGCAAACATGGAAATCATAAACCAAATCGGAACACTGTACGTTGCAAAATGAGGAAGAGGAGTAAATCCGACGGTATCATTCTGTAAGGATGGGAAAGCCAATATATTTAAAAGTCGTCTAAGGTCTGTGTTTTTAAAAACTTGCAGGTTTAAGTGTTTAAAAGGGCCAATAAGCCCTTGGATGAGGCCTGGAAGTGACCCCTGCCCCCCACCCCAAGCGTGGTTTATTTACTAAGTGACATCAATCAATTCCATGTGTATTTAGTGGTTGTCCAGTGGTTCTCTACCCCGGATGGATGCGCATTAGAATCATCTGGGAGCTTTCGATAAACTCATCCCTGGGGCCCAGCTCCAGAGATCAACTCAGCGGATGTGGACTGTGCCCAACAGGTATGGGCAAGCTCGCAAAGCTGCTCGGTGGTTCTGATGTGTAGGCAGGGCTAAGGGCACTGCCCACCTGCTGTATCCATCCTCACTCTCTCCACAGACATGCAGACATCCACGTACACTTTATTTATTTATTTATTTATTTATTTTTAATTTTTATTTATTTATTCATGAGAGACACAGAGAGAGGCAGACACAGGCAGAGGGAGAAGCAGGCTCCATGCAGGGAGCCTGATGTGGGGACTCGATCCCAGGACCCCAGGATCATGCCCTGAGCCAAAGGCAGGCACTTAACCACTGAGCCACCCAGGCATCCCCACATACACTTTAAAAAAGGATAAGGGAAGGAACTGTAGTGCAGAGGGATTAAACAACTCGTCCAGGCCAAGAATTGAGTTGCTGCGTGCTGAGTAGGCTCCCATGTCGGAAAATTAGACAAGCAAGACGGTCAGGAGAAGGGAAGAGGCGCTGCTGGAGAGATGTGTGAAATCAAGTTGCCTCTGGTCTCTCTGCAACCCAGGAGATAAAGAATCGGCATTAAACAAAAGGAATTGCAGGAAAGACTAACTTGTGGGGGTTGAAAGCTTCCAAAAAGGGAGGCTTTCCTTTGATGAAAAAGGGATGGAAGAATGCAAGAAGGTATAGAGAGCATTCCAAGGAGGCAAATTAACCCCTGCTTTCTGGTGAGCAGAAACTAGGCACATGATATTCGGGAGGCAGCTTGGCCTCTACTGCCCCCGGCCCTCTCCCCACCGGAGCTCACCGCAGACGGCATTCGCTGTTAACAAGACTCTCTCTCCTGACCTCAGGTCCAGCCTCAAAATGCTTCTTAATACAGAACTCACAAACCACCAGTGCACCCCGTTGGGCACAGGAGGGAACACGTATTTGCCTTCCGTGGAATAGTGGACTCAGACCTAACGGTGAGTACCAGCCTGGCCCCTCCCTGCCTGTGTGGTCTTCGGCAAGTTACCTATGTTTCTGGATCCCATTTTCTCCATAAGTTAAAAGGAAAAAAACAAAACAAAACAATGTCCACCTTGCAGTTTCACGTAAGGTAAATAAGACAAATCCAGTGTGTGGCACATAGTGGGCCCTTAACAATGGGTCATTGCACAGACACTGGGACTGTCCACGGCCTTGAGGGAGACATGTAGAAATAGGGAAGACACGCCACAGAGCCTTGGGGGGCCTGGCCCAGTAAAGACCCCTGGCCTGTGCAGAATGCTATATTTTATAAGGACGTCTCAAGCTGTGGATGAAATAGATGAGACTTTTGCCAAATCACGCGAGTTCACTGCACGACCCGCTGACTGCACTTGGAGGAAATGCTCAGACGACAGAGCAACTCTTCGCTCTGACATCTGCAATTAGTCCCTGGATTAGGCGAGCAGCAGAAAAAGCACAACGTGGGACAGGGATTTCCAGAGGTCTCTGTCTCTCCTCCTCACTCACCTCCCCTGCCCAAATTGCCTTCTCCTCTCATTTCATCCTAACCGTAGCCTGTAAGGTGTGTTATTACGAGGATGGTGCCTGTTTCACCATCAGAACACTGATCAGTGGAGCTAATCATCCCTCGTGGTCGAGCTGAGATCTGAGTTCATGCAGTTAGATTCCAGGGCTCTGTGCCGGGAGCTAGACACACGCATCAGGACTCTTTCACCAAAATACATCAATAAATAGATCCTTCTAGGGGAGCAGCCAGGTAAGAGTCTTGTGTTCCTTGATCACTCAGGTTATTGGAATAATCTAAAAGCAGTCTGCCCCCACGAAATAAAAGCCCCGACCCTTCCTCTATCAGTTACATTAGCTCAACTAGAGGACGACGGAGGGCCCGGGAGCCGGGAGCTAGAAAGCAGTGGTTATTTATGTGTGTGTATCCATTTGCTTTGATTTTCTCCAGTTAAGAAATGAGGAGATTCAAATTCAGTCTTTACGAACCACTTCTTACGTGAGGAATCTCCTAGAGTAGCACTTGGGGTCCTTCAAGGCTTAGAAGCACTGCTGTTAGCAGGTAGCACAGAACCCAGGCTGGAGACAGTAAAAACAAACAAACAAAAAAACCCCAGCATCTTTCCATGCGATGTGCTACAGAATCAAGATAAATTCTCACAGAACAAAAATAAGTTAAGATAAATGACTAAGCGTGTATGATGATCGTTTTTTTCTCTCAATGGATTATTATGGGCTGCGCGGTGCTGGCTTCTCTGGATCGGTGGCCACGGCATTGGGTTTCAAAGCTGTCAAGATAGGGGAGCTTTTGCGGAGGGGCTGGGGTTTTGGGGTGGGTGTTTGAAAGAAAACAGAGTTGGCTGATGCTCAGAGACCAATGGGTTTTACACGTGCCCAGAATGTACTTATCTCCTCCTGCAGATACAAGAGATTTTATTTTAGAGGAGGATTTGCGGTTTGAATCAGAATAGCACTATTGTGACAAAGTTGGCTGTCGGGCTAAGTGATGTATTGGCTGAAAATGATGTCTACGCTTTCAGCGGGAGCTCGGAGTGGGTTAGAGCTTACTGCTATGTTTTGAAAATAAGTCCATAAGCGGTAGGCAAGCAGAAGTCCTTTAGCGATATTGACTTACACGTCATTTTCCATCAGCCTCCGAGCTGTGATGATCTAGATTAGGTTCCCTGGATGCAGGCTGGAGGGAGTTCATCAGTACAGCAATAGAATCCTGGATGCTTCTAGAGTTTCATGGACAAAAAAGGTATTTGGTCACATTTGGAGGATGCTCTTGAAGTGCTTAAAAATGTGCTGGGAAATTTAGACACATTTTTTTGAAAACGGTGTCACTTTCTCTCTCATAAATCCACCTCTGAAAAGGTAGAGTGAAAGGGCACATGGGGTGGATCAGGGATTATCCGTTTGGGAAGTTTATGAGATGATATGGTCCAGGCAATGAATAGGATTAAGTATTCGACAACACCCATAGAAACATCAAAGAGAGTCAGACCACGGATCTCACGATGCCACAGACACCTTCAGGCCTATTGGTTTCCTTCAAGTACTAAAGAGCATGGATCACATGACCTGACAAATACTAATAATGGCATCTAAGACCATTTCTGCCTGAATTCTCAGGTCCTGGGAGGTGGGCTGGGAATGGGCAGAGAGAAGTATGCAAGGCCTAAGTGGAAATGCTTAAACAAAAAAGTGTCCAGAAATCTCAATATATTTAGAATAATACTTTGCTCTTTAGGAAATTAATCAAGTGGGAACAGTTATATCAAGTCTGAAAGCAGTCTTTAGAGAAAACAAGGCTAAATAATGGCTATTTTAAGTTGTAAAGACAGAAGCCAGGGATTGCTATGTTTGAATATTTGACCCACAAATTCTAAGGGAACTGCTAGAAAACAAAATTAAATTGGTAATGAATTCATTGGACGCCCAAGCAGTATTCTAGAAATGTTTATGAATCACTCAAATCACGGATATCAAGAAGTCATATAGATTATGGTCTCTTGAGTATTTTGCTTCCTTTTCTACTTGTCTTTATTAGTTTATTTGGGTTGGTGTAGTTTGCTATTTACTATTTATATCTTTATTATTACTGGATTTTTTTTCTCAGTTCTTTGTAGCATTTTAATGAAACTAATCCATCAGGTTGTAATTCAGTTTGGGATATAAATAGACAATAAAATTTTTTGAAACATTTTAATAACAGGATTTTCTCTTTGTGTTTTTTATTTATTTATTTTTTTTGGCAGGGGAGGGAGCAGTAATAAACAAAGGAAATAAATTACATATTATTGGTCCTAAAATATCATTTCATAGTTTACTATCCATCTCTTTATATTTAAAATTGTGAATTTTCTTTGTTTTCAAGAACTAATTGACAATGGAAATTTCTTTAAACATTTCCATATGCATTTTTACCCCATAATTAAATCAATTGTTGATGTGAGATTCCACTAGTACAAGTCAAGTTTGTTCCTATTTCAAGAACCTTGTGAAATGACTATACAGCAATAATTAGAAAGAAAATACAGGCCACATAACTGTTACCAAATAAAATTTGGTGAATATGGAGTCGTTCAGATGATCTCAGAGAACAGGGAGCCAGCGCTTGGCCACAAGGACATCAGAGGTAAGGGGAACAATTTGGGCCTCTCATATTTCCAAATGCTCTGTCCAATTTTAACTTTGCATGACTTCTGGATCAGACGGGCCACCAGCGTGTTTTACCATGCTAAATAAGGTGGTTCCCAGCGTGTTTTACCATGCTAAATAAGGTGGTTCTCCACACCTTTGGGGCACTCAAGGGAAAAAGATAAAAAATCCACCCTGATAATTATCACCAGAAGGAAAGAGTAGAAACTTTCAAAGTTCTCAGCTTTTAAAAAGCTACATTTACGCACGTTATATTGACTTCTGTCATCAAAGAGGACCTATTCTACTGTGATTCTCAGCTGGGAATAGTTGTCATAAAGCTGCTACAAATGCAGCTTCCCCTCCCTGCCTCAGTGGGAACTTGGAACAGTGAGCTTGTTCCTAGACAGTTTGTGCTCCTCAGTTCTTCTTTTCTAGTTGCTCAGCCTGTAGTAGAAGCAACTTCACAAAAAGACTGAGGAATACACATGTGATAACCAGAAGACATTAGGAACAAGCGCATTCTTCTGATTTAAGAAGAATGGATCTCTTGGCCTCCAATTGCCCCTCCTTCTGGCTGGATTAGGCTGTTTTGTTGGGCTCCTTGACTATCCTTTGGTGGTTCTTCTGGGGAAAAAATACTCTTTGCTTTTCCACTTAAAAACCTGTTGCACCCGTGAGCTACTATGGTTGTCATCTTCATCTACACTGCCTCATAAACTGGAAGGCTGTGATCTCTGCTATCTCCCTCTTCTCACAGCCAATGGCTCTCATCCTATAGACCCTGAAAAGTGTCTCAGCTTCCTCCCCGTGCCTCTGTTCCCGCTGACAATGTCCTGGTTCAAGCCAATCAGCAATGACCTGGGTTTGTGCTCTCCTCTACAGACTCTCTTCTGGTTCCTCTCTCCTTGCACTTTCCCTGTGGGATCTGTGTTTGAAAGCTCTGCTGGAAAGATATTCAGGACTGTCATTACTTGGCCTCCAATTGCCCCTCCAGCTTGCCCCATACCTCAACCGTTTACCTTTTCGTACATCCTCAAAGCTTGGAGGAGTATCGCAGGAATTTGGGGCAGCCCAAGGTCTTAACTTTGACTCAGCTTCTTACTTGCTGAGTAACGTTGGGTCAGTTATTTGTATTTCATGCAGTGTTTGGGTGCTGGGGACTGGCTTGGGGTTCTAGAGTGAACAAAGCAGATGAAGTCCCTGCCCCAAGGTTATGTTTAGTGGGACCACTAAACACTCAGTGGTAGCATGTTTCTAATAGGCAAATTGTGCCAGCCACCATTAGTTGCCCACCAAGTATCCATGCTCCTCTCCTCCTGGATGGCAATGTGTTCTGCTGAGAGAGCACAGTTCTCAAATTTCCTTATTGCTTGAGATGATCAGTGGGATCCAACTGAAAGTCACTGAGTGGAGCTTCTGGGAAAACTATTTAAGACACAGTGACTCAGTGGAACAACTCATCCATTTGCCATTTTCTCCTTCATTTCTCTTCCTGGCTAGACTGCAGATAAGATGGACAGCTATCTTGGGCAATGAGGCAGCTCTGAAGATGGAAACATTTTGCTTCATCGGGAAGATGAACGAAGATAGAAGACAACCAGTTTAACAGATGACTATGGAGCCTCCAAACCAGCCTTGGGGTGCCTGTCTTAGGACTTTTATAGGAGAGAAAAATACAGGGAGCCTCTATTTCATTCAAGTGTTTTTTGTTTTGTTTTGTTATTTTTTAGATTTTATTTATTCATGAGAGACACAGAGAGACAGAGACACAGGCAGAGGGAGAAGCAGGCTCCATGCAGGGAGCCCAATGCAGTACTCGATCCTGGGTCTCCAGGATCACACCTTGGCTGAAGGTGATGCTAAACTGCTGAGCCACATGGGCTGCCCTTGTTTTTGTTTTTTTTTAAGTGGGCTCCACACTGGGTATGGATCTCAGGTCATGACCTGAGATCAAGACCTGAATTGAAATCAAGAGTTGGACGCTCAATTGAGTGTACTCATTCAAATTCTCTTGAGTTGAGTTTTCTGTTTTGCGTAGTTGAACTTAAACCTCCTTTAGTGCACAATCACCACTTAAATGCCAGATTTGGAAACTCATGACTTTAAATGGTAAAAAAAATTAATAAATTAAAAATCACCTAACTATAATCTTGATAAACATTGCTAGTTTTATTATCATTTAAATAATCACAATGGTTGTGAGAATGTCTAATATTATATTTATGTAAATAAATAAATCTTGCCTTGACATAATCTACCTTAAGTCAATCTTCACATCATCTCTAAACTGAGGACGCAGTTACAGTAATGTCTGTCATCCCTGCTTCAAATTGCTCTTAGTTTTCTCTATGTAGATTCTGATTTTCATATTTATTTTAACTTCTGAATATGGTGTAAGAACTACTTAACATACATGCCGACACTTCCCAATCCTGTGTCCATGCCAGACATTATTAACTGATGATGCCATTCTCGTGGTCTCAGCCTCTTTCTTATAAACCCTTGCAACGTAGTGCCAGGCAGCTCCTACCATTTGATCACAATTGGTAGCAGACATGCATTTATTGTAAGCCACTTTCAATAATTTTTAAAATGTTGAGTGGGGTTGAAATTATATATTTTTTTCTTCAAATTGAAATATTGAGTGTATTTTTAACGTAATATAAACCAAGTAAACGTCATTGAACGGACGCTGATTTGTGTCTTAGGTTTTAAGAAAGGGCAAATGGGAGCACAGTTTGCTTACAGGAGCTCTGATATCAGTACAGATTGATGAGTTTAGGGAATAGGCCACATCTATTGGGCACCAACTGTTCAATAAATAGTGAGGATGGAGATAGTGGGAAATAAAATGGCTCCTTTTCTCATGGATTTATAATCTAATGAGAGATACAGGATAAATCCAAAATGTTGAATGTATAGATGTCAACAGTAACAGCTAATGGTTTGCAAAAGATCTTCAGGGATAAGAAACTTGAATTTTTAAATGGTATTTCTGTCATGGCCATTGAAATAATAATAAAAATAGCTAGCATTTCATGATGACCTCTGTGTGTTGGGGTCTATATGCCGTGGCTTTTCTGTAGGTATGGGGGCTGCATGGCTCTTTAGCTTCCTCCTCCCCCTGGACTGCTCTCTAGACACACAAAGGTGGACTTGTGTCCCCTGTGACCACTGGGCCTCTCCTCATCCTGACCCTGGTTGGGTGACCCAGTTGATTGACCTGATCCAAGCTGAGCCAATGAAATTCTCTCTCCCTGGAATTTACCTTGGGAATGAAGAGGCCGTGGACTGTGGACACTGAAACTGAGCCACATCGCCATCTGTTCCAGAAAGAAGGGACACAACAGCTGCTGCCGGGATCCCAGAGTGGTCCTAGCTTCTGCCCTCTGAGAGATTTGTCAAGCTTGAAATCATTAAGAACTATGGCGAGGTCTGTATGTGAGAGGAACATTTTAATCTACTCTTTCTCAAATCACTTTTTCCTTGAACAGTAAGATAACTCCAGTGGTCACAAATACTTCTGTTTCTTCTTCCCCCTTTTCCTTCCTCCATTTCTCTCCCTCTCTTTTTCTTGCCTCTCTTCCTCTTTTTTTTTGGGGGGGGGAGGGGGCTTAAACTCTCCAGAATCAGATACTATTAGTTGCAACAAAATGGCTTTCACTAATACAGACACATTATTTTCTCTAATCTTCACTACAGTACTAAGGGGTGCTTCTGTGTCCCCAGTTGTGAGATACGTAAGTTAAGGCGTAGGGAGCTTACAGAATTTGACTCAAGGTCACATAGCCGTTAGGTGGCAGGCCAGGATGCGGACCAAGCTAGGCCTAAGTAAATCGAGAGCCAGGACCTCAAGCAGATGTTTGGTCCCCGATGTGGTGAATCAGGACTTGCCCACCCTTTGTCTTCCAGAAGATGGACAAACTGCCTTCACACGGCTGCGGTTCTGGGAACCGCATTATAAAGCACGGGTAAAGCAGCTCCTCAAAATGTACACCTACCTCATCTTGTCTTTTTTTTTTTTGGCCTGTCAGTGGGACACGTGCCTTCAAATAGAGCACAAACTATGTGGAAGATGACAGCACATTAGTTTTGTTGTATTTGATATACCAGGTGATCTATTCTTGCTGTGTTTGAAACACCAAATGAAGGTGACAGCAACATCGATAATCCCTTTCTACAGTCTTCCTGACAACCCCTAGTCGAGTCCCCTTCTTTCTTAAAATATAGCTTCCTTCCAGGAAGATTTCCTTAACTGATTTCATTTTTTTTTTTTTTTAACAGAAGTTGGAATGAAAGGGGGGGAAAAGATGCTTATGCTCAAATCTCGATGCATTGTTGCATCCTGAGTGGTTTCCATTTTCCATCCCTCCAGAATTTGTTTCTCCACCTGCTTTCTGGCCAGTAGGCTAATCTGCTTGGACCACGTAAAAGGGGCTCTATTTGATCGTGGCTAATGAGAGAGAAGAAGTAGCAGATTAGAGAGAGGAAGGAGGTGGGGGCTTGTGTCCTCTCGTCCTTCATTTTCACTGATGTGCAAACCTGGCTGCACCGTGGTCAGTACTCTATGGAAGTGTCCAGACATTTAATGCAACAGTTAAGCCTGCTGTCCAACAGGCAAAATCCGACTTCCGTCTCAGAGCTATCTCCAAGTTACATGTCACAATTTGTACCTAACATTCTCACAATTAAATTAGAAGTGACCTCATCATTAGAGTCTGGCACATTTTTTTCTTCTAGTTTTTTTTTTTTTTTTTTTAATAGTTAGAAATGGAGAGGCTCAAAAGGTTACACAACACCATCCAGTTGTAACTTCCTGGGCACAGCAGCTATTTTTGAATTGAGTTGTGCTACCCAGCATGTGGATGATTTGGGTATCTATGAACACAAGGTCCCAAGAGATGCTACTGGTGATGGGAGCTGCTTGTCACGGGCTGACCATGAATTAGGAGCTAGCTAGCTTACACTGACTTATTCAGATTCTGAAACCGGGTGATTTGCTCTCGCGGTTTGGGGGAACAAGTCAGAGCATAGTAGGCCAATAGAATGAGCAGCACAAATGGCTTCATATTTAGGGTGGAGAATTCACGCAGAAAAGACACCATCGTTGAAGTCACCACTGATGTGTTGTTCACGAGAGATGGAAGGTACGACTGCGATCGCGCGGCAGCACGCGTGGCCTGGCTGAGACGGTGGGCCCTCGGGAAAGCATCGGGGCCTTGCTCGAGGCTCCTGGGTGTGCCGCGGGGCCCCTCACCTTCGGGTGTGACATCATTGTCTTTCCATGCTATCTCTCGTGCCGAATCACCTATTTGTTGCACTGAAAGGCCGTCCTCTATTCCCAAAGTCCTGTGCACCCACCAATCCGTACTCCCCAACAGCTGTGCCCTGTCCTCCTCAGTCCGGGTTCCGCCTCCAGAGTCCTTGCCAGGTGGCTCCTCTTAACAATTAAAAAGAAATGGAGGTTTCAGAAAGTCTCTTGGCTCGGGATTGAGGGGCAGGAAGATGTGTGCGGCAGGTTGGGTTCCTGAGAAGCCGGTTCCGAGGTGGAGGCTGGGAGGCAGGAAGGGGACGGGGAGTGAGGAGGCAGGATCGGAGGAGGGGTGAGCAGAGGAGGGGTGAGCAGAGGAGGGGTGAGTGGAGGAGGGGTGAGCAGCCGCAGGGCAGACAGGATGGGGGCCCAGCTCTCCCCTGCGGGGCCCCGAGCTGCACTGGCCTTGCACGCCCGGCCCAGGCCTTTGCACCCTCCCCGCCGCGGTTAACAGGCTGCCCCAGGGCAACTGGGCGGCCTTGCGCTGGGCACCCCATGGGGCTGGCGGAGCAGCTGCAGCTGCGGGGCCAGGCTTCCGTCCCGAGGGCGCCCCAGGTGAGGGGCACCTGCTGGGCGCCCCCCCCCCTTTGGTCTCCCTAATCCGCTCGGCTGCTTGCTGTTTCTCGGGCAGCACCGTGACCAGGTGGAGACCCGGTGGATGCAGGAACCATCTCCTTCTTAGGCTCTGCAGGAGTTTCCTAAGACGACCACTCTGCAGTGCACGTAAGCTTTGCGTGTGCAAAACACATACCTCGCGCACCCAACGTGACCTCATGAGCAGAGCATTCCAGGGTCGCCCGGCTCCCCGGGGTGAACGCAGGGCCCCCGGTCACGGATGGCTGCGCTCTTTCCGGGACTTGGGCTTCCAGCCAGGCCGAGGCCCACCCTTCCCCAACAGCGCCTGGCGCTGTGGCCCTGGGAAAGTGACTGCTCTTGACTGACTGACATTTGGCTCGGTGGACCTGAAAACTCATTTCTTGGGGTTTAATTCCTGCGGAAGCTCTCACCTTCCTACGGAGGGGGGCAGCACACAGAGGGCCTGCCCTTCCCATGCAGCCTGGGGGCATGACAGGGGCGCCAGAGCCAGGAGCCCTTCCCGCCCGTCGCCCTCCTGGCTGTCGGCTCTGCGGTCCCCAGGCAAAGCCCTGGTCACCTCGGGCCCCGCCCGTGCCCTCACTGTGAGAGCAGCTGTGCGGAGTCTGAGTTGACGGCTGTGCAAGAGCCTCATGACCTGGGACCCACAGCTCAGGCCTCGGCTCCCCGTGTTAGACCAGAGGGGCGCGGCGGCCGCTGAGTCCCAGGGGGGCCCTAGGGCTCGCCCAGGACCTCCCGGAGCCCGCCGGGCACCCCGTCCCCTGACCCCCGGCCAGCGCGTCTCCCCGTTGTCCCTGCAGCCTCGGCCCCGCAGCCCTCCTGCTGCAGCTCGGGCCGCGGCCTGGGCCACCTGCCTCCAGACAAGCCTCGCGGAGATTTCAGAACGGCATAATGTTTGCCCAAAGCTTTGAGTCTAGACTCTGGAAACACGACACTCTTCAGAAGGACCATTATTCAAAAATTGTTACCTTAGTCATTATGCTAAAATCCCCGTTGGGCCACAGTAAAGAGGAGAGGAGCTCATCTTGTATTGGTAATAGAATTACTGAGCGTGCAGATCCATTCGTGTGTGTGCGTGTGTGTGTGTGTGTGTGTGTGTGTGTGTGTACGTAGCTAGTCAGAGAGGGAGACAGGCAAAGACGGGGAGAGGGAAAGAGAGCCTCTTGAAAAAGCAAATTACTGTACCATGTATTTTACATTATTTCCTATTCCTCCTATTGAATACATCTAAATTGAGCGTTCTTGTCATTATTTTGCATCAGGGGCTACGCTCTCAGCATCCTCGGAGTCCTGCAGCTTTTCTGCTTTTCTGTAGGTATTCATTTCCAAAATTTCATTACCATCCCACATGTGAGTCATTCACTCCCATGCAATCCATTTAAAACACCCAACATGCTCCGGGGGCAGAAGGAGAACGCTCAGAAAAGGCCACCCCTCTTCATCTGGTATGTTGAGGACCTGCCAACATGAAAGGGGACAGAAGGCCCAGCAGGGTCACCCCAAGGTAGGGGGCAGAAGAGGCGCCAGCATCTGGTTGCCACCCGCCTCCCACCTCCAGGAGTGTTTTGCTCTTTGCTTCATGTGTGGGAGTCTGGACAACGCGGCTGGTGAGAGAACAGAGACGAGAACGATTCCTTCAGCAGGATAATAAACATGTGTAAGCTGAATATGAAGAGACAATTACAGAGGCCACACGTGCACGTCTGACGGGTATCAGGAAACCTCAGTCTGTCTGCAGTGAAATGTGCCCTCGCATGTGAAGGTGGTTGGGGATGTGATCTTTATTTAAGTGTCCATGTATTTTATATCCTAACGGTGAATTATATCCCTGATTTCAATACGGTCCCTCTGATAGGCAAGCGGATAGCTTGAACGGGGGTCTGCATGGCTTCCGTGGCCTCTGAGGGCTCACGGCGGCAGTGTTGCCGGCCGGCTTTTCCTTATTAGGAAGGAAGTCATCTAAGGGGTAACTCTGACAAGCGAGCCCCATGGAAGCTTTCAAGGTACGGCCTTGGGGTGCACTGCCACTGGACACGGGTGTCCGGGGCCGTCATGCTTACTAGGCCGGGAGGTTCTGCACAGCAAGGCGTCACTTCCCAGAAGGTGCCACACGGTGGCCCTTTGGCAACCCTCATCTACAGCTACACTTAGCAAAGCTAATCAATTTTTCATCTTCTCCCAGAAATGCCAGCTTGGAAAACACAGTGTGAAAAATGCCCTAGGGATGGCCATTCTCTGCCTTCTGCTACAGAGGGGTCTCTACAGACAGTCAGGCTGGCAGGGGTGGCTCCCACAAATAAGCTGTTGCCTCGAGGAACAGGTGGTGATGAAGGAGGGGGCACGGCACCCACATCCTTATTAGCAATTTTCTGTGTGTGGCATTTAAAACCGAAGAAGGAGTTAGATACTAGCTCTTGGCTGAGTCCAATACTCAGAAATTCCTGCAAGAGCTACTGCTCTCGGATACGCCACTGCATGACCAGCATGGTGCTCTCTACCCTCAGAATGGATTGGACTTTTTCAGAAATGGTTCTGTTCTTACACCTTAATATTTTCTCCATCCTCCAAATTCTTCTCGTAGGGGAGAGTCATGCTGCTCTATACATTAGAAATTCAGCATGTGGGTTCAAGAACTCCTGGCTATGGAATACGCCAACACACCAGAGTTGGGTTGGGGTTTCTCTTGACATGTGGTGGCTAAGAGGTTCTTTCCCTGAGTGTTTCATTACCCAGCAGAATTGCTTTAATTTTCATTCCGGAGGAAGAAAATGGAGTTTGTGACTCATAAGAGGCAGAGCTAAGCTGAACTTGGAGAGAAGAGGGAATTCCATGACCTTGGCCTGGAGTTAGACCCACGGAGGGGAATGCAGATCTTTTTTGATTCACATCACTTTGTGCTGTGGGATCTCTCAGATTCTAGGAGCTTGGGTTCCTTCAAATCTGTCTATTTAATTAGTTCAATAGGGAGAAAACTCCAGAAGGATTAAAGGCTGTAGCAGAAGTAAAAATTAGAGGAAAAGTGAATTGTAGATATAAGGCAGTTATAGTAAGGTAAGGGCCTGATGATCCAATAAAGGCCTGACTCCCACTATTTTTTAGCTTAGAGACCCTGGGGGGAAAAATCACCATTACTTGTCTGGTCTTCGGTTTACCTGAAAACAATGGAGATAACTGTGGCTGCCTCTTCCACCAGCACTCCATTTATCTCATAATTGTTAGAATGAGCATGATAGTTCTTTTGCAAGCAATAAAGCAAAATACTTCAAGATCGGAGACATCTTGCTCATGTATGTGCATGTGAGTATGTATAAGTGCATACCAGGCAAGCACTTTATTTATGTATGAGTTTGAGAGTTCTCTTTTCATTTTCTATTTTCTTTGCTAATGGGGTAAATTAGATGTAAGCACGTCAGGGAAGGGTCATCGCTTGTGATGTTTATGGTAGACAGATACATGAGCCAATCTGCACTCTCCTGTGTATTGGAAGTCGACAACTGCAGAAATTATCCTGACATGGGTATCACATTAGCCTTAGGAGAGACATATGGGCCTGTGTCAAAACCCCAAGGGTCAAAGGCCTACTGCAAGAGAAGAGTGTTAAAGGCATACAGTGGGGACTATATTGCTTTTCTATTTTTAGAAACTCCCATGATAGTCTAAAATAGTTTCTTTCACATATCCCTGGCCTGAGAAAGCCTTATCTGATCTTGAAAAAAAAATTTAGCCTAAGAACTATTTTAATGTTTTGTTTTGATTTGTATTTGGATGAGATTCTTAGGGAGAAAAAAATCATTAGTTTTTTTTTTTTTTTTTTTTTTAGTTTTTTTTTTTTGAAATCATTAGTTTTTTAGTTTATTTTTAACATAGGTGGTTTTATAAGAAAATCCTCTTTAATGAAAAGGATGGTCTTTAAATAGGGAAAGAAAACTGTGCTCTGTCATGGTAATTATGGAACTAGTCACAGCCTACGTACATAATAAAAAAAAATGGTTTTCCCTTCTACTGCAAGGAAACTATCAGATTCCAACACCATAGTATTAGGCCAAGTTCATTCAGTATGGCTCTCAGGGGCAACATTCAATTAAAGCATTGAATAACCTTCCCACTGGCATTGTCCTAAAATTCCTCCTAACCTTAGAAGCTAAACCAGTTGAAATTAAACAACAAGCCAAATGTAAAGACAACCTATTGGGTTTCCATAAAATAATGTGCCCTCAGGTTTTCTTGTGAAGTTCAAAATTAGGAAAGGCTTAGGAATGTTTCCCAAATGGAAAAACATATACCATGAAAATGGAAGTGGGGGAGAAAAATACAACCCTGGGGTAGCAATACTTATATCAGACAAAATAGACTTTAAAACAAAAACTGTAGCAAGAAACAAAGAATGACACTATATAATGATAAAAAGATCGATCCAACAAGAGGATATAACAGTTGTAAATATCTATGCACCTAACATAGGAACACCTAAACACATAAAGCAAATATTAACAGACATAAAGGGAGAAATTGACAGCAATACAATAATAATAGGGGACTTTAATACCCCACTGCATCAGTGGATAGATCATCCAGACAGAAAATCAATAAGGAAACAGTGGCTTTGAAAGACACATTGGACCAGATAGATCTAATAGGTATATACAGAACATTCCATCCCAAGGAATACACCTTCTATTCAAGTGCACAGTGAACATTCTCCAGGATAGATCATGTGTTAGGCCACAATACAAGTCTCAATAAATTCAGAAAGACTGAAATCATATAAAACGTCTTTTGCAAAGACACAGTATGAAACTAGAAATCAGTTACAAAGCAACAAAAACAACAACCACTACACCACCTTCTCCATTCCCCCCGCCCAAAAGTATGAACACATGGAAGCTAAACAAAATGCTACTAAATAAATGGGTCAACCAAGAAATCAAAGAGGACAGCATCATCAATAGGTGATGGATTCTAGAAAAAAAAAAATAGGTGATAGATTAAAAAAAAAGATGCAGTATACTTATATAATGGAAAATTACTCAGCCATAAAAAAAAATGTCATCTTGGCATTTGTAGCAACATGGATGGACCTAGAGGGTGTAATGCTAAGTGAAATAAGTCAGTCAGAGAAAAACAAATCCCATATGATTTCATTTATGTGTGGAATTTAAGAAACAAAACAAATGAACAAAGGAAAAAAAGAGACAAACTAAAACACAGGCTTAAATACAGAGAACAAACTGATGGCTATCAGAGGGGAGACAGGTAGGGGAATGGGTGAAATAGGTGAAGGGGATTAAGAATACACTTATCATGATGAGCACTGAGTAATGCATAGAATTGGCAAATCACTATATCGTGCACCGGAAACTAATACAACACTCTACGTTAACTACACTGGAATTAAAATGAAAACAAACAAATAAAAACCCCAAAGAGGACATCAAAAAATACATGGAGACAAATGAAAATGAAAACACAACGGTCCAAAATCTCTGGGATGCAGCAAAAGCAGTTCTAAGGGGGACATTTAGAGTGATGCAGGCCTACTTCAAGAAACAAGGATAATCTCAAATAAACAACCTAACTTACATCTAAAAGAGCTAGAAAAGAACAAACAAAGCCCCAAGCTACCAGAAGGAAGGAAATAATAAAGATTACAATAAAAATAAGTGAAATAATAAAGATTACAATAAAAATAAGTGAAATAAAGATTTAAAAAAATTGAAAAGATTACTAAAACCAAGAACTGGATCTTTGAAAAGACAAACAAAATTGAAAAAACTTTAGCTGGACTGATCAAGAAAAAGAAGAGAATACTCAAATAAATAAAATCAGAAATGAAGGAGGTGAAATAATAATGGACACCACAGAAATACAAAGGATTGGAAGGAAATGTTACGAAAAATTATATATTGACAAACTGGACAACCATGTATAGTAAATGGATAAATTCCTAGAAACACAATTTTCTAAAACTGAATCGAGAAGAAACAGAAAATTTGAGCAGACCAATTACCAGTAATGAAATTGAATCAGTAATACAAAAAACATCCCAATAAACAAAAACCCAGGACCAGATTGCTTCAAGGTTAATTCTATTATTTATTTATTTATTTATTTATTTATTTATTTATTTATTTATTTATTATCTGCAAAGTTTATTTCACAGAGCCCCATATAAATGGAGGTGCAACAGAGTGTTCCAACATGTGACATTTTTGCAGAAAAATACCAGAAACTCATTTGTTAGGGCAATTGTCTCTGCCTCCTATATAAAAGAGCTAGTGTATGAAAATAATTTTTAAATCTAAGGCACCAAGCTCTAATCTGTAACAATGGCACAGGACTCTGAATAGCAAGGAATCAGAAAGAATAATTCTTTTCTTTTACTGACCCAAGATTGGTGGCTAGAAAGGAACATGGACCTGCTTGAAACTCTTTGTCATTCACCAGATAACTCATTAGCATAGGACAACTGATGTGCATTCAAGTTTTAATCAATGGCTTATGCAAAATTTGATTGTACCAAACATTTAAAGAAGAGTTAATACCAATTCTTCTCAAACTGTTCTAAAAAAACAGATGAAGAAGGAAAACTTCCAAGTCCATTTTATTAGGCCAGCATAACCCTGACACCAAAACCAGAGAAAGACACTACACAAGAAAAACCATCCAGCAATATCTCTGATAAACATAGATGCAAAAATCCTCGACAAAATATTAGCAAACTGATTTCAACAATACATTTAAAAAATCATTCATCATGACCAAGTGAGATTTATTCCAGGGGTACAAATATGGTTCAATATTTGCAAATCAATCAATGTAATACATCACAGTAACAAGAGGAAGGATAAAAAACCACACGACCATCCAAAAAAAATGAAGAAAGAGCATTTGACAAAATATAATATCCATTCATGATAGAAACTCTCAACAAAGTGTGTTTAGAGGGAACATACCTCAACATAATAAAGTGATATAACCCCCTCCCCTCCCTCCCGCCCCCCTGGGGATCCCTGGGTGGCTCAGTGGTTTAGCGCCGCCTTCGGCCCAGGGCGTGATCCTGGAGTCCCGGGATCAAGTCCCACGTCAGGCTCCCTGCATGGAGCCTGCTTCTCCCTCTGCCTGTGTCTCTGCCTCTCTCTCCCTCTCTCTGTGTATCTCATGAGTGAATAAATAAAATCTTAAAAAAACAAACAAACCCATAGCTAACATCATACTCATTAGGGAAAAGCTGCAAACTTTTTCTCTAAGGTCAGGAACAAGACAAGGATGTCCACTCTCACCATAGTACTGGAAGTCCTAGCCACAGCTATCAGACAAAAAAAAAAAAAAAAAAAAAAAAAAAAAAAGAAATAAAAGGCATCCAAATTGACATGGAAAAAAATAAAATGATCACTATTTGCATATGACATGGTACTATACATAGAAAACCCTACAGACTCCACCAAAAAGCTTTTAGAAATAATAAACGAATGTAGTAAAGCTGCAGGATACAAAATTAATATACAGAAATCTGTTGTGCTTCTATACACTAGTAACAAAGCAGTAGAAAAATATATTAAGAAAACAATTCCACTTATAATTGCACTAAAAAGAATAAAATGGCTAGGAATAGATTTAACTGAGGAGGTGAAAAACTATAATACACTGATGAAAGAAATTGAAGACAACACAAGCAAATGGAAAGGTATACCTTACTCATGGATTGGAAGAATTAATGTTGTTAAAATGTCTAAACTGCCATGAACAGTGTACAGATTTAATGCAATCCCTATCAAAATACCAATAGCATCTTCTTTTTTTTTTTTTAAGATCTTATTTATTTATTTATGAGAGATACAGAGAGAGAGGCAGAGACAGAGGCAGAGGGAGAAGCAGGCTTCCTGCAGGGAGCCAGATGCAGGGCTCGATCCCGGGATCCCGGGATCATGACCTAAGCCGAAGGCAGATGCTCAACCGCTGAGCCACCTGGGTGCCCCTTGAACATCACTTTTAACAACATATTTATGGCTATGTCTCTACAGGCAAGGGAAACAAAAGCACAAATAAATAATTGGGGCTACATCAAAGTAGAAAGCTTTTGCACAGCAAACGAAACCATCAAGAAAAGAAAAAGGTAACCTAGTGAGTGGGAGAAAATATTTGTAAATGATCTATCCGACACGTGGTTAATATTCAAAATAAATAAAGAACATGCAGAACTCAACACCAAACCACACAATCTGATTAAAAATGGGCAGAGGATCTGACTAGACATACTTCCAAAGAAGACACCCAGGCGGCTCACAGACACATGAATAGATGCTCACCATCACTATTCACCAGGGAAATGGAAATCAAAACCGCAATGAGATACCACCTCACACCACTCAGAATGGCTAGACTCAAAAAGACGAGAAATAACAAGTGTTGAAGAGGATGTGGGCAAAATGGAACTTGTGTTGGCGAGAATGTGAATTTGTGCAGTCACCGTGGAAAACAATATCGAAGAATTAAAAATAGATCTACCGTAGGATCCAGTGATTTCACTACTGTGCACTTATCCAAAGGAAATGAAAACACTAGTTCAAAATGGTACGTGCACCATACGTTTATTGCGATATTATTTACGATAGCGAAGACATGGAAGCTGCCAAGTGTCCACAGATAGATGAGTAGATCAAGAAGATACACACACACGCACACACACACGCAATGGAGAATTGCTCAGCCATAAAAAAGGATGAGATCGTGCCATTTGCCACAACATGGATGGACCTAGAGGGTATTATGCTAAGTGAAGTAGTGATGAATACCACAGTGGTTTCCGTTATATGGTGAATCCCCAAAACAAACAAACAAATAAAAAACCCCAGACTCAAATACAGAGAACAAACTGGTAGTTGCCAGAAGGAAGGGGTGTGAAGGATGGATGAAATAGATAAAGGAGATTAGAGGTACAAACTTCTAATTATAAAATAAATAAGTCACAGGGATAAGAATTACAACATAGGGTATGTAATAAAAAATATCATAATAATGACATAGGGAGACAGATGGTGACTATAGTCACTGAGATGAGCACTGAGTAATGTATAGAACTGTGGCGTCGATATGTTATAACCTGACACCTGTAACAACACTGTATGTTCTTTATTCATCAATTAAAAAAAGAAATGTTAAAAAAAAGAGAAATGTTTCCCAAGAACATCATCCTTAAGAGAGAGAGAGAGAGAGACTTGGAGAGCATGTAAATTTTGTGACAGTTCATGGTAACAGTATAAATTTGCACTTTTATATTATACCTTCTGTCCAGAAAACTCAATGAACCACAAATATTTAAGCACTCACTGATTTCTTAGTCCTTATATCTTTTCAATTTATGTTATTCATAGACTTTACATAGTTTTCTATTGGCTGTTGAGCCTCCACGGTGGTGGTGGTGGTGGTGAGGGGGCATTATGTTGCCATGAGCAGAGGGACCTGCTTATTAGTTGAGATGAACTCAGATCCAGAATCCTTCTATCTGGGGCGCCCTGGGGGCTCCGCGGTGGAGCATCTGCCTTTGGCTCAGGGCGTGACCCCGGAGTCCCGGGATCGAGTCCCACGTCAGGCTTCCTGCAGGGAGCCTGCTTCTCCCTCTGCCTCTCTCTCTTTCTGTGTCCCTCACGAATAAATAAATAAAATCTTTTTTTTTTTTTTAAAGAAAGAATCCTGCTCTCTGCAGGGCCATGCTGACGTTTTCTAAATTTTTGAACAAAGACTAGATGTCTGTCGGCAACAACTTCTACGTTGGTTGCTCTAAACTCTGGATGGTCTTTTCAAAAGGCTATTTCCATGTGGTAATAAAGTACTTGAGGCAGGGGAGCAGTTCTCTGCCCCTCTCTTGAGCGGAGGGAGCTCTCTTGGGGCTACCAGCACGGAGAGGGAAGAGCTGGGCTCCTGCGGGAGCTCTGTGGCGCGTGTGCGGGGCCGGGTGCGGGGCCTCCTGGCTGATCGAGCCTCAGTGTCCCCCTTTCTAACAGCCTCTTGCTCTCTTTCTCCGCACCTGCTGCTACTAAATACAATTCTCGTCTGTGACAACCCATAAAGCAGGCAAAGTCACTTGGCCAACGTGGCCCAGCATCCAGAGAGCGGGACTGGCTGGCCGCGTGCTGCCGGGTCTGTGCTCTGAGCAGGGGACACAGGGCGCTGGTCCCCTGCTGGCGAGGGCCTCGTCCCCACCATCTTCTAGTGGAGAATGTTCAAAATGTTCTCATTTCCAGGTTTGTGTACAGTGAGCCGCACGTTCCAAGAATTAAGTCAGATGGGCGCTGAGGCCTCGAGGTGGCTGGTGAAGAGGCTGGGGGACCTGGGCCCGACGGGCCACCTGCGCCGCAGCCCCGCCACCGGGGCCCAGGATCCCGAGCTCCCCGGGAAGAAGGCGCCCTCGACCGTGGGGCCGACCCTGAGCCTCGCGTGGGGTGAATGAGAATGGGACACGGGCTGTGGTTCTCCCTGGAGTCGACTCCCACCGAGCCCCAGGGAGTGGGGGGGACAGCGCAGCCCAGTGTTGCAGCGGCCGCGGGGTCGGCTGCTGCCACCCGGTCACCTTGGAGAGCTGCGGTTGGGCCCGGTGCAGGGACAGAAGCTGGGCACCTCGGTACGAGCCGCTGGCGGCTGGCTGCTGGGAGCCCTTTTCTGCCTGAAACCATGGAGAAAAAGACCCCAAGAGCCAAAGCGGTCCTGCTCAGAATAGTAGGGTGTAGGGTGCCAGCCTCAGACCTCTCCTCGCCACCCCCGTCGCCAGCCCAGCCCCTCTGGTCCCTGTCTCCCTTCCTTCTTTTCATTACGTCTACTTTTCCTGCCCCTGACAATACCGCCTTGAGTTTTAGAGAACACAGCCTCCTGTCACGACTGAAGTCTTTATGGTTATGTCCAATCCCAGAGCGCGATTGATGTGGCGGGTGGTGTAGGCCGCGGCCTCTCCTCCGGGTAATGAATCCCAGCCTCCCTTTGGGAAACTGGCTCGTGGC
Source organism: Canis lupus familiaris (assembly GCF_011100685.1). Classification (NCBI taxonomy): domain Eukaryota; kingdom Metazoa; phylum Chordata; class Mammalia; order Carnivora; family Canidae; genus Canis; species Canis lupus. The sequence goes on along the minus strand of NC_049223.1, from coordinate 54,844,709 downwards.
AGGGCTCTGGCACCCAGGCCAGGGGACCAGATGTGAAAAGTGGCGCCTCTAGGCCAAGTTGGAGATGACACTTAGAGATCATTATTTGAAGCCCTGAAAAGAGAGGCTGTTACCTCCACGGACCCACTGATCCTATTTCCTTAGCACTCTCCGTCCCGGGTGGCCTCATTTACCTACGGCTATTAAAACATTTGTTGTGTCTTCCCACGTCCTGCGCAATCAGCATCACTGAGATTCATGACAATGTGATTTCACGAAGCTTTAGAAATAATCTACTAATATGTCCAAACGAATCCTAAACTCCTCCCCGCCCCCAAAGAAAAAAGTTCAAGGGAAATAGAGAAATGGATTCGGAGAATAAGGACCCATGGCACTTTTTTTTTTTTTAAAGACACACACGTAGAATACTTTTACCTGGAGGCAACAGAGGTTATCTGAAACTTGGCAAACTACCGGCGAAGAATTGAGATGAAACGAAACAAAAACAAAATAGAACTGGGATAAAATCTCCACCGAATCTGTCACCCTCTGTAAGAGTCAAATGCAACTTTGAAACTTGATGCCAGTTCCCAAGTGGTCCAAGTTACTGCCTTTGCTCTTTTTAATATGTTGGCTGATTATGGAGCTAATAATAAATATAATTGAAAATCACTGTTGGATCCTTTGAAGTTTGCTGCCAAATAACGTTTTGTGAAAAAAATGTAAAAAAAAAGAAAAGAAGTAGAAAAATCCTGAAGGAAATTTCAAACAATACTTTAAATATTCACAATCAACAGTCATGTTGTTAGATTTACCTTAGGAGGTTTTCACAGCGATTACAAAATATAATATTAACACAAGAAAGCACCCTAATTCCTCCATCTCTAATAAATGTCACCAGGGCAGTCATTGTCCTAATTACTTAATTTCTGTCTGGCTCTGACTGAAGTTAACTTCTTATTTCCAAACAAATGTGTGAGCGGAACAAAGGACACAAATTAATCAGCTATTATCAGTTTCATCCATGAATTTGGAAATGATGCTACCCTGACAAAGTCTTTTTTTTTTTTTTTTAGCAGGAACGATGTCGTTTTGTCCAGACTTTCATTTTAGGACAGTATTTCTGCAGCAAATTAATAGTCTTTAGAAATGGTACAGAGCTACAATAACAGCTTTCTGGTTTTGATTATAAGGCAGAATGATTTCTGGTTCTCAGTGATATTTGCATTGTGAATGGAATTCCATTTTTTTTTTTTTTCTCATCTGGATGCAGTGATCAGGTAAGAGAGATCTGAGCCTATTCCAGCAAAGACCCATACTGTGACCAGAATACAAATCACTTGATTCCGGGTAAGAGACACAGCTTATTTTAAAACAGAGAACTTAGGAGGGCAGTGCACAAATGAGAATTTGAGAAACCATGTCCACGTATGCTGTGCACTGTGTTACTCTGGGCTTCATGATCGCTGGCTGCACACCTCTCCACTGAAATGCTTTCCTAACCCTCTTCTTGGGTGTTAAATTTGAAAAATTAGGTGTGTAAAAATAAATGTGGCCTAAACAAAGGTAAAGCAGTGGAGAGGGATGTCATCCCGGACCACTGTCGTGGGCATAACTCCAAGGAGATGGCTGAGATCAGAGGCCTCCAAGCCCACGGATTTCAGCAGGTAGAGGTGTGAAGAGTGAGAGAAATGGATGGTGGATTCTAACCTCCCTGCGGAACTGGGAAAATCACCGAGGTGTCTTTTCTTTCTTTAATTTTCACCCCCTGAAAATGAAAATGCAATGGTGATGGTGTGTATCATCATCACAAGGCTGATCAAAATCTCTAGACAGGGATTTTTTTTTTTTTCAGAGAGATGGCCCCCCCAGGCTTAATGATCAAACAAACCAACAACAAAAATGGCTCAAATCTGAACTAGACTTTCTTCAAAGTAGAGCAAAACCTCTTATTTCATTATTACTGTTCATATTTTCAATCAATTAGTGCCTCTCTGACCAAACCCCTGGCATTTCCTTTGTAGAAACATTTCTTATGCCGGTTTGGCTCCACACTGAGCAATGCTAATTCCTTTCCCTTGTGACCATCCTAAAAATATTTGAAACAGCTGTCATGACGCCCTGAAGGATTCTTCTCTCCAGGCTAAACAAGCCCGGTTCTTTGTAGGCCATGGTTTTAAGTGCTCTCATTATCTTCGGCTCCCCTAGCTACAAAAGTCTTTTCTAATGTTGGGATATTGGGAACAGAAAACGGGGCTCATGTTGTGGTCTGTCCACGTGGAATCGGGCAAGCGTCCCTGCTTCATGTGCTTAGCCTCCCATGGCTCTTTAAAGACAGCCCAGTTATTTTTGGGGGCCACATCAGATCATTGGCTCTTGTCGGACCTGGACTCAATTAAAACCACGAGTCATTTTCACACATGCCCCTGCTAAGCCACTGTGTGTGCGCGCAGCTATATATAGTTGCTATCTGTTGATGCTTATTACAGGCAAGGCAATGTGCTAAATGCTTTGCATCTTCTGCATCTCATTTAATCCTCACATCAACCCAATGACACTATTAGTATGTACCCCTAGCCCACGCTGCAGATAGGTGGAGGCTCACACGAGTAGAGACTTGACTAAATACGTCTGACTCCCAAGGCGGTGCTCTTGACCTTGTGCCACTCTGCCTTCTGTACTGGTATGAAGCTTTTGTTTCTGACTTCTCTTAGAAGGGGGCTGCAGAGGACGACATCAAAGAGCAGAATCATGAGATATGAATCACGTTAGACCTGCTCATCCTTTCAGCCTGCTGAGATCTTTTGGATCCTGGTCTTTCCCCAAATATATTAACCATTCCCTTAAAGCTTTATGCCACCCGTGGATTCATCAGCTACCATCACGATTCTCATTCAAGTCATTGCTTCAAAAACTAGAACCAGACCAAAGACAGATCCCCCCCATCCGCATCAGAGCCTCTATCGTATTGGCATTGATCGCCACTCTGATCAAGTTACAAAGCCACGGTACTGTGATTCAGCTCACATGTTTTTCCTCTTGTCCATCACGAAGACCTTTGCCAAATCCTTTGCTAAAATTCAAGTGCAGAATTTCTAAGGCATGCTTCTACGAGTCTAGCATTACTGCCACAGAAAGCAAGGAGGAGAGTTCTGGCAAGATTTCTTGGCTGTGAACTCACATTGTTTTTAAAATTTCCTGAGCAGGATTCCCTATGCTAAGGGAGCATGGGCCAGCCCTAAATCTCCATTCTAGACTCTGGTCTAGGACTAATATCAAGGTCACCACTTTCTGATTTGCAGCATTCACCTTTGCCTCCTTGAACATCTGTTTTACATGTGACTATGTTTAGCTTTCCTATTTCTCAAAAGAAGCCTTAGTGACAGTAGTTGGGTGCCGTCCTATACAAGCTCTTGGCATATCTCAGAAGGCGTTTTATTTTTTTCTCTTGACAAGGAGATCTGACCACATTCAGGACATACAACCATATTTGTTGAACCTTTCACAGGCTCAATACAATTTTATTTTATAAAGAAAACAAAGTAAAATGCTATGAAGTCATTTTGTAAGGCCTTCCAGTTCAAGATCTGCATTTTATTCCTTTGAAGCTATTGAGGTGCATTCGTGCCATAAGTAAAGCAATACTACACTGTTACCTCTCCGTTTCGGATCTGCTCTTAAAATTGGTGTTCCAGGGTATGTATAGATCCTTCTGGGGTAGGATGAAGATAATACTACGGGACCTATGAACCAGTATCTTAAGAAAACAACAGAGCCGAGAACAGTCAGGGCTCACACTACCCCGGATGCTTGCAAGCTTTCGTATGCAGTACAGCTCAGCTGAATGGAGAGAATAGAACTTCTTTAATTTTTTTTTAATTAAGTGCTCAACAGATAATAGCTAATTTGATTTTTCCACCAAGCCTTTATACTAACTTGAACCTGATACAATAATTTAAACTATTTGTCTAGGAAATAACGTCATTTGAATATAAACAGTCAGTCTCTGAAGGTTGCTTTCTCCTTCTGCTTCCTTTCCGAAGATGGCATCCAAGTTGGGAGAGGAACTTTTTTTTTTTTTTTTTTGGGAGAGGAACTTATATGTCACGGTGGCTTAATGCAAGGATGGGACGATGGGCCTCATGCTAGTTCTCTGTGTGCAATAGCTCACTCTTTAATGGCTTCTCCAGTTGACTTTAGGCTTTTTTGAATGCTCTGGTGGCCTCCAAAATTGTTACACAAGACCATTGAAGTCGTAATCTATTCTTTCCACTTACACGTGCTCATGGGAAAGATAAGTCATGTCTCTGTACATGACTCCACTTTCTTTGTGGCAAGAGGCAGACCACAGGGTTTCTACGGCTTCTCCATCAAGTCCCTCTGGCCAGTGTTTTGTCCCAGCCTCTGCTCCTAGTTCAGTCTGTCCCATGACCGCGGCCTAGCTCGTACTACCATAGTCCTCCCCCGGGAGAACGGGGGGCTAGCTTGGGAGCGCCGAACAGGCCTGCCCTCTGCGTGACCCCGCGTTTTGAATCCAACCTGGCAACTAAGGGAATATAACCTTGACCCGGATGCTCCTCTCAATGGATTTGGCACTCTCACTCCTGTAGGCTAAGGCGCAGAGGGAAGTCAGGAACAGGTCTGTTTAATAACCTGACTTCTCTCACTTCCCCTCTGCTCCCTGTCCAGTTTCTTCTTGAAGGCAGGGACCGAGCTGACATTGCTTTGGTTTCGCCAACACGCTGACCTACTTCTCTCTAGCTCCAGCTAAGCCAGGAGGGTGGCTGTATCTCCTCTGTGTTGCAGTAATTCTTCCTCTCTGAGCTGGATCCACAGAGTTCAGCTGTTGATAGGCTGAGGGGAAGACAAAAATTTGAACGTTTTCGTCTCATGACGATGCACGAATCGACTGACTTTCGAAGCTATCTTCCTATTCCTGCTGCTTATTCTTAGGAGACATTTTATATATAATATAATACACATATACCTATCATATGTGTACAACATATATACGCACTTTATATGTAACACTATACGTACACTGTATGCAGGCACGCGTGTATGCAGCCGGCTTAAAGGTCTTCTCCGCTGGGTCAATATACAAAGCTTCCTCACTGCAACTCTATCTGCCTCTTTGATGCAGTAGCTGGCACTCCATGAGTGGGATGCTTGGGTTGCATCCCTCCACCTTTCTGGAAAATTGCCTTCATTCATTTAGGGGTAGACAGAGATCATTACTATTAAACAAGGAAGCGGGAAGACCCAGGATCTTTTCTTCGGTTGATAAACAAATGTATTTTGCTCTCAGAAACAATTTGCAGTGAGAGACCATCTGCTCTTGGGCGACGTACTTTGGATTCTGAGAGTTCCCTCCCGTTAGCCCCCACAAGGTTTATTTCATTGAAGAGGCCACATGGGTCAAGGCAAGAGGACAGGTTTGAGGCTAGTTAGGTGGAACTCTCCACCATCAGGAGAAGTGTCCTGGGGGAACTTGAGTTGCTCCGTCCCTGTCTGCCTTGTTCTCCTGTGTCTAAAGGGAGACCAGAGATGCCTACACCGTTCAGGCTTGCGGAGTAAGATGACACCAGGAAGGGAAGTGACTACAAGTTGCCTACGGTTTGCCCTATCACTTTTGACCTCTTTTCCATATATACTTTGCCAGTTGCCTCTAAAAATAAAAATCCGCTGGTTCCACAGTTCTAGAACCATGTGACTGTAATCCAACTCCTGGACCAAGCAGAGAAAGTGAAAATATTCCTCTCACTCTCCTGCCCTCTCATCAATGACACAGCAGATAAGCAAGGCTAAGATTAAGAGGCAGACGCTCCTACATGATAAAATCAATTTATCTCCACAACACAGTAGGACAATTTGTGTGTAGACATATATATATAAAATATATTATTATATGTTTAGATAATTATATATTTATATGTTTACATATATTATAAATTTTATATATTAGATTTGTGTGTCTATATATTTGTTTACAACATATATATCCCATTTATTTCTTTCAAATAAAAAAAATTTTTGTTCAGTCTATGTACATGTAGAGAAATGGGAGATTCTTTCCCTATTATTTACAAAGTATTATCAACCCTTTGTGTCTGCTGCATCACTGCCTCCTTCCAGCAGTCTGGGTCACTGTGATGTAGGGTCATTTGTAGCCCCTGGACCCACCTACACCTTGTGAGGCTGGGATCCGACATATAGCTGAGAGCGAGTAAAAAACTATGCTGTACTCCATCCTGGGGTACGGCAACCTCTTGGGCTTCTATTCCTCTTAGGGCCTGCACCCCTAGCCCACTCTACGTGCCACATAATGGAAGCAGCATAAGTCCTCCTTGTAAGGGACACAGAGATAACGGTATTTTTGGAGTCCTCCAATACAACAGACAACCTCTAAGGAGCCACTGGGCAGGGTGGTCATAAATGTTCTCCAAGACCACTGACTCCAAACACGTTGAGGCCAAGTCCCTTGACTTTAAGGAACAAATGACTTATGAAGGACACCTGCATCCCGTCCTTGCTCTGACTGGTTCCCAGATGCCGAGGAGGACATGTGCATCAGACCACAATCACCAATAAAAACCCCAGACCCCCAGCAAAGACAAGACTCATGCTCCTCTTCTTGCCGAGTCTACTGGCCTCTCCGTCCATATCTCTTTCTCTACATGTATCTTCAGTCAACTCTGGTTTCAATTCTGCTGGCTCTCGTTGGATTTCCATCCTGTTTAAAGCCAAGGACCTTCTTGGCTAGTCCTGTTGGAGCTCCTCTCTGGGTCTTTGGACCCAGCCTGCCCGCACCACAAGGACATGGACTTTTTCTCTTGAAATAAAATTTTAAACACTGATAATGTCCCCAGGTTACATTAGGCTGAGACAAAATCTTGGGAGCCCGTGTAGGTAGCAAAGATATTTCCTTCCTCTAAAGAGAGAGGGGATCATCCCACCTTTCACTTTTAGATGAGGCCAGGCCACAAACCACCGCTCATGGTGGGGTTTGACCTGGCAAGAGGGCAAACATCCTCAGCTCCCAACCTATGCACAGGGACAGTAGCAGTAGTGCTAGCCTGTTCTTTATATGTCTCTCTCCAGCCTCTGTAGTTATGGACTGCTTTATATGTGGATGCACACATCATATATTTTCCTTTTGCTCATTTAATTGTCCTCGCTTTTCCCTGCTCATCCAGGATGGTCTTTTCCACTTATTTCCAGCTGTAGGCTCCAGACCCAGGAAGGCCAGTGGTAGAGATTCTGTTCTGGGTGAGAAATCTTGAGAACCAGGAGCTTGGAGGGCAAGAGGGAAATGTCCCAGCTAAGGCAGTGAGGCGAGAGTGACTTGTCTTTCCTCCTCCCTTTGTTCTAGTCAGGCCTTTGGAAGAGGCCCCCCCACCCCAGGGAGGGCCATCTGCTTCACTCAGTCCACCAATTCAAATGCTAATCTCCTCTGAAAATACCCTCACCAGACACACCCAGAAATAATGTTTAACCAGCTATTTCTGCATCCCGTGATGGACTCAAGTAGACATTGAAGATTAACCCTCGCACTGTTTCCACGCATTTTTGTTTGCTTTGAAAGAAAATATTCTCTGTATGAACCAAATCCTTTTTCACAATCAAGCACTAAATAGGAGATACAGGTCACATGGTTTATGAACAATTTGGCATCATCCATGCATCTCAGCATATTCTCTCTCTCAGTGTATTCCTGTTACTGGTGACCTTTCTCAGATATCCTTGCTTCACTGATCAATAAATATGTCTTTTGATCGCTTTAGCGGCACCGCAAGAACACTACAGCCCAGGTGGTTTTGTGTTGCGGGAGTGTGCGGAGAGGAACTGGGGGGAGGAATTCGGCGCCAGAAGGGTCCCCCAGACTCCTGGGTGATGAGAGCTCCTGGTGTCTTCCATCAGCTGGGCCAAAGCTGGGGGACTTTGACCCTAACAATCTGGAGTCTCCCTGGGGAAAGGATTCATCCCACTGACCTGGCACAGAGCACAGGTGGCCTCAGTTTGCTTCTTGGGTGACTGAGGAAAGGACCGTCTGTGTGCTTGGACTTGACCCACCTGAGAGGACTTCATGTCCCTCGATTTTGACCTCAGTCTGTGCTTTCTAATTGGGTAAGTTCTTTCCAGCTTAGCTCTTAACTCAAGCCAAAGGCCGGCAGGCCAAAGCCTCCCAAACCAGTCCCTGGAGCAACGGGGGGCCCCCTGAGCCCACAGGTCCCTGCCCCCAGCTGACCCCAAGTCAGTGGTGGCCTGACCCCCCACTGCCCAGGGACCCTGTCCCGCTTTCGCCCTGTGTAACTGGGAGGCACTTTTCGACTCTGGGGCTGGCCTTTCAGGCACTCGGGCCACAGTCTTCCTGGTGGTGGCCTCCCTACTTTAATTCCTTCCTGGTTTCACCACTGCTTGTGTCTCTCTCTGCCTTTGGGTTTTGTCACCAGCCAGGGGCCACCCCGGGTCTGTCTGGGACACCGGGACCCAGGTGCTCCTGCGCTTGGCCTGCGGACCGAACCCCACTACGACTCACTCCACCCCTCTCCCAATTTTAAGGCTCGATTACATATTTGCTCAAAACAACAAAAAAAGTTGGTATAATTAATTTAGTGTTAACGACCAGTGTGCAAATGTTATGTCATGGCTAAACACCCTGGTGAAAATTTATGAGACTTAAATCCTATTGACCACCCATTTTCCAGTTGTGAGCAGCATTAGCTTGAAACCCCATGTTGGGGATTAGTGATTCTTTACATTTATGGGAACCTGTACTAGGAAATATTTGGTTCTAATGACAGAAGATTCAAAAGGTTGTATTATGGTATAGATTTTCCTTTGTTGTGTCTCTTTTTTAAAGTTACAAAAAAAAAAAAACTGTTTTAGGTATAAATGTATTCACCAGCCATTTAGTACACTTAGACACATTGCATATTTAATGTTCCACTTTACCGCTTGCTGAAAGAAATAAATGCATAACAAAATGCTTTGAAAAATGCTTAATTTTTCAACTGTTGATTTAATGTGTAACGGTTCAATAAGGCGATGGTCTACAACCACTGAAAAATAGAAAAATTACCCACACTGAAATGTTGAATCTGTGAATATTAAGTTTGTCAATGTAATTTATGACTCGGCAGGTAATATACCGGTAATTTGCATACTAATTGCCGTGGTGGAAGCCGAACGACTTTAATTCAGTAAATGAGTCTGCCTAAGCAGGAATCAGCAATTGCCTCGGCGCTGGGGCCGGAGATGAAGCCTGTTGGGGAGGAAATGGACCTGGGCCGGGAGGCAGGCGGAGCACAGGCCCTCTGCTGGCGGGCAGGCCAGGCTGCGGGGCCCTTGCCTTGCTGCGAGCCGGGGGGTCCTTCCTCCAGCAAAGCCCAGAGGATTTTCCAAGTGATTCAAATTCAAAAAACAGGTCAAAGGAGTTCACGCTGGGTAAAAAACAATACATGTCTGCGTGTCCATAAGAGAATCCATGAGCACGTGAAGGCACACAAATAATCCATTCCAGCTTCTTCAATGATTATTTTAATGATGGGCACTCTTTAATTCTTTAAAAAAAAAAAAAAAAGGTTTGATTCTCTTTCTTAAAAATAGAGGTGTGTAAAGAGGAGAAAGGCTTAAAAAATTAAGTCGAGGTGTGTCTGGAGAATTGCAGGAGAATCAAACAATATCTTAAACGCCATGGGAGCAATATGCGTACAAAAAGATGCCCAGCCTTCTCAATCATAATAAAAGAAAAGCAAATCGAAACGCTGAGGTGTATTTTTTCCAGCAAAAAACTAAAAAGATTCAAAGCTTTTATTATTGTCAAGGGCAAAGGGAAATGCTCATCGTGTAAACTGGCATAACCTTTTAGGTGGGCAGGGTAATAGTGGATACAAAATTTTAAAAAATGCACATATGGTTTGACTCACCAACCCTACTTCAGGAAGTGTATCCTATAGAAATACAAATGTATAGCATGAATCACATGAAATTACTGCGCTCAACCCTTCTGATACACAAAAACAGTAATTTCGAATGAGTCAACATAATACAAGGGTATTCACTGGAGCATCTTGTAATGATGACAGTCTGGAAAAAGCCTAAATGTTTAGCAAAAGAGACTGATTAAATAAAGAGCAGTACATGTCTTATGAGGCTTTTAAAAAGCAAGAGGTGGAGCCAATGTAACTGAAAAGGAAAGGTGACCACAGACTATTAAATAAACAGACCAAGTCATGTGATATCAGGCATAATCCCATTTTTCTTAAAAGGTGCCTGTGTGCATATATTATATATTTTGCTTTGCGTACAATATAGGCACAGAGGAAGACTGGACGGATAAATCCTAATGTTTCACCGTGGCCACTCTAGAGAGTGGAATAGAGTCTGGGGAGAAGCATCTTCTTTTGCCTTCTTTGTATTGTTTGAATTTGACAGTAGCCAGAGTGCCCTTTTCATGGCTTAAGAAACCCACAGAAGAGCATGAAAATAACACATAAAAGCTATGAGGGATTTACCTGATTAAAAGCAATACTGAGTGAACTAAGTTAATATTCAGCAACATAGTATTTGCTGTTTGGCATGTTAAGATTCATCCATATTAAACTCCTTAAAAAAGTGGGATGCACCCCTATGTATGGGTCAGTATTCCTTTCAGAGTGGGGGGTAACAATTAGGGTAAACACTGTGATAAAAAGTAGTTATATGTGAAATTAAAGAAGTTCAACAGCTTCAAGAATACCCAGTTCCAAACTTTTTGCCACTCGTCACTGTGATCCTCAAGTTTAGAAAGCAGAGGGCTTTCCGTGAGGGCTTAAAAAGGCACTCGAGGGTATGAAAGTCATGAATGAACAACTGGACTAGATTACTTATTGAACACACGGTTAGCTTTTCTATCCTTTTCTTTTTTTTTTTTTTCCTGCTAGTGGCTTATTGCAGCATAATTTATATGCAGGAAATGTCACAAATCTTAGGTGTATGCTCTGATGGAACTTGATAAATGCACCCAGGACGTACGGGTCAGCGGGCTCTCTGGACAAAAAGCAAAGTCTGATCTGTAAGAGTTATTGATTTTCACGGTTTAGATACACCCACCATGGTCAATGTCAAGCTAGCAATGGTTTAACAACGGGCTCACAAAATTATCCTGATCATTTAGGAATTGCCTCTCAGGAACACCAGAGCCAGACTCAGCCCACTGCTGATGTCCAGCCACTACCCATATCCAGAGCACTTGGTCCCTCCAGAAGATCCCCTCATGGTCCTTCCAGTTAATCTACCACAAGTCTGACTTTTATTGCCATAAATTAGTTTCAAGCTCCATATAAACGGTACGACATAGAGTATGCTTCTGTTTGTGGCTTCTTTTGCTCAACTGAATAGTCTTGATATATTCATCCATGTTGTCGCAGAAGACATTATATTAAAATCATTGTGTTTTCCTATCACTATATCACCTATGTCCTTGTAGATTGAGATAAATCATATGATGGCTAGGGGTCAGGCAGGAAAAATTAGTCATATATGTTCTTGAGTAATAATGAGTGTAGATAGTGTGAATGATCCATTTATTAGTAGCACTGAGAGGAGAAAAATTGCTAGTGTTACTTCATATGAGATTGTTTGGGCTACGGCTCGAAGGGTTCCAGTTAGAGCATATTTAGAGTTTGAAGCTCATCCAGATCAGAGTCTTTGGTCCATGACTGGGATAGAATCTACGCTTTGAATCATAGTTCTCCTCCTTTGGAACTCCTCTTTCTTATTTGCTTCCTCTCGCTGCTTGGAATGTGATGTTGGCCACATAAAACACAGGATATAAGAGAAAGAGGGGATTCTTTGACTCGTATTATTCCTAAATTTCAGATCTCATATTTTATGAAAATAGGAATTGAGCGGGGGAAAAATCATGGAATATCACCAGAAGCTGTTCTCCATTTGGTTTCTATTCATGGTGGTGTGTGTGTGTGTGTGTGTGTGTGTGTGTGTGTGTTGTGAATCTCTGAATATGGTCACAGCAAAGCCTGGCCACAAGAGAGTATGCACCAGCCAGACTCAAACCTAAAAACAGCCTGGATTTGGTGCACCAGCTGGGAATGTTTTCCATGGCAACACCCCAGACTCATCACAAAGACATTAGAAGCCAGAGGCTAGAGATGAAGGTCTGAGGCTCTAGGGCCTGAATACAGGAGCCCTTCAGGTAAACTGATGTCCGGTGGCCACGATGCTGTATACTGTCACTAAGAATCGGTATGAGACTCGGACATTTCATGGTGTTTTCAAGTCATTTATGCAAGGGGTTCCAAAAGAGCCATTTCCAACTGCTCCAGAACTGCTACTGATTTTACAAAGAAGGCAAATAATGGGATCTTGAACCAGTGCACATTTTAAATCATCTGTTTCCATTGGGAACACACCTTCCTAAGTTCTGATCAGCATTTATCTAAACGTGTCACTTGGGGTTAGATGACAATTGAGCATGGATTTCAGGAAAGAATTTCCGAATACTTGTATTGACTAGGTTTTTTTCTTTAATAGTAATTTAATAATAAAATAATAATTTAATAAGCAGAGCTAAACTTTTGGGTTAAATCGAGTTTTGTAGACCCAGCACATCGCCATCCCCTTCCAACCAGGACTAGCCTGTGATCTGGGGACTTTGAGCACTTGTCAAACGCCTGTTCTAAGCACCCACAGAAGGCAGGCTTGAGTTTCTACAGTTCCTGCTCCCCAGGCCTGGCCACTTCACTCTGCTCTGATGTAACTCCACTCAGATGTCTGGTTGTCCTTTCTCCCTCATTTGGCAGGGTGTTAGGCCGAGATGGCCCAGCGTAGACTGCTGAGCCTACAGAGAGCCAGTGGGTGTGTGCGGGAGGATAAATATTATTGTTGCATCTGCACTGAGGACATGTTCCCCCCCTCCCCGGTTGTTCCCTGCTAGTGACCACTCGTGGCATGGAGGCTACAGGAGACCCATTTCAGGGAACCATGGGACTCCTTTGGCAGCCATTGTGGTGAAGCACCTTCCCTGTCTTTGGCCAAAGAAAAGATTCTCCTCCTCCGCACCAGTCTTGGCTGCTGCTCCAGCAGAGGGGGAACTGTGAAGGGATCACTGCCTGGCATGACATCCTTACCAAGTACTTGCTGTCATCTCTTTCTGGCCCATGCCATCTCTGTGATACTCTGACATATCTGGGCATGAAAGGGAGTCTCTGGGCTTGAACGCAACATTGGAGGTGGGAACCAAGGAAGACCCCATGCATATGAGAATCTGGACAAATATCCTCAGTTGCTCTAGAATCAACCAGAAGACAAAGGTATGATGTCCATACACTGCTCCTTCCAAGTGAGTACCACAAAGGGCGACAAGAGAGCTTGCCAGTCTAACCAAATTTCAACAACAGGAAGTAGATGCCACTGCCACCCAAGAACAAGAAAGAAGAGATGAAAGATCTTTGCCTTTCCACATTCTACCTCCTATGTTCAGCCGACTGCTGAAAATCTCCCTGGAAGTAGGAGAACAAATATCCTAAAGCAAAGATCTCTTACTTGCAAAGGATCACTGACTCATTAGGTCCTAAGAATCTGGTCAGAATCAAAGTGAGTAGAAAGAAGGTTGCTTTCTTTCATGGCGGGCTGGTCATTCTAAGTTCCTGGGATTCCTCAGGGGTTGGTTTGTTCCAATCTAGTGGGGAAGTTAGTCTTTTGTGTAGTGGGTCCAGAGCCTAGGTCAGTCCAAGGCCTTGCTGGAGACAGAAGAGAGCCATGGCTAGGTCCAGCTTTTGAGTCCAACCCAATCTAGATCATATTCTGAGGAGTAGGCCAAGTCGTATTAGCATCTGCAAAGTGGGCCAGAAATGGGTGGATGATATTTTCCAAGCCTCATGCTTGGACTCAGCACCACCAGGCTTTGCTGGACTACCCAACTCTCTAAATATTGAAGTCTCTCTTGTTGTATAAGGAAACCCTTGTGCCCTGGCCATTACTTTCTTCTCTTACCTGGGGTTCGTTCCATCAGGCTGACTCTGCACACATGGCAGCCACTACGGGAATGTGTCCAGCAGAATGGCTGGTTTTACTTCACTTTACCGAATAAATAGGTGTCTTTCATCAAAATGATAAATCAGAAAAATGAGAAATTTCTGAACTTGGGGCCCAGAGAAGGGATATAGACAAGCCATGGCAGTTTGATATGTGCTTTGTTAAACCACCAGACTTTGAGATCAAAATTAAACTGTCTTCTGCACCCAATTCACAAGGCAACTCTAAGCACTTAGAAACACATGGCTAACAGAAACTGGACACACTAAATTATCTCCCAGATGCGCAGTCTAAAATATAGGCATACAATTTGAATACCAAACCTAGGAACTAGCACGCCTTACTGGGGAAGATGGTCTCACTGCAAATCATCCTGCCCTTGAAATCTTGGCAGTGAGTGAAGACTTAATGTATCTAGATCTTTCCTCCTCTCTGAGGAAAGAAGGTGTTCCTAACACCAAGCCCCCCTGACAGGGTCCTCTGAGGTTGCCCCATAATGGGCCATGAGACATAAGTTAATTCTCTCATTTCTATTCTGGAAACAACTGCATGAATATGAAATCCACAGGTGGATGCTTTTTATTAAAAAAAGATGGCAAGAGAAGTGGAGTTAGACCTTGGAACAATTTGTTCCATAGAACAGAGTGAATCATCTCCCATAATGAGCAGTTGTTGGCTAGAACTGCAGCGAACACTGAACGGTCCCACTCATCAATTATTCAAGGGCCCTATGCCTACCAAGGACATTTATTAATGTACTAAGGACGGATTGGGTTCTTTTTTTTTTTTTTTCCCCTCCTACTTAATGTCCATCCAAAGGATCTGGACTTGCTTACTATTCTGACTCAACAGTCGTAGGCCTTTGCATGGAAGACAGTGGTTTAGTCAACAAGAATTTCTACCAGAATTGTTCTCCTTTTGACTGAAGAAGACACAGTGTCACATGGCGCGAAATCCTTTTTTTGAGAACCGGGAAGCAGAGGAGGACTGTGCTCTGCAGGGCGAGGTTTTAGAAGTTCTTGTCCAGTCAATAAGTCTGTGTGCTAAGTCCTTGCCACTCAATCTGTAGTGTATGGCATGAGTCCTTAGAGCTTGCTAGAAATGCAGATCCTTATCTCTACCCAAGACCTATTCAACCAAAATTTGTGTCTTAATGAAAGTTTGAGAAGCATTGTAGGAAGAGAAGAGGGTACTGAATGATGGTAGTACAAGGTATCCTGGCCACTGCCTTTCCAGAACCATAGTGGGAGGTGGGTGGAGGTTTGATGTGGTAAGAGAACTCATTCTACAAGAGGGAGGCTGTGGTAGAGGTTCGTACAAAGTCTAAGATATCAGAAGAGGCAGTGGTTAATGCCACCAGTGGTGATAGAAGCTCTAGGAGGTGTTGGGTCTTTGCTCCATCACTGCCACCCCACTGCCTCAGGCTAGGCCTTCGTTGTCTGCTACTTGGACTGCCTCAAAAGTCTCCTTGCCTCTAGTCTTTGGGGCCCCACCACTCCACTTCCTAAACTGGTCCCTGAATCATCTAGCTAAGCACAAATTATCCCTCCTCTGTTTAAAGCAAAGTACACACCCCCTAATTGGCATACGAACCTTCTGTCTGGCGCACAACCACACCTCTCTGGGGCCAACTCCTGCCATTCTCCAGCCTGCCTCCTGCCCAGCCCTCCAGAACTGCCAGGAATTTCCTCACACCTTTCTGATTTTGCCACTCCACCTTTTTAGCGGCTGTTCCCTTTCTGCCTGGACTGCTTTTCCTCCATGTTTATTTGGTGAACTCCTCTCCATCCTTCAAAGACTTTCCCTGGCATTACAATCCTCTGTGAGGCTTTTATGAACTACTCCTAGAGAGAGGCAATAATTTCTTTGCTCTACTTCTGTGCTTTGCAAATCTATTATTTTTATATGTCAGGTTCTATTGTTATTATTTGCTAAATGGAAGCTTCACCTACGACGGTAGCTGTGAGTTTATTCTTTGAAGGTAGGAAATGTGTTAATTAGGATCCCAGGACTGGCACGGAGAAGCCTCCTGCATTGTTTTTTAGATTAAGCATGTAGTTTGGAAAACTCTTGAAGGCATGAACATGCTGGGTGTGTTGAGAGATCTTGAACTCTGAAAAAAGAAAAAACCCTGATGTTCTTTATAGCAGGAGAACTCATTGTTTGGATAGGTGGCAAGGGCCAGGTAGGACACAGGTGTCAGGGCAGGGGGAAAACAGGAAGCACCGAGACTTAAACAGCTGCTGTCGTAAAAGCCTGGGGAAAGAAGGACTGAGTTAGAATAAGAACTAGAAATAAAGAAAAAGAGTCAAGGCTTATCTCTCAGAAAAGTACCATAAAAATGGGCTTTAACAGTGATCATATTGTTCTGAGTTTTTATGGAAAGGCTGGTGTGTTATCAGAAGAGCTTGCTTTAGTAGAGCAGGACTTTGAGAAGTGGAATCATGCTGGCAAAGTGTGGATTTTTGATCATTGAATGGAAGAAAATATTTTTTTTTTTTATTTATGATAGGCACACAGTGAGAGAGAGAGAGGCAGAGACACAGGCAGAGGGAGAAGCAGGCTCCATGCACCGGGAGCCCTACGTGGGATTCGATCCCGGGTCTCCAGGATCGCGCCCTGGGCCAAAGGCAGGCGCCAAACCGCTGCGCCACCCAGGGATCCCCCGGAAGAAAATATTTGTAAATGACATATCTGATGAGGCGTTAGTGTCCAAAATATGAAAAGAACGGGTGCAGCTCAAAACCAAAAAACCCCCGTAGTCCAATGAATAGATAAGAAAGGTGTGGTATAGGCACACATGGTGTAACATCACACAGCCATAAAAAAGGGTGAGATCATGCCATTTAGACAACAGAGATGGGCCTCACGGATCCTTAAGTGAAGTAAATCAAACTGAGAAAGACAAATATCATGTAATTCCACTAGGAAGTTGAATCTAAAAAAAAATGAAAACAGAAGCAAAAAAGCAGACTCAGACTTAGTAGTATAGAGAACAAACTGGTGTGTGTCACAGGGGACACACACCAATGGGGGGCTGGGCAACACGGCGGGAGGGGAGAGGCAGATACAGGCTTCCATTTGTGGGGTGAATTGACCACGGGTGATGGACCCAGAGGGTCTTCTGCTAAATGAAATAAGTCAGAGAAAGGCAAGGGCCGTATGATTTTACTTACACGTAGAATCTAACAAACAAATCTACAGACTCTTAAATTCAGCGAATAAACTTGCAGTTGCCAGAGGAGAGGCGGGGCTGAAGGATGGCTGAAATAGGTGGGGGGGGGATTTAGGGGTACAAATGTCCAGTTATAAGATAAAGAAGTTAAAGAGATGCAAGTACGGCACAGGGAACAGAGTCAATGATATTGTGACAGTGTTGTCTGGTGACAGGTGGTGAGACGCTTACGGTGGCGATGCACACAACTGTCACATCACACAGTTGTGTGTCAACTGTACTTCGGTGACAAATAAAAAATGATTCAAAAAAAGTGAGGTTAAATTCAAGTGTCTCAAAGGTTTCTTAAGCCCCTAAGAGTCCATGAAACTGTCCTCCTGTCCAATAGATGTTCAATAAATACTTAGTGAGTGAAATTGCAACAGTGGAGTGTGAATCTCTCTACGAGAGAAAATACTTTCCTAGGTTGACATATGTCTGGGTCAGATGTTCGGGGCCTTACCGTAGTAGACCTTGTGCAGCAGGACCGCCTTTCAAAGAACACACTTCACCAGCTGGTTAGCTTTCCGGGGGAAAAATAAAATATCCAACACGCTGTGCGTATGCAGGTTTATCACGAATTCTACTAATAGAAAGGATGTGCAGCACACAGTTTACAGATAATAATAATACACGATACTCCTTACTGTAAATTCTATCTAGCCGGTCGATTCTCACAGAAGGATTGAACAGATCCTGCTGAACTCTTGCACCTGCAGCCCAGAGATCTTGCAGCTGAGCCGTGATTTGACACGTGGAGCTGCCGTCCAGCCTTCTAACTTCTCCCCCCGAACATTTAACCTCATTACTCTGATATGCAACGTGTCGTTAAACTAGTGCTCACCTTTGCAGAGGCTGTAGGCGTCACACCAAACCCTCCCTGAGGCTTGGCACTACACACGCCAGAGCTTCCCCCATCCTTCGCCCAACTGGACAATGGCTCTTGAATATTCCCTCAGTTTCTGTGTGTGCACAGGGCAAGGTCTTTGAGATGACAACTTTTTTTGAAAAAGATTTTATGTATTTATTCATGAAAGACACAGAGAGAGAGGCAGAGACACAGGCAGAGGGAGAAGCAGGCTCCATGCAGGGAGCCCAACGCGGGACTGGATCCCGGGACCCCGGGGTCATGCCCTGGGCCCAAGGCAGACGCTCCACCGCTGAGCACCCAGGTGCCCCTGGAATGACAACTTCTGAGCTCAATCTACCTCCTCCACATTTTCTCTTTCTCCTACGTCTACACAAACCATAGCGTAATCGATGGCACCCTGAGGTAATGGCATTTTTTGATGTCCGCAGGGTAAATACCCCAATCATGACTGATCTCAGACTACCAACGTAACACGACGGTGCACACGGAGCTGGTAAGAGATGCCGGCGGCCCATCGTTGTCAGGGCTTCTACTATGCTGCACAACGGACATAACTACCCAGAGGACATAGATGACATAAAATGATTACCTAGTGATATGTTCTAAATATTTAACTACCTGCTTTTACTAAAATATATTCAATGATAAGTTCGTGTGACATGATTTTTAATAATGGCTGTTTGGCAACCAGCTGTCCTTCCCCTCTCGTGTGTCCTGGAATCACCTCCTACTGAAACTAGATGCATCTGAATCCTCCTCTGGGTCTCCCAGGGCCCCCAAGCAAGGAACCTGTGTCACCCAGGTCCTGCATGAGGTCCCTTCTGTTTTGAGTCCTTTTGTGTTTCCTGTTTTCCTGGTGAGGCGCCAACGGGCACACCTGCTCTGACGCGGACCCCGCCATAGGCTGCCTTTCCACGGCGCTAGGAACGGGGAGGAGACCCACCAGGTCACTGCATCTCAGAGGAAGGCCCCAGAAGGAAGTCTGCAGTAAGGTGGGTGAATAAGAGCCCATGAGAGGCAGACAGTCCCCATCATCTCTGCGCAGGACATCGCTGAACACCTCCGCAAAGCTGATGGAAGGCGTTCGAGCCTGGCCTGCTTGGATGGATTCTAGACGCTGGAAGTCAAGACTCCTCTGGAAGGCACGTCTTAATGCTCATCTTACACTTTTCTTTCTCATGATGAAATGTGCCAATTCCATCCAGCTCCCTGGTCCCTGGGGGCACCTGCCCAAGCGGGGAGGCGCAGGGAGCCTCCGGGTGGTTTTGCTCGGTGCTGGACGGACGACTCCACAGGTGGGCTGAGAGCGTTGGAGGGGAAGCAATCGGTGATATTTCGAAACAAATGTGAGAGCAGTTGGCGTGAGAACCCCCTCCCCACACACACACACACTGCACCTCATTCCGTTTGTCTAACGGCTCTGTGTGGTGTTTGTTTCGCACCAACATCTGTGCACCACGGAGCCCGCCCGCCGGGCCCACCTGTGCGAACGATGCCCTGGGCCTGGGGTGCACCTGTGGGATGCCATTCACAGGCTGCAGCCCGCTCCTGGCCCTTTAGTGCGCAGGGGGCGCAGACACCAAGACACCAAGACATAACCAGGCCTTGCGAGGCAGCCTGACTCCTGAGGAGGTCGGAGGAAGCAGTATCTAGAAAGAAAGAAAGAAAGAAAGAAAGAAAGAAAGAAAGAAAGAAAGAAAGAAAGAAAGAAAGAAAGAAAGAAAGAAAGAAAGAAAGAAAGAAATGAAGAAAGAAAGAAAGAAAGAAGAAAGAAAGAAAGAAAGAAAGAAATGAAGAAAGAAAGAAAGAAAGAAGAAAGAAAGAAAGAAAGAAAGAAAGAAAGAAAGAAAGAAAGAAAGAAAGAAAGAAAGAAAGAAAGGTGTCTGTCTTAAAAGGAGGCCTCCAGCCACGGGGAGGCAGGTTGGGCGAGCCAGGCCCGGGCAAGTCACCCGCTTGGGGCGTCAGCGCAGGGAGAGGCCAAGGAGGAGAGGGACCCTGGCTCACACGACTAATTGTGGGCACAAGGAAGAGAAAAATAACACGATTAACATGTTCTCTCCTTCCCTCGATTAAGACGACAGGGGCGGGCAATCTGCTGTTTGTGCAGCAAGGCCACCAGGAAGGAGAGAAGGGAGCATCTGTGCTGAGAAACTGCTGTTTAAAAATGCAAGAGGCACGTACACAGCGCCAAGGAGGAATGGTCCGCGGCGCAGGCTACTGGCCTGGAAAACGGGGGGCAGGGGGCTCCAGGGCCCCGGGGCCGGCTGGCCTGTCCCTCCTTCAGGGCGCTGGCTCTCAGTGGCTGCCCCTGGCTGTGTCGCCTGGCGCCAGCCTTCCCTCAGAGCAGGGCACACCCACACCCGCCCCTGGCCGGCCACCGTCACCCTCGCCGGCCACTGCTGCCCATGTTAGAACAAGACACAGTGCTCCGGCCTCCACCCAAGGGGTGATCATCACCGTTTTTGACAAAAAAAAAAAAAAAATAAGGCGAGCCAGTGTCCCCAATAGGATGACGGCCCTCTGAACCCCCCAAGCCTGAAGGGCCTGCAGAATGTCGGAGAAATCAGGGCCCTGGTTCGGAGGCGCCGGGGGAGGCCTGCAGTGGGGCAACAGCGCACGAGGCCCTGAGTTCCCCGTGGCCTTGAAACCCCCCAGGGCTGGGGGGCAGGCAGGGGCAAAGCAAAGGCCCTTTATCGGGCATCTCTGGTTGCCTTTGAGGGTCAAATCCAGCACCTACAAGGCTGTGGCGCAGAGCAGACGTGGGGGTGCCAGCAGTTCCACAGGCTCCCTTCCAGTGGAATATTCTAGCTTGGTGAACCTCAAAACCACGAGTGGGGACCGTGGCCACCTGCACATTTCTCGGAGATGACGTGGATGCCACCCTCGTAGTAAGGACTTCACCGTGATGGACGTTGGTGAATTATTGGCCCTCATGTCTTAGCGTCCCCGTCGAAGCAGGTGAGGCTCGCGAATGCAGACCATCCCGTAGTCCCCTTGCCCGAGTCTCAGGGGTCTTTCTTCCCCCTCTTCACTGGGTGGAAAGGCTCATTTCCAAATCTATCTTTTCATAGTGAAAAGGGAGCAATGGTGGGCCCCAGTTACAGGACTTAGCGCCGTTGGGCCCGTGACACTGCAGCACGGCGTCTACCGCCGCGGTCGCCACCATCACACCGTCCAAGGTGAACCCGCTTTCCCTAGGAGCTCGGTGAGCAACACCTGAGCCCCGGGCCGCCCCTTGGAAAGAGAAGAGGGCGGTGACACACCACGGAGGCTGCGGCGGAGGGGCCCGGGCAGCCCCCCGACATCCCGTGGGCCGCTGGCAGCCGTCCCTCGAAGACCAGCGCCCATGTCCCACAGCCCGTCCTCACCCTCAGCGCTCCCCGGACACACCTGTGCTTGCTGCTCTCGGCACCGTGGCCCAGCGTCGCCAGCTCCTCGAGAGAAGTCCACCCGTAGCCCCGCCTTGGGCCCAGATGTGCCCTGCTGGTTGTGCAGCCCCGACGTGTCCACAGGGCTCAGTGGGCCTGGGTATGCCTGGAGGGCCAGGGCCTGGTGGGCCTGGAGGGACAGGGCCTGGTGAACCCAGAGGGACAGGGCCTGGTGAGCCTGGGTAGGCCCGGAGGGACAGGACTCGGTGGGCCTGGTGGGCCTGGAGGACTCGGCGGGCCCGGTGGGCCCCGAGGGACAGGGCTGTGTGACCTGCCCTGTGAGACCAGCGTCTGACGATGGCATCTGAAGGCCGCGGCCCAGGCCACTGAGATGAGGGCTCGGCGCTGACTGACCGCTGCCCGAGGAGTGCTCACGTGCCTTCCATGAAACCCTCGCAGCACACGTTATTATTATGATTATTATTTAAAGATTTTGTTTATTTGGTTATTTTTGGGAGTGCGAGGAGAGCGCGCCAGGAGGAGCAGAGGGAGACAGAAGCCGAGGAGGGGAGGGAGGCACAGGCCCGGCGGGGCGTCCGGTCGGGGTTGGTTCCGAGGCCCAGAGACCATGGACCAAGAGGCGGCGGTGCAGGCAGCTTGGCCGCGGGGCGCCCAGGACGCAGCCGGTGGCCGCCACTGTCCCCCTTCCAGGCCTCACCCGGGCAGCGAGGGGCCCAGGGCTGGGGCGACGCCGAGCACCCAGCCTCGAGTAGCTGCCAAGCGAAGGCAAAGCCCTGTCACAGCGCATGGGTGCGGGCTTCTGGAACCTGCCTTCTCCATCTCTTTCCCTTTCTCCTGGTTTTCCATCTCTAGGTTCGCGGCCTCCCTGTTGGGGCTTCCGTTTATGCCGCTGCGATACCCGCGGGCCATCAATGGGGAACGCACTTGGGCAAAGAGGATCAATCAGCAGTTGCGCTCTTCCCCAATAGGAAGAAGGGTCATCGGACTCTTCCTTTTATTCCAAATGTCTTGCTGCTTTGCTCCCTAGGAAAAGATCCATTCAGGGTAGGGTTGTCGGATAAAACACGAGAGGCACAGTTAAATTGGAATTTTATATAAATAACGAATAATTTTTAGGATGAATATGTCCCAACTATTGCATGCTGATTTTTTATAATAAAAATTATTTGTCTTTTATCTGAAATTCAAATTTAACTTGATGTCCGGTATTTCATCAGCTACATCTGGCAGATTCAGGGTGGTAAAGATGCTAGAGCGATGCAACTTGCTTTTGCACCTATGCGTAGCATAGCTAAGGAAAAACCTGCGAGATTAAAACAAGCTTATAATAATTGTTTAAAACCCTGAAGATGCGTTGGATGTCTTTAAAGTCAGATTTTCGGCAAATCTTTTTTTTTAAGATTTTATGTATGTGTTCATGAGAAACACAGAGAGAAAGACAGGCTCCCTGCAGGGAGCCCGATCGGGACTCGATCCCAGGACCTGGGGATCACGCCCTGAGCCAAAGGTAGACGCTCAACCTCTGAGCCCCCCAGGGGTCCCTCATGATGTGATCTTATGGTCTCGCATCTCCTCTGGCCTTAGTGCCCTGCTGTGTCCGGAGGGAAATGGAGAGGATTCCCTTTCTGAACTCTGACCCACTGCAAACACAGGCCCAAAGCTGCCCTGCATGGGCCTTCACAAGCCACACGGTGCTTCAGGACGAGAACTCCTTCTGCTTCTCGCTCAAGTCCACTCCACCCGGCCTGAAGGACCCATCTCTTGGGGCCTGGCGGGGAACACACCTCTCATGTCTGCTTTCTTGGCCCCAGAAAGCAGAGCTCATGGCCCCCTCCCTATAATGAGAAAAGCCCTCCTGCAAATCAGCTTATGATATGACTGGTCTTGAAGCTTTTCCAATAGTCTGTAGACATCCTTAAAGTTAACGGAAATGCAATGAGGAGCAGACCCTAAAGCTCACGCGGATCCTCTTGACACACACTGTGCCTGACTGGGGGATACTAGGTGGCCTTACAGAGGGTTGTGACTATAACTGGGGCATGAACATCCTCTGCTGCAGGTGGCTTCCTCCTGCCTGCACCCCTGGCATCTGGACAGTGCCTGGCACTTCACAGACGCTCAGTAAATGTTAGTTGGGTAAACAGGTGAATGAATGAATGAGTAACACATGTGCACAAATATATTTCAGGAAATGCTGCTCAGTTGTCAAAACCCATTGGGGACTTTCTGAAACCGACTCAAATGTCACTGACAGGGGTTAGCGGTGGGCAGATCAAGATATCTGCTTTCAGTTTGAAGTCCTTGACCAGAGTAGATGCAGAATAATCACTAAGGTCATCAAATACAAAACCAAGAAGGGCAGTCTCCCCGTATCACACCTTGGAAATCATAAAGTGTGTATGAATAAGAGATATTATTACCACCTCTATTCCTGGATGTTTCTGGGCATGGGTGACTCAGCACCTAACTGGGCTGGCGTTCTCATTGTTATGTAGCTTTGCCAGTTAGACAGGTCTTTCTATATCAAGCCATAATTTCCCTCCTAATTGCTCACTGGTTTCTTCTACATCTACAGAAACCCACTTTTGTCTTTTTTTTTTTTTTTTTTTGGTCCAGCAAATACAGCTCCACTGGCATAGCTTCAAAACAAACAACAGAACTATGTCAGGGATGGACAGAGATTGCATGTGAGAGTGAGACTACAGTTGATCTGTGAGCTCTGGGGAGAGGAGGGAGGTGTGAATACAAAGGAAAAAGGGGAAGTTTGAGAGTCTGGTGAAGGGATGAGGTGTCAGGACTGCACCCACACGAGCGTCTCCTCCAGCTGCATCCCGCACACTGCCTTCATTGGACATTTGCTTTCCCGGAGTCCTAATCACCAGTCGCCTTGCTCCAGCTGTTCCATCTCTCACAGGCCTTGGGCCTTTGTTTTTCCTGACTGCCATCACCTCTTGTGTGCCCACTCCCACATGGCCTCAGGGCACACCCCGTCTCCATGCTGCCAGTAGCTCCCTCTTAAGTTCCTTCCTGGGTCTGCCCTAAAGCTGCACACACTCCTCTCACTGACCCCTGCCTTCCACTACCATCCATGCTCTGACCACCCCCAAATCTAAACCTGTGCTTCCAACTTACCTCTTCTCCAAGAAGTGGGCCCACACATTCACAATTCCTAACTTGCTAATTTTTAATCTAGATTTTTGGTTGGTCCCCAAACTCAAAAGGTCCAACATGAAATTCTTTATCTCTTCCCACTCCCAATGTATTCATCATGCTGCATCTCCTATTTGGGGAATTGACACAACTATCCAAGCCTGAAACTTAAGGGGTCATTGGAGATGCCCTTTCCCACTCTGGTGAGATCCAACTGATTGTATTTACTACCTATCTCTTGCAACTGTCTTATCTTTTCCATGTCTCATCATTGCCATCATTTAGACAT
The DNA here is from genome assembly GCF_011100685.1 of Canis lupus familiaris. Classification (NCBI taxonomy): domain Eukaryota; kingdom Metazoa; phylum Chordata; class Mammalia; order Carnivora; family Canidae; genus Canis; species Canis lupus. The sequence continues at coordinate 54,819,780 of NC_049223.1, read as the reverse complement.
TTTCCCACCTGGGCCATTCAACAACTTCCAAAAGACCTCCTTGCTGTCATTGTCTGCCACCTTTTCTCCCCTTCTCTCCCATCCTCCATGGGGGCATCAGAGTCACCTTCCTAAGCTGCAAATGTTATCACATCTTCTTTGACATGGCCCTTGTAGGGCTTTGTCCACTGGACTTACGACTGTGCTAGGTCTGGTGGAGGATGTAAAGGAAGTTTAGTAGCACACGATCTTCAACTTCTAAGGGCTTTCAAAACTGACACATGAAAAGAATTACTGCATAAATAAGCACTTCATTGGGTGGTATAGACGCCAAAAGCAGTGTATTTCCAGGTTTTCTAAGGTTCAGAAATATCTACCAATACGTGTGCACACACATAAATTATGCATGTGTGCTTCCCTGATTGAAAGTTTATAATGCAAATTCGGCTTGGTAACACTAGTTACTTAAACTGTGAAAGGAAAAAAAAAAAAAAAACTGTGAAAGGGGAAGGAGGTCATCTCTGTTAGGCAGCAAGCCTTCATTAGTTTGAGTGCTAACTTCACAAAACTGCTTATTTTATTGCAATATTCATCCTATTCTCATTTCAGCAGGAAGGAAAATGGTCTGTGTAATTGAAACCAAAAACGGGCTATTGCTTACACCTCTTAGAAGGACGTAAATCAGACAGAGTCAACATCAGGTCCGACAGGCAAGGTGAGGAAGAAAACTGCTCATCACCAGGCTCTGGACGGCATGCTTTTTTCCCCAAAAAATTCACATGTTGAAGCCCCAAATGTGATGGTATCTGGAGGTGGGGTGATTAGGTCATGAGGGTGGAGCCCACACTTATGGGATTAGTGCCCTTGTAAGAAGGGAACATCTCTCTCTGAACCACATGGGTATAAAGGAGAAGGTAACACATCTACAAGTCAAGAGCAGGTCCTCAGGAGAGAAGAGATCTACTGGCGCCTTGACCCTGGACTTCTCAGTCTCCAGGACTGTGGGGAATAGGTGGTTGTCGGTTAAGCCCCCCACCCCCCAGTATGTGGTATTTTTGTTGTAGCACCCTGAAGTGATTAAGACAAACTCTTTCACATAGCAACCTAAATTCACCTGCTGGCCCGCTTCGAAATAAAGAAATCGAGCTCAAAACAGAGAACCTCAAAAACAGAGGGGTCCCCTCCACAGGCTAATAGTGGTCTGGCCGTCTCATCACGAAGCCCGGGCAGGCTGGCCCGCTCTGAAGCTCCCATCTTGTCCAACCCCCACGCAGAACTCCACAGGGAGGCTGTAAGCACCCAGCTCTTCTCTCCTGAAAATAGATGGATTTGGCTCTTGCAGAAAGGAAACCAATTTAGATGAAACATGGCACCCATTACTTTCCCTGTGAAAACTGTTCATAGGTGAGGTATCGGAAGGCCCTGGAAAGGATACCGTCTCTTCTTGTTCTTGCTCATTAACTTGTATGGGCTTGAGACAAAGGAAACCGGCGCTAAAGGATTTATATCCTGCTGGAGGGTTTCTCTGGAGCGGCCCGAGCTTTAGACCAGGAGCCAGGAAGCTTGAGCCCTAGGCCCGGCCCCACTGCTAGCCGCCGGCCTGTGCCTGCTAAAGCTCTTAGCTTCTGGAGTCTCAGGCTCCTTATAAAGCCCTGCCGGCAATAAACACATTTTTAAAATGAAAATACATCAGGAAGTTTGGGGCCCTAAAAAATGTAGGGTATCTGAGATTCCTACTGCAACCTTTTAAAGCTCCCCTGGGCTATTTATACCCAGGGCCAGTAATCCCTTCGTGACTCGCCTCAGTGCAGAGTTTACCATAATGTGAGCACCTGCTCACTTGTTCCATTGCCAAAATTAGGTTGTAAAAGGGCCAATTGTATCAACACAGTATCTTCAAGTTTTGGAAATACTTTCACGACACTATTTCATTCAATCCTCACAATACCTCTGACATAGGCAGAGGGAGGGTTATTTTTACTTAAGGGGTGAGGGAACTGAATCCCTGGTTCAGCATCCAGGAGCACTTCACTTCTTTTGTCCCCTCTCAACTCCCCAGCTTCTCTTTGTTTCCCCAAAGGCCACGTGTCTGTTTTTCCGTGCTTTCCAGGTTAGAGTCTAGATACTTGGGTTGGTCTTCCCACCTGGCCATAAACACGAGTGTCCTCTCTTGTTCTTCCTTTTATTTATTTATTTATTTAAAAGATTTTATTTATTTATTCATTCGAGAGAGAGAGAGAGAGAGAGAGAGAGAGAGGGAGAGACAGGCAGAGACACAGGCAGAGGGAGAAGCAGGCTCCATGCAGGGAGCCCGACGTGGGACTCAATGCCCAGACTCCAGGATCACACCCTGGGCTAAAGGCAGGCCCTAAACCGCTGGGCCACCCAGGCATCCCTTGTTCTTCCTTTTAATCTGAGGTTTTCTAGGTGATTCTTTATCTGGGAGAAAAAGAAAAATCCCAGCCTTTCCCCAAGCATCAATTGCCATCTACTCCAGGCCAGATGTTCTATTTTTGTCCTTCTTCCCTTCCTTCCATTCTCCATCACTACAAAAATAATTTACTCAGCAAATATTCCTTGAGCCACTACATTTTGCAGGGCACCATTCAGATCTTTAGTGGGGAGGGTGGCAGGTACACACGAGGTACTTACGGTTGGGGGCAGCTATTTGTATTTTTTAGGCAGTACATCTGCCTAAAAGTCTTGCATTCTTCTACATTTGTATCTTCGGTCTTAGGTTATAAATTATACAAGGTCGGGTCCCTATATTTGGAACACATCCCTTGTTGATATATGGAGGGAGATAGCTCAATGGGGCGTTTTTACTGTCTCAGAGATCTCCTCTGATACTAAAAGTCAGGGGGTGCCTAGGCGGTGCAGGTGGTTGGATGGCTGACTCCTCCTGGCTGCTGGGGTCCTTGTCTCAGGGTCCTGGGATTGAGCTCCACGTAGGGCTTTGCGCTCAGTGCAGAGTCTGCTTGGGGATTCTCTCTCCCTCTCCTTCTACCCCTCCCCCACTGCCTCTTTCTCTCTCTAAAATAAATAAATAGATCTTTAAAAAAAAGTCTGCACTTGTCAAAACGTAGAAAAAAACCACAAAGGTTTATCATACAATAAATAGTTAAGTAGTGACAAAAACAAGACCATTTAAATCATCGAATGGTAAATGTTCGTTGGTCATCGTTTATAAGACTACAGGGATTCTCCTACACCCAGCTCCGGGGTTAAGAGAAATTTTCTGCTAAGAACCAGCTGTGTTTACAAAAGCTCATTTGTGCATCTGCTACATGAAGGCGGGAGTGAAGTCTAAGTTCAAGACCTTCTTAATTCATTAGTCGGTCACTTATTGATTCTGAAAGCTACAGACCCTGTGCCTTGTCATCGTTTTCATAAAGCATTCCTTAGGGTAGTGCTCACCATAAAATATTGAGCTTATTAAGAGTTTTGGGGCCTCTGATTAACTTTCACAGCAAAAGCTATGTTAAGTAAATTAGGTACCAAATAAATCTGATTGTGGAAAGTCTTTAGCTAAATTAAGACGCTGACAGCTCACATAACAAGATGTGAGGCAATGGTAATTAAGAAAAATAATCACCTGTGCTGCTGAGAGGACAGGTCTGACCCCCCAGTGATGTGACTCCCAAGGCATCTGTTTTCTAAAAGATAAATCTTGTTTTGTTCTGCTGTAAACGGGGGAGTGGGGCAAGAGATCTCTTTCTTTATTCCAATATTCACTACATAGTCTAATACAGAGAATTAGAATTTGAGGCAGAAGGGCGGATTAGCAGAATCACCCAAGCTCTCTTACATCCCCCAGCATGGCCCTCACAGTTCCCCTCACCCTGCTCTCCTCTGTGGAAGAGGCAAGAGAACTAAGAACCTCACCATTTTAGACTCCCTCCCAGGTCAAGTGACCATCTTGACCACTGGGATGTGAATGGGACTCACCGGATACAGGTGCTGGGGAAGCTTTCCCAAAGGGGTCGTTGTGACCGGCATGATCATCTGCCTTTTGCCCCCTCATCCTCCTCCCTTCTTCCTGCGTGGAATGAGACCAAGACGCCCCCCTGGAGGTGCAGCAGCTACATTTGAAGGACAGTGGGACAGGGAGCCTAAGGGGGCTTGGGTGTCTACTCCTCGGGGGCCTTCTCACTTGAGAGAAGAACTCCCATCTGTTTAAGCTATTTTCAGCAGGGTTTCTGTTGTTTGCAATCAAATATAAGGCTAATTCTAGGATTTTTCAGCTCAGATAATTCCTCAGCAGTGCTGTTGCATTTAGGAGACGTAAAACAACAACAGTCTTGTATCCTTCGTGGTAACCATTTACGTCAGGAATTTTCAGACAGTGACATAGACATCTTTGAAGAACTCAGCACAAGACCCATGCATACAGACCCAGTATAAAAGCTGTGCCTGTCGGGCCCTCCAACCTCCCAATCTGTGACAGTTCTCTTCTTGAGACTGAGGACCGGCAATTCTCTTCCCAAGGACCTATTTAAAGAGCAGGATCATACCTTCCTTATTGGCTTCTTGAAATGGTTCATCTGTGTTTGCTCTTTGGGGATCGAGTATTTAAACCCTTCCTGTTCTGAGGTCTTTGGACTAGTATAAAAATAAGATGGAGGTTCCTGGCTATATTGCTTTTACCTGCCATATTTTGGTTCTCTCATACATTTCTGGCAAATGAAGCAATGACAACAAAGATAAATTCAGACCTAAACAAGAGGAGCAAAGGGCAAATGGGAGAATGATGAACTGTAACTCCTGTGGAATACGATCTTCTAGGTCACAGTTGGTTTGCCATACCATTCCACATCTACTCAGGATGCTCCGCAGCACTCAAGTAAGAGTCCAACAGTGGTCAGGTCGCGGAGTGGATTGTAATACCTCCACATGCTTCCTCTTTGTATTATGTTTCTACAGAGAAGAGTCATGATGAAGAGTCAACTTTTCTCCCTGCCAATGGCCTAGTTGTATACATTTCAAGATTTCTTGTACTTAATTATGGGGCATATGTACTTAATTATGGGGATTTAGTTGTATTCCTTCTTTTTTTTAAGATTTTATTTATTTATTCAGAGAGAAAGAGAGAGAGAGAGAGAGAGAGAGAGACAGAGTCACAGGCAGAGGGAGAAGCAGTCTCCATGCAGGGAGACCGATGCGGGACTCGATCCTGGGTCTCCAGGATCACATCCTGGGCTGCAGGCAGTGCTAAACTGCTGCGCCACCAGGGCTGCCCAGTTGTATTCCTTCTTGAAATAGGATTTATTTTATTTTGTTGACAAATATTTATTAGACACAATACTAGTTATCTATTTCTACATAACACAGTGCTCCCAAACGTGGTGGCCTAAAACAAAAATAATAATTTATTATTTTACACAGTGTTTGAGAGCCAAGAATTTGGGAGCCATTTAGCCTGGTGATTCTGGCTGGGATCAAGGTATCAGCAGGGTGGGCTGCAGTCATCTGAAGGCTGGACTGAGGCTGGAGGATCCACCTCCAGTACTGCTCACTCACCCAGCTATTGCTAAGAGGTCTTAGTTCTTCACAGACTATTCTGCTCATTAGTCAGCACTAACCCTTTCTAGAATGATTCACAATGGCTCTTGCCTCCACCCTCAGAGTCATCTTTCCTTTTCCATCATAGGTAACCTGTGTGGGCAGTCACATAGCTTTCTCAGCTTGTTTCTTCCTGTAGAAGTTTGGAGATCTAGAGGTGACTTTTCCTTTTCTGTTATCTCTGCCCTTTATAACACAGGTTGGCCATATTTAGGACAATACAATGTACAGGCTTCACAAAACTTCAAGGATCTGTACTCTTATTGGGGTTCACCCTATTAGGTAAAACTCATATCCACAAATTGCTTCAAGGTAAGCCCCCCTCTTCCTGAGCTTCTCTGGGCCTTCTAAGGGACACCATCCTTACACATCTTTGAAGCCCTAATATTTGAACGAATCATGCTTGAAGCACAACCTGGGATCTTTCTGGGACATTAAGGATTTTATAGTCAATTCTTTGGTTCCATCTTTAGATCATGTTTTTCTGAGAGTGCTCAGAAGAGTTTGCTAGAAGGGAAAACTGGGAAACTTTAAATATAATACTTCTGGGGTCATTTTTGTTTATCAGTCCTTCCTTTAGCTCTTTTTTTCCCCTCTTACATTTTTTATTATTAGCAGCAAGAAACCAGGTGGCACCAACACTCTGACTGGAAATATCCTCAGACAAAAAAAAAAAAAAAAAAAAAAAAAAAAAAAAAAAAAGAAAGAAAGAAAGAAAGAAAGAAAGAAAGAAAGAAATCTCCTTAGATCAACCAGTTCACCAGCTCTATATTCTACTTTCCACTTTGTTGCTAATCATTTTGCCAATTCATAAGAAGAATCCATTTTCATCTCATTTCCAATAACTTTTTCCTTATTTCCTTTAAGCCTCCCTTGCTGCCTCCTCAAAGGCTATCCAACTTCTACTATCAGGTCCTTCAAGGCTCTCAGCCTTCTTTCCCAATGTCTTCTATGTCCTTCCAACTTCTTCCTGCTTCCCAAACTCAAAAGCCATTTCCATGTTTTAGATTTGTATTATAGTAGCACTGTTGTTTTCAGGCACCCAAATCTGAATTAACTCCTCTTATATAACAAATTACTCAAAAAATGCAACATCTTAACACTGGAAACATTCATTATCACACACAGCTTCTGTGGGCTAGGAATTTGGTAATGGCTTAGTTGGGAGATTCTGGCTCATTCTCTCCTGATACTGCAGTCAAGATGTCATCCGGGGCTTCCATCACTGGAAGGCTTGACTGAGGCCAGAGGATCCACTTCCAAGATGGCTCATGTGGCCATTGGCAGTGTCCTCAGTCATAGGACTGCTTGAGTGTCATGACAGTCAAGACTCATGACAGACTCATGACAGTCTTCGCTAAAGCGAGTGATCCAAGAGAGAGCAAGGACAAAGCTGTAATGAACTAGCCTCAAAGGTCACAAACTGTAATTTCTTCAAAACCCTACTGTATAAGTCAGCCCTATTCAATATAGAAAGGACACGAACACTGAAGGATGAGGATCATTGTGGCCATCTCAGAGACTGACTGCCACACACTTACCAAGGCCAAGGGTCTGTGCAGGGCACAAGTGGGGACAGAAGAAAAGAATCCTAGTCCTCAAGGAACTTAGACTAGAACTTGGGTGATCAGACACATACACAAATAATGTGAAAAATATCATTAGTTATAGAACCAAATTGCTGGGAAAGGAAAAAGCACTCACTTGATGCATTTCTGTATTTATTTCTTCTACTAGTTTATAAGCTCCTGGCAGGACATCACTCATCTTTAATCCCCACAGGTCTGTGCTCAGGCCCTTGCCAATGTAGGTGTTTAGTAAATATCTTCTGAGCAAACAAAACCCTGCATCAATCTTGAGAAAGACTGAAAAGTAGGAATAGGCCATTGAGACTAATGATTCAATTTCAGTTATTTTCATTTCCCACGAAATGATTTCAGGAGACAATTGGAATAAAATCGAGACTACAAGGTGTTAAGGAGGTAGGGAGAGTGGATCAGGTTTGGCAATAAAAGGAAGGGTAAAGATGAGGTTTAGCTGGAGAGGAACCGGCCAAAAGGTTCTTTCCAAATTTAATTAAAATGTGAGTGTTTTTCTAGGCAAGAAAGGACTCAGAAAGCAAAGAGAGAAAATAGAACTGAAGAAAAAAATGTTGGTCATTGATGGAGCAATGTCCTAGGAGGGATTCCCAAGCACAGACAGAGGATTAGACTTTGAAGAGAAAAGGAATCTTTCTTCTTTTGAAAAAGGTCAGAAGATCAAGAGACACTTTTGAGTCAAGAAAAGGTAAGTTCTGTTATGTCGCGTTGAATGACTTTGTTTTTCAGTAAAATTGGGGCAAGAGCACTCTCTGGACCGAGGGGACCAAGCAGAATGGGAGCTTGAGAACACAGGAAGGTAAAAGAGCCGTCGGAAGAATTCGAGAGGGAGTGACCCGGATCTCGGGGCTGGTGGGGAGGAGGCGGCCGAGCTTCGGGGGTCAGTCGTCCGGGTCTGGGGTGCCGGTCCTCCCCCTGTGAACCTGGAGCTGAGGAGAAATGGTGTGACCTCTCACAGAAACGTGTGGTGCGTGACGGGGGAAACATGGGAAGAGTTTTAAAGCTTTTTAATGATTCTTAACATGGATGATTTAAGATTCGGGTCCTGATCAGCTCTGCTTCCGGTCAAGTAAATGGTGTCACTATCCTCTTTACACTAACTCGGCCCACAGCAGATAGAGCCGCGGTTTTCGTGATCTTGCACAGATGGGTCTTCGAGCCAACTACGTAAGACCAGCGGCATGTTATGGGAAATGGTGTCAAGAAACAGCAGGGGCCCGGGGATTCGAAGATCTGGGTTCGTGCAGCTCTGCACTATCTATGTGACGCTGAGCAAGTCCCTTAATCACTCCGGGGCCCTTATCACTCACTTGTAAAATAGGAAACTGGATTGGATGCTCTCTACTGCCTCCGGCTCCACCATTTCATGCTTCTGTGCTTTCTAGCCCATCACATGACCTGGATTTTCCCTTGTGAGTGCCATGCAAGCTGGACATGAGGGGTCGCATTTAGCTTATCACTCATAAACACATCTGTCGGAGACTGGTAAACGTGTCCCATTTCCCTCAGTAGATGGCACGCAGCAGCTGATGATGACTGGCCTCGTCTCTCACTAAAAAAGGTCTTTAAAGGGGATTGCGTTGCTTCCCCTTCTGGCCAGCTAAGGATTTGGGGTGGGGGGAGTGAGAAACATAGGCTCCTAGGACTCAGAAATCTCCCTTTTTGTTCATTATACTTTCTTTCTCTCACATACAACCCCAAATGAGGCCAGCCATTCACTCTCAGGCACGTACATTTTTCCCAAAGCTTTCATATTTTTCCTATCCTTCTTGGCTAGATACATGGTACCCCCAACCAGACCACTTAAAAAAAAATCCGTTGCTTTCATGAAAAATAATTTCTGATAGCTCCTCTTTGAATGGTCAGAATGTCTTCCACGCTGGTTTTCACATGTCTCTTCTGCTTTTAGGCGAAGTCCCCTAGAGAGATGGGCTCCTTCCCCAATTTCTTTGCCAGAAAGTCTCTGCAATCTTTCTTTATAACATTACAATTTAGGCATTCCCTCATCTCGTCTAAGTCCTGTTTGCCCTAACCTAGTGTTCAATTCTCAGGGAAGATGAGAAATTAAAATTATTAGTCATCATGAGGAAGAAAAATGTCATAAAACACTTCCACACTTAATAGTCTTCCTCGCATCTAGATAGCTTTATAGTCTTAAAGGTGCTTTTACAGATGTTTTCTTTAAGTGTCACTTGTGTTTCTTACATCCTTGTATCTCCTTTGCTAGGAAACAGAACCCAGAAGGGACACAAGAAGGAAGGCCCGGCAGAATAGGAGACCAGGCCCAAGACTGAGGGAAGCACTAGAGTCTGTACCCTGGGTTAAGTCCTGATTCAAGCCATGCCTATTCTCTGGGCCTGGATTTCCTCATCTGAAAATTGTGGATACGAATGCCCACTCTATCCATACTTCCTGGAGGACAGTTTAAAGGAAATGCCAGTTAACGATATAGTGTTGACCCCGGGAAAGAGCTACTATCCCAGTTGCCTTTCCTCCTCCCAAATCCTGGTACTCTGAGCTCTGTGGACAGCCTGGAGAAAATCCGGAGGCTTCTTTACTCCTACAGACAACAGGAGGACAGAGTTCTCTGCTTCCCCTCCTCTGGGGCCCACCTTCCAGAGCACAGAAGACAGACCTTTCCTCTCTCCTCTTGCTCCTGATCCCTCAAGAGGCCCAGTGCCCCTGCCTCCGATCACTATGCTGCCCCACGTTCCTTAGGTCAGAGGGCTCCCAAGCACGAAGCTGGGCCCCACGGTGACCACGGCTTGCAAGCCCTCTGCTTTCCCCACCACTGCTCTTCTGCTGCAGTTTTGTGCTGACTCTCCCGGGGTAAGAAGTTGTCTACTTTCCTCCAAATCTTCTCTAGACTTAGGATATCTCCCTTTATAACAAAGCATGGTGGGAAGCGTTGGTGTCAAAACAATTTATATTTGTATCCAAGCTCCTCAGATGACTGGTTGGGCAAGTTATTTAACCTCCCCGAGCTCTGGTGTTTCAGTCAGTGCAGATGTGGCATAGTTCGGAAGCTCCAGATGCTGAGCGGGACTGTTCCTCTGTCCCAGAAATGCGGCTAATCCAAAAGTGAGCACCGCAGGCACTGGGCACCCTCCACTCTGTGGACAGCCAGCATGCTTGGGAGGAAAAGAGGGGAGGGACACCCCACCCCATCCACGGACTTGAAAGGATGTGGGAGTGGATCCATGTGAACCTAAAGGAGCTGGGAGGGTGGTGGTGAGTTAGGAGCTGTGCGGCTGCCAAGCAACCCTTGGGTTACCCTGTGGGATACCAACCCAGCACAAGAACCTCAGGCACGCGTGGGGTCCACGGTGGATGTTGCTGGCCCTCGGGAGGGAGGGTTCAACAGCAGAGGAGCGGGAGTGAAGCTGGACACCATGTCTGTCAGGAGGACACCGTCGGCAGGGGCCACCAGAAGCAGGCAAAACTGTCCCACTCTCTGAAGAGTGGGGAAGGAGAAAGCTCAAGGACAGAAAAAAACGGTATGAAGAGAATTTACTCTCGTCCCACAGCTGAGGGCAGGAGGAGAGATGAGACCAGAATGAAGTTTTAAAGTAAGATTCATCTTAAATATCAAAATGAGAGGGTCCCAACAATCATAAGTGATAAGAGTGTTCTAGAACCTATAGAACCTGATAAGAGTGTTGTAGAACAGGGAGTGATGGGCCAGCTATCCCCTGGGAAAGGAGGGTGTCAAGGGAGCCTATTTAGAAGTAATTAGGAAAATTTTAAAATTTCAAATGTTTATACCCCAGTGAGCTGAGACTGCTCCTCAGGACCTGGTTATACGAATAATTGGTAGTTTATTGTTTTAGTGGCTTTTAAACTCTATCCGCTGCTTTCTCCACCATTGCAAGATCCTCTTTTTAAAAGTATTTTTTCATTAGTTGTTTGTCTTTCCTGTCTCTCTCCTCTTTTCTTTCAAAATGCCCCATCTTGCCTAATGAGCTCTATTTCTTTCCCCAACCTGACGAACATTTTAAACATTTATTTTGAAATCGTTTTCAGATTAACCCAGTATTTGCAGTTCTTTGAGTTTAATTTCTCCTATTTTTGCACCAGTTGATTATCTCTGAACAAACCGCATCCCTTTATTTGCTTTCAGCTCCTCTGCAGTGGAAATTACCTTCTTCAAGTATCCTATGCACTTCTGAGTTGTGGAGACAGACCTTCAGCTCAGTTTTGAGATCACCTCCGACAGGGTGCTAAGAGGCCTACCAATTTCTCAACTCTGTGTTGCTCTGTGTCTGTCTGTCTCTCTATGCAGGGCAAAAGTCTGGCCACATTGCTTCATGCAGAGCAGCCTGGAGGTTCTGATTTTTCAAGAATGACTCTTTTTCCAATAAGAGGGGTTGGCACTTGGGTCCAAAACAAGCCCTCAACTGCAGACAAAGATTTTCCCAACTCCCAGCTTTGTCCAGGGAGTCAATTCAATTTCCCCACCTGTGCAAGACCTATGGACTCAGCTCCTGTCCCCCTCTCCTGCACACCCCAATCCCTAAACTGTAATAACACCCAATGTCAAATTTGCTTACTCCTGTGGGTCACAAAATCCCAATTCTCGTCAGCACCAAGGAGCCCCTTTGCATTTTTTGGCACCTAGACCGTTCTCTTGGTTTCAAAACTTGACATACATTGTTAAAACACTTACCCATTGTTTCTGTGTATTTGCTGGGGAGGGAGCTGAATCCAAATGGTTCCCATTTCTGTACTTGGAGATGGGAACAAGTATGGGAAAAGCATCTGTCTATAGATTTTTTTAGAATCTGGTGGCTTTAGAGGGAATTGGTGCATAGATTATCAGCAGTAGTGGCCTCATTGTATTCCAGAATGGCTATGGATTTAGTGTTGATGTATTTATTGTTAAATATTCTGAAAATCCCTAAGAGAATCTGGAAAGGTGGAAAGACAAGAAATTAAGGACTGTTTTCAGCACTTGATTTGGTGAGTTGTCATCTGATTCTAAGGGTAACAGGGGAGTGCCTCTTTGCTTTAGGGAACTAGCTCAGTTTTGGGACAAGATGTCTAGGCTGCAGCTGTTGGAGAAGGAACCCATGATCTGATGAAATAAGTATCTCACCCTAGCCTAGGAATAATCAGAACGAGAAAAAAAAAGTAGGAAAAATGCTTGTTGATATGTATCTCAGAACTCCATTTTCTGTTTTAATCTATGACAGAGATGAAAGAGCTTGAGAAACTGAGTTCTGAGTTATTTGGGCTACATAGTTCTTTGTTGTGGTGAACTTCTCTGCACCGTAGGCTGTTTAACAGTATGTCTGACTTCTACTCAGTTGACACCACTTATGACCCTTCAATCCCAGTTGTGATAACCAAAAAATGCTGGAGACACTGCCAGACATCCCCAGGCATGGGGGCGGGGGGGTCCCCTCACTTCACTGAGAATCTCTCATATATAAGAACAAGGGATTGTCAACCTTATCCAACTGGGTCAATTAATCATTTGACAAAGACGTTTTCAGGGGGCAGGCCCTAGCACACAGCCCGAGTTTAGATCCTCGCCTAGAAGTGTCCGAACATGAAGATTATGCTACAGCGTCACTCTACCCAAGGAGAACCTCAAAAAGGTGACTGAATTTGGCTGGACTTCACCCAACGGGAAGAATTGAGGGGTAGCCCAGAACCCACCATGCAAAGTGATGAAGGTAAGTAAGTAAGAGAGAGCAGTCTGTGTTCTGGAGACCCCAAAACATCAGCCTCTGATGTCCAAGAGGGACATTTCCTTTGAGAATCCTTAATCTAGCAAACATCCTAATACGACAGAATTTTCTCCAAAAATTCACTAAAGTTTTATACAAAGTGTCTGAGCTATCTCTATATCTCTTTAGTAGATTTTATTAATGGGAGGCTAGAACATAGGGTCTGTGAAGCTTCATAGCTCTGGGATCAGACGCTCCTGACTTGGGCCCTCACTCGGCCTCTTACTAGTTGTATGGCTTTGACGGTCTGTCCCACAGTCTTCTCAGCTGTGAAGTAGGGACAACAACAGCTCTAACCTTATAGGCTTGCTGTGATGATCAAGAGAGACCAGGCATCTGTACTTAGCACAGCTCCTGCACACAGCAGTCATTAAAATCCATTTTTCCTCTCTCCTAGACCGCTTCCAAAAGCATATAAATACGCCAGTATATATTTAATTTAAAAAAAAAATTGTGAACCCCACTATCAGATTGTTCTCTTTCTTTTTACAGAGAAACTCTCGAAAAGAATTGTTTATAGACTCATCACCATCTCTTCTATTCTCTCTTGAAGCCCCCCCAGTCAAGCTTTGGACCCCATCACTCCACCAAAATCATTATAGTTGAGGTCACTAGTCTCATGATCTTACCATTAGGTCGACATTCTGAAACTTCTGCATTTCCATCTCTCATCCAGACCCTTCCTCTAAACTCCAGGCACATCTATCTAACTGGCTGTTTGGCATCTTTACTTGGATGTTTACTGAGCACCCCAACAGAAGAGGTCTGAAAACAGACTCCCACTTTCCTCCTCATTCTCCCTGCAGACTGCTTCCTCTGTGGCCTCCCCATGTTAGTTGATGGGAACAGCGTCTTCTGGTTGCTCAGGCCGAGAGCTTTAGAACCATCCTGGACTCTCTATTTTCTTTCACATCCCACATCCAATTTATTAGCAAATGCCATCAGTTTGACAAAATATATCCAGAATTTACTACTTCTCATCATCTCCACTGCTTAGCACTCTGGCCCATCTGGATCATCCTATTATCTCCTTATTGGTCTCCCTGACTCCACCCTATCCTCCTGTGATGGTTACTTTGATGTGTCAACTCGGCTGGGCTATGGTTCCCAATTGTTTGATCAAATACCAGTCTGGATATTGCTGTGAAGGCATATTTTTTTTTTAAGATGTGATTAACATTTAAATCAGCAGACTTTAAGTAAAGCAGATTATCCTCCATAATGTGAGTGGGCCTTATTCAATCAGTTGAAGGTCTTAAGGGCAAAGACAGAAGCTTCCTAAAGTATGAAGAATTTTGCCTCCAGACTATAACGCAGAAATTTTACCTACATTTCCACCTTTGGATTCAAGACTTCTTCTCCCCATTTCTTTTCGCATATAACATAAAAATTCACCATCTTAACCATTTTTAAGTGTGCAGTTTGGTGGTATTGAATAGATCCACAAGGCTGCACAGTTATTGCCACCATAACATCCCCAGCTATCTTTCCCTCTTGTGAAATTGAAATGCTACAATTCATTAAATGAGAATTCCCCATTCCTCACTTCCTCTGGTCCCTGGAAAACATCATTACGCTTTCTCTCTGTTTTTTGACTATTCTAAGTAACTCATGTAAGTGGAATCATACAGTATTTGTCCCTTTGTGACAGGCTTATTTCATTTAGTATAATGCCCCCAAGGTTCATCCATGTTACAGCATAGTCAGAACTTTCCTTGTAAAGGGGGAATAACATTCCATTGTACGGATACACCACATCTTGCTTATCTATTCACCGGCTGATGGACACTTGGGTTGTTTCCACATTTTAACTACTGTGAATAACACTATGAACAAGAGTATACAAATGCCTCTTTGAGGGACCCCTGGGTGGCTCAGTGGTTGGGCGTCCGCCTTCAGCCCAGGGCATGACCCCAGGGTCCCGGGATCGAGTCCCACATCGGGCTCCCCGCCGTGGAGCCTGCTTCTCCCTCTGCCTGAGTCTCTGCCTCTCTCTCTCTCTGTGTCTCTCATGAATAAATAAAATCCGTGAGAAAAACAACAACAACAAATACCTCTTTGAGCCTCTGCTCTCTATTCTTTTAGGAATAGACCTGGAAGTAGAATTCTAGGCCGTTTAACAGTTCTATTTTTAATTGTTTGAGGAATCACTATAGTGCTTTCCGCAGTAGCTACACCATTTTACATTCCCAGCACCGACGTACAAAGGCTCCCACTCTTGCCAATACTTGTTGTTTTCTGGGGTTTGTTTTTGGATGGTGGTCATCCTGATGGGTGTGAAATGGTGCCGTCCAGTGATATGGGTTCTCAACTCCCCAGGCCTAACAATAGTGTGGGACAATTCTTTAAACGACATCTCCCTCTCTCTCTTATCCTATTCATCCCATTTTCTGGAGAACCCTCATACACCTCCTCAGTTATCCACGGAGGGCACTCAGGGGCAGCCCCTTGCAAAAAAACCAGCATGTTGCTCCTCTGATCAAAACCACGTGGCGGTGGCCTCCCATTTCCAACAGAGCAGAAGCCAAAGTATCTACAACGGCCCGTAAGGCCCCAGGTGATCTGGGCTGCTCATTCTTCTCTCTCTGCGCTCCCTTTCAAGCCGGATCAAGTTGAAGAGCGTCGCTATAAAGATAAAGCAGGTAATACCACAGACCTGTGTGGACCATCCGGAGGCAGGAAATAAACTGCACGTCAGAGGCCCAACGGGAGTCAGCACTGGGAGCTCTGTAGGCTGAAACTGGAGGCTCCTCTTTGGGCCTCTCAGGGGGCGCACGCTCTCCTTTCTCTCGGGGTCTACTCCCCACCCCTCAGGCGCTCTCTTTCCTTTACTCTCCTGGGCTTACTCCTCCTCCACATGGCCTCCAAACGGCTGACTCAGGCCCCACGTCATCCAGCACCAGCAAGTACTAAGTGGCTGCCTATCGTGTGGCAGGCGCCGACCTAGGCCCTGTGGATGAAGAATGGGGTTTCCCAAAGCTCACGGTCTGCTTTGGGGTGGGCCAGGGGGCGGGGGTAAGAGGAAAAACAAAATAAAACAAGGTGAACATTTCCAGGTGGCCCTGCAGGAAGGAAGGTGGCGCGCAGAGCGGGTGGCTGGGGACGGCGAGAGGGGGCCAGGTGGCTGAGGGTGGGCGGCAGGCGAGGACGGGCCCGGCGGCCAGGAGGGCCTCGGCCTTTACTCGGGGTGAGATGCAAAGTCATTGGTGGCTTCTGAGCAGAGGAATTTCATGATCCGACTCACAGTTTAACAGAATCGTGGGGGCTGCCGTGCTGAGAACAGACGGCAGGAAGACAAGGGCCGGGGAAGGGGCAGAGGTGTGTCGGGCAGGGCGCAGGGCTCACAGCGACCACCCCCTGAGCAGAAGCAGGCAACGCAAACGGGCGCATTAAAGGACTCCCCTCCAGACAGCAGACCGTAGGCCCCGAAACAGGGAGCACTCTGTCACTGTGGCTCTCACCACCGCCTGCCACAGCCTCGCATTTACTGTCCTGTACGCTGCTCCTTGAAGTCTGTCCGGCCTTGGGTGAAGGCCTTCATCACCCAAGTGATGTCCCCAGTTCGGCGGGGACACCCCACACATGTGGCCTATATGGGGACCCTCTGTTGCTCTGAGACTCTCCCTGGATTCTCCAAGAATTTCTGGGGCCTTTCCCTGGCGGGCCGACTCCAGCACTCAGGGAACCGACCACCTTCGGCTGAGGGCTGGGGTTACTCCTCCATCGGGATCAGAAGGGGGAGCCAGCCAGACCACCCCTTCCCCAAAAAAGGTGAAGGATTTCCCTTCTCCACCTTCAGAAGGATCCTCCTCTCCCTCTCTCTCTCTCTCTCTCTCTCTCTCTCTCTCTCTCTCTCTCTCTCGGGCCCTGAACCCTGGAACTCCTCAGACGACTGAAGATCTGTGGCCGGCCTGGCTCCTTGGTGCGGTTTGAAGGTCTGAGGACCAACGAGGTGGACCGGCCATGGCCATGAGGGTGAAGGCCTCCCTTCCTCTACCTCCCACTCCACCTGCAGCTTGTCCAGGGCAATTCTGCTCATACCGAGGACTCGGTTGGGGCCCTTCCTGATGCTGGCTGACTCTCAGCACCTTGCTGCTTTGGGCTCCATCCCCTTTTTCCTTTGTTCCTGTGGATCCAGATCTGCCCTGATCTATGGGCATCTGAGTGGTGAGTCCCCTCCCCTCCCTTTCCTGACCCCGGGTGGCCACCCAGTGTCTGGCTTTCTCTTTTGCAGGGATGCCCCAGCAGGGGTTGCTGTTGCTGTTGCTGTGACCCTGTCCTTGGAGGGATGCCCCAAGAGTCCCTCACCCCACCTAAGGTCAAGTCCTTTCGCGGGTCAGGGGGATGCCCTGACTGAAACTGCAATGACGAGCTCTGTGGAGCTCCGTTCCCTTTGGTGGGTTGTCCCTTTGGGAACTGGCAGCCAGTCTCTCCCCCTATGGGCCAAACCTCCCTTTTTCTTCAGACTCACCCTTGGGCCGTATTTTTAAGAACTGGAACACACTTGACCCCCCAAATCAGAGGAAAAATATCTCATCTTTTAATGTAATTAAATTTGTACTGGCCTCAGTTCAAACTCCCAGACCAAGAGGTACGGCCCCTCTGTGGAACCCTTTTTATAATACTATTTTCCAGCTTGACCTCTTTTGCTGGAACTCTTCCGTATAGTTGGAAGCCTCACGTAGGCAAGCTGTCACGGCATTGTCCTCCAAATCCCGACTGCCACAAAAACTGCTGAAAACCCCACAGCCTGGACCAGAGTGGGAGCTACAGGAGCCTCCTACTATTCCATCTGGTCTAGAGTCAACTCTTTGTACAGGATTTCTGGAATGGGATGGAAACCAAAACACGACTTAAAAAAAAAATTCATTAAAGCCCTCTCTTAATAATCCTGCAGACTGTCGCCACACCGTCTCTGAGCAGATCGTCCCCAAATCTGATCACTAAAGACTTACTCATCACCCATCTTGCCATCTCTCCTCGGGGCACCAGGAAGAGCTTGCTCTAAATGGGGAAAGTAAATTCGAACAAAATTTGTTGAGTAGATTATTTAATTAGAAATAATCATTTGCATATTTCACAGGTTTTTATCTCTAGTGTGAAATTAGTCGATAACTCCTTCCAAGAGGCCTGTAGTCACCGGGCTGATACCCAACAGGTCACACCCGCCCGGTGGGCTACCACAGAGAGATTAGGCTGCAAGGTTTTAACCCCCCCCCCCCCGCCCCGACCTCCCCATTTATCCCGCTGATGCTGGAGGTAATTTTAAGACTCTTTTCCATCTTATCTTAAGAAGATAAATGAAATGAATTGAAATGTGGGAAAACTTATTACGATAGCTTAAGGATTATCATAAGTGGAAAAGTAAGATAACCTCTAGGACTCTGGAGGACTCATTCATTCACTGACCTCACCCAGCCTCTTCCTTTCATGCACAGTAGGGTCTCTGGGGACACAGTGGGACAAAGCCACATTGTCTTTGTGGCTCTCAAATGGGGGAGGCCTCCTACAGAACAGGGGGGCCCAGGCTGGGCTCCGACTCCAGATGGCCCCGACGCCTGCCTATGATTCCCAAAGTCACCCCCAATATGCCTTGGAGCTTGAAGTCTTGAAGGATGGGGAAGACCTGAAGAGGGTTGGGACCCTGAGGTCCAGCCTCGCCGTCGTAGGCACAGCATGTGGGGGCGGCCCGGGGCTGGTGCTGCTTCCCCGGCGCCAGGGCCCCGCTCTGCCTCCCACACATGTGAGTGCCGGCATCTGCGGCCCCCGTGGCCGGGACAGCTCCTCCTCATCCGTGGGTGCGGACGAGGCCAGAGAACCCCGAGCCCGGCCAAGTCTGCGAAGCCCTGCGCCTTCCCAGTAAAGCAGAGGAGCTGGGTAGGGGTCCGTGGGTGTCGGCCCAAGGCTATTGCTCGCCTGGGACAAATCACAGGCCCCGGGGCTCAGGGAGGGGCCTCAGGGCCTGTATGTTGCAAGGTGTCTGGTCTGTTCCTGCTAGAAGGAGCTAGAAAGTCCCAAGCAAGGCAGCTGTGGTTCCTGGGGCTCCCGGAGCTTCTGGCTCTGTTAGAGCTGGGATCCCAAAGGTGGAGCCAAGAAGTCAGCAGGCCTCCCCGCCTTACAGAGGGGATGGGAGCGGCTGGGGAGGGCCGAAGGTGGAGGAAGCAGCAGGTGGGCCGGGCGCTGGGCCTTGCAGGCTCCCAGAATCCCCAATAAGTGCACGGGGTGGGGTGGGGGGTCTGCCCAGAGGCTGGGGACCCAACGGTGGGCTCTTGTTCTTTACGCCGTAGGGGGAGGTGTTCAGAAGGAGACTTCCCCGTCTCTACACCCCCCTCAGGAAAGGGAGCCCCACCATTCCTCAGAAGTCTGAGAAGTCCTCGTACAACCACCCCTTACACACACACACACACACACACACACACACCCCTCTGGAAGGGGCTGTAAGGAGCTTCCATGTTTTTAAGACCCTTGAGGAAGTGTGACATGAGTCGTCCCTCTGGGAGGAGGTTAAGGGGGGACAGAGGGTAGACTCCGAGTCAGTGAGGTAGAAGTGGCCCGACCCAAACGTTCCCGCTAAGGGAATCCCCCGAGTCTGGGGAGACGGAGGAGAGGACGCGGGGCTGTGGCGTGAGAGAGCAGAGCCGACTTGGACCCAGTCATCACACTCAGCCAATGTTCCTTCCCTCAGGGACGTGTCCACGTTCCACGCTAACTCCTTCTCTCACTTCCCACCCGGGGAAGTCCAGATACCTCAATCTAGAACTTAGTAAAATAGCATGATCTCAGGAACACAGAGGCCTAGAACATTATTACAACCGAGTCTTATGTCCTGACTGTGCAAGTGCTATTTCTTGGGTCTCAATGAATCGATGCAGAACCTTTTTAAAGAGGAGCCATTCTTTGGAATTAACCCAGTTTTAATATGAAACTTTTAAATTGAAGATAGATTCCAGGGTTGATACGAGAGACATCCCCAGCAAAGCCGAAGCCTTACTTTTTAGCATTTTCCGAAGATCTCTCCCCTTTTTGCCTCTGTACTATGTATACCCCTGTTTATGTGTCATGCAGAAGTAGCCTACATTAAATTACGGATTTTGTTTTCAGCAATAATGCAAATAGCTAAAAACCTTCAGAGTCTCAAACAACTAACTTCTATTTTCTTTCCACGAAGACAAATTTTACTCTGTGCTGGTCTGAATTTTAATCACGAAACTGTCATCTCAGTTGAGCGACAAAACTGGAAAAGCCAATGTCAGTTGATTTCCAAAACACGGTTTCCACTCTGAGCTCCCATTGTTCATGTGTGATCACGTGCCTTGAGAAATTAAACCCAAAAAGAAAATCGGTACTCACTGGATTAGCTCCAAATGGTGATCTGTAGCCATCGTCTCCTAGATGTCACTTGATTAGCCACACAACTTGGAATAATTGTCTCTACTTTCATTCATGAAGTCTACACCCTGATTTCCATAAAGGATCTGGGGCAGCCCTTTGGAATATCAAGAAATACCTACCGTCACCTCACACACACAAAAGTAGCTCACACGGTAGTACTGAAACGTTTTTATTTAAAATCATTTAAATGATTTTACCAAAAGCTAAAGGAAATGCTATATTTTTTATATTTATATTTTCCAAAAATAATGATATTATTATTAATTTTGTATGATTATGTATCTTTTTGGGACGCCTGGGTGGCTTAGTGGTTGGGCGTCTGCCTTTGGCCCAGGGCGTGACCCTGAGGTCCCCGGATCGAGTCCCACATCGGGCTCCTCGCAGGGAGCCTGCTTCTCCCTCTGTCTGGGTCTCGGCCTTGCTCTCTGCGTCTCTCGTGAATACATTATGTACACGTTTGGATATTGCCATGTTCCTGAATAACGTAACCAGGTGGGACTTGAGTTGAAATCCACCAGTTTTGAACTTCACATCATCACAGGCAAGCAGACCATGTGGCTCTGTGACATATACAAGCCAGCCAGGAAACCCCAGGTCACCACCCCTTTCCGTACTGTCTCACGTGCCAGGAGGTGTCACGCTGGTTCTCAGTCATCAGTACCAAGTACTGAGGAGACTCTTCTCAGCTATGCTTTGCCCCAGCTGGTTGGCATGTATTGTACGTTAATAGGAACTCCACCGTTGCACGCTCTACAAACCAGCTATCTTCCTTGTCCCCTCCCATTTTTTGAGGGGTAGCCTTCCTCAAACCCATCTTTATCCCAACTATCTCTTTCTATATGATTATTTCATTCTCAAGTTTTTGTCAGTTTTCCGCTGCAGCTTCCAAGGCACTTAAAACCCGCCTGCTTGTGACAATTACTACTCTGCTGCCATGTTCAAGGCAGAAACAGTAATTCATTTTACACTGGCCCTTCTCAAACCACATTCCACAGCAGACGTGGTTCCTCCAAACGTTGACACATGCCACGAGCGAAGACTTCATGGTTAATAGAGCTTGCAAAGCGGTTATTACATGCATCAGTGTTTTAAAGAAGTCCTACAGTAAATAAATTTGCCTAATCTGGATGAAGCCGGCATTTCCCAAAAGTATGTGCCATAGTGCTACCCTCCAAACCCCGTCACTGCTTTCATGAAATATAGTTTGGGACGGAAACACGCATGGGGCTTGCAGACTCCTGGGGTAGACAGTTATTATCCAGATGATGTAGATGAAGATCTATTTATAAATTGAGATAATTAGTCTTAAGACCTTGACTTAGGCTGGGAGTTGAAGAGTATTTTCCCAACGATGTTACTCTTTGGCTGAGATCTAAATGGTGAACAGGAGCTGGCCACCTCCCGGTGGGGTGAGGAGCCTTCCTCAGGGCACGTCATTCGTCCTTCTGTCTTACTGGAAAGGCGCCTAGGTCGGCTCAAAGGATAGGGACTGGGAAGAGATATTTCATGCTTTGTGGCATATGGCCATGCAGTTGAGTCTTTGGTAACACTGAGATTTCCTTAGACAGAGAAAAGAAAGGACCGAAAAGCCACTAAAGCTTTTTTTTTGGGGGGGGCAAAAACCCTCACAGAATTAGGAGACAGCTGGGATGTGGGAGGTGGTGGCTAGAGGGAGTGAGGAGGGAGATGCCAAAGATAACACCGATTTTTATAACAGGACTTGGGTTATTTTTACACATGATTGTACAGATTGTTCAACTGTGGTCTATAAACCATAGACTGTCACTTGTCAGTAGTTACAGGATATTGTGTAGTACAACCCTCAAGAGCTCAGCCTATTTCGCATCATACACTCGTTAATTGCTGAAATTATCCACCTTCACCCATGAATGGACTAAACTTAGTATTTAAGGGATTGACACTAGGTGCAGGAGGCATTTACAATTAGGGAAGCAATTATGTGTTTATTTAAAGACCTGAAAGTTGAGGCTTCTTTCTTTGATCTTTTCTTTTTCTCTTTCTTTTTTTTTTTTTTTTGATTTTTCAGGGAAGATGATCTGAATGTTTTGCTCCGTCAGAGCATCTAGTTTTGAGAAATCTTACATTCAACCGTTTCTAGGCTCCTCTCTAAATGCAATACAGCACAGCAAGCCAGACTACTTAGTGCAACATGAAACAGGTAACAGGACCTCATCAGGAGTGACCCGAATCTTGGTGATTGGCCAACAGAGGGCTGTTTATACATGATTTACCTTCCCGGGCATCTCCAAGCCTGGCAGGTCAGATGGTCAGAAATCCAGGAGTCGGGGACAGGGTTCGGGGGCACAAGCAAAGCACGTGAGAGTGCAAGTAGGATACATTATCATGAAAGGATAGGGTCTTCCAGGGTTGAAGTCTAGGGAGGGGCCAGAATCAAGAGCACTAGGAGGGGACTGTACTGCTCTCACGCAGTGGCAGGCCTAATGAGCAGCCTGAGATTTCAAACTGCCTTACTGGAGAGTGTTCAGTGCCGTGAGACCCCCTTGGCTAGTAGCAAATCCACTCCGGCTAGATTGGCCCCGAGGGCTCAGGGAGCAGAGTCAGAACAGGGCGAAGCGTTGTGGTGTGATAAGGCCTTAGAAATGATCTCTCCTGGCTTGACCTTGTCTCCGGCTTGGTGGCAATACAAAGCTACCTCATGACAGGGAGCCCTGAGAACGCGGAGTGGGAGCCTCACTCTGGGGGAAACGTCACTCAGTTTGCAGGTGAAGACCTGAGAAATCTGAGATTCCACTGTCCACACAGTACGGTCTTCAGGGCGTGGGTGCAGGAATCAGACTGACTTTCCCGTCTGACTCAGCTCTGCAGCCCCTGCTGCGCGAGTCGGGATCCCTGCAGGACAGCAGGGCCCTGCCGGTGGAGGGGAGGAATGGGATACAGCGAACTCATTACAAATGGAATTAAAGGGATGAAAAGCTACACGGGGGATGCCTGGGGGGCTCAGCGGGTGAGCACCTGCCTGCGGCCCAGGGTGTGACCCCGGGGTCCTGGGATCGAGTCCCGCATCGGGCTCCCTGCATGGAGCCTGTTTTTCCCTCTGCCTGGATCTCTGCCCCTCTCTCTGTGTCTCTTGTGAATAAATAAATAAAACCTTAAAAAAAAAAAAGACAAGCTAACCAAGGGACAGTGAGGCTCCCCTCCTCCCGAAGATCAGCAGAGGGGGAAGCCGCTGTCACTTGGAGGACTTGCATTGGGTGGAAGAGAGGCCAAGGCTGGGCGGGGGCGCTGGGAACCTGAAGGCAGGTGCTCTCCCGGGACCTGGAGCTGAAGGGGATGTGGTCCCCACCAGAGATGCGCCAAAGCGGGGGGCCGGGCCCGAAGCGGGGGGCCAGCAGAAGGCCGCTAACGGGCAGCAGCGGGGCGTCCGGCCGCTTGGTGTCTACAGGCCGCAGCCTCTTGGCTCCGCTGGGCTCCCTGTCCTCCTTCACCCGCACCCCCACCCCTGCTAAGCCGGGCAGTGTCGCCATCCACGGGCTCGGCTTCCTCATGATCAGAGTTACGGGCCCTTTGGCCCGCTCTTGGGCTCAGCATCGTTCACCCCCACTGACCACTGTCTACCTCCCCACGCATCTCCCAATTTCATTTTATTGAAATAAGAATTTTAGAGGGGCCACCTCTATTCATTTGGTAGGACTTTTCATTTCGTTCACCTCCTAGGAGCCTTTGGGTAAGACGTTGGGTGGGCGGTTTGGGCATCATCAACCTGCCTTCAGGTTCCCAGCGCCCCCGCCCAGCCCTGGCCTCTCTGAGAGGGAGGTGAGTAACTTTGTTGTAAAATCATCAAAATCCTACTTGCCCCCCGCCCCCGGCCCCGCATTCAGAGTGTCTTCAGACTGAAACCTCCATGTTCTCAGCAATGAAAAACCTGACATCAGATGTTTATGGAAGGAAAGCGCTATGCACCCCGTAAATCCAAAAAAGCAAATGGATAATGCTGGCCAAATATACCTTTCTGACATTTCCCTGCGAATCTACAGGAACCTCCCCTTTCCTCTCCCCCAGTAGGACCATTCAAGTGTGTGTTAAGCAACTACAGAATGCTAAATAAAAAGTTTGGCCAAAACCAACCAACCAATAAATAAATAAATAAATAAATAAAATAAAAAAACAAATATGTGAAGAGATGAACTGCCCATGGGATTTATTGCTGAGTGAACAGTTTCTGGGGAGAAAAGGACCATAGCAAAGGATTTCTTGGAACATTGCAATTTCCACAGTAGAGGTAGGTAGGAGTGGGGGAGGCAGAATAAATGACTCAGCTCTGTCGCCCACCCCTTTGGAGTCCAGAGCAGTGCCCCTACCCGGCTGTGATGGAGGACATCGTCTTTCCTCAACCCTCACATGGCCTGTCAAGACTCACACCTGTGGTTCCTTCACCCAAGTATTTGGGGAGCCCTCTTTCCTTCTGGAGGAGGAATAAGACAAAAGAGGGCTGCAGATGCTCTGGTTTTGGCGGCCTCGAGGGCGGAAAAGCAAGGCTCTCTGGGGATTAGGGTGTGCACTGCGGACGTCCTGTAGTCCCGCTTTCTTTCCCACTGCCCACCGGGCTGATGCAGCAAACCCAGCCAGATTCAGGAGAGAAGAAGCTATCTTCAGGGGTGGGCCACTCCCTGGCTGGCAATATTCTGGCTGGGTCTGCTGGTCGGAGGAGGAAGGCTCATTCAGTGCTGCCGGAAAAGAAAGGTCTTGGCTGACATCTGTGGGGTTGTTCTCATCTTCAGCAGGCGGGATATGATGAGCTGCCTCCTGAACCTCTGTACTGGGGCTGGAAAGTGGACCGGGTCTCGTGTCAGAGGGGACAGGTCAGAGTGAACTGACCTTCACGTGGATGAGTGGGCGGTTAGCTGGGGAGTCAGGAGTCCTGGGTCCTGAGACCCTCCCGCAGTAGGGCCTGGACTTCTGCCTCTTTAACAAATGGGAAGGACTTAACAGGGTTTTTTAAGTCCCTCCAACTCCAAACCTTATTCATATAGCGAGGGGGAAGGGATGAGGATACCCAGGGTACAGACAGTGGTCCGACTGGAAGCCGAGGGAACAATTTAAGTTTCAAAACCAAAACGACAAAAATGGTCCAAAAAGAGAAGAAAGGATCTGACTTCTCTCCTCTCAGAAAGATCAGGAGATTTTAGATCTCATCAAAGTTTTTTTCTCTTTTCTCAGGAAAAAAAAAGAGAGAGAGCGAGAGAGAGAACTGAACTTTTTATTTCACTCGTAATCCTTTCCAATGACTTCAATAGTTTCCCAGCCTCTGTGTAGCTACTGGTTTTCACATCGAAGGTCAGAAATTGTCATTTAATGTTCTTAAAAGTGTGGGTATGAAGCTTGCTAATGGCCACACTCTGGGGAATTACAAGGGTTGTGCCTAATGCTTTTTTCCTTTACTATTTATTCGGCTCCAGCCGCTTGCCTGTTCTTTCAGATAGAAGAGCCCAGAACGAATGCCTCTTTATATTCGAGATGTTAGATTCATTCAGGGTTTATTGAATATTTGTTAAGGGCTGCGATGTGCTGAGAACTAGCATTGAGGTAGATGTCAGTGACAAAGGAGGGACGAGACAGAAGTGACCCCTGCGTTTCTGTGGACACGTGTGCGTGTGTGTGAGGGGGTGCACAGCCCAGAAACAGGACAGCAGGAAATGGGTTATGCAATGATGTCTTTGATAAGAGCTGTGAGCAGACCGGGGGCTGAGAGACAAGGTTCCTTGGCACAGGTACACATGCATATGCCATGTGGCAAGGGGATGCAGCTGGGGCAAGGGGGCGGATGTGATCCCAGGTGGAGGAAAAGAGCTGCGGCCTCTGGCAGGTGAGAGGGACTCATGGCAGGAATCGATGGAGTCCCCCCCACTGCATTGGTCGGGGCGACGGATGCACGTCTGTCTCCCAACACACTGATATACCTGGAGTGTTCCTCTGTGAGATTTAGTTGAGCTATTGGAAAAAAAAAATCTTCCTAAAAATTGAAAAAAAAAATATCTTACTAAGTTCACAAACATCAAGCACCACCAAGGGCTCTGTCGAGTGAGTCTGGTGCCCTGGGCAGGCCTGACCTCCCAGTACAGGTGCTAAGGTCTTCAGTGTGAAGACCAACCAGGGAGACCAGGTTGCAGAGTTTGGGACTGGAAAAATCACCACTTGCTTTTTTTTTTTTTTTTTTTAATTTTATTTATTTATTCATGAAAGACACACAGAGAGAGAGGGAGAGAGAGAGAGGCAGAGACACAGGCAGAGGGAGAAGCAGGCTCCATGCAGGGAGCCCGACGCAGGACTCGATCCCAGGACCCCAGGATCACGCCCCGGGCCCAAGGCAGGCACTAAACCACTGAGCCACCTAGGGATTCCCATCCACTTGCTTTTTTTGTTTGTTTGTTTTATTATTATTTTTAAATCCTTCCACCAATATAAGTCCAAAGATTGGAAGTAGATTCGAACAATAATAGTTAACCTTTATTGAACCTAATCTGGGCCAGGCTCTTTCTAATCACCCTACATGTTTGGGTTAAGCCTTGCTTCATCTCTAAGAAGAAAGAATCACTGTTATCCCAGCTTGATACATACGGACCTGCACAGAGGTGCAAACGCTTACCCAGGGTCCCGCAGCTGTGGGACTCCAGGACTCGGTGTCTTAACCATCAGACCACACCCGCCCGAGAGGTTGGGGCATATAAGGATTTCGGCTGACACCTTAGAAAGTGTGTGTGAGGGCGGAGAGGTTCTCTCCTTCTGGAGTTCTTTAAGAGAAGGCCAATTTGCCGTCCACGAGTGAGACTTCTGGGCCCCATCATGTATACTAAATTGGAATTTTGAAAGGTGGAGCTCAGAAGTTTGCATTTTCAGATTGCAGTCTAATTAATTCTAAACGCTACCCACTAATGATTGAAAATCACAGCTGTGGACCCTCGCGGTATGGAGCCAAGAGGGCAGACTCGGCAAAACAGTAACAACAACTAGTATTGAGTGATCTCTACGGGACAGACATTGTATCGGGTGTTTGCATGTGCGGTTTTACGTCATCTTGAGAACCCTGAGAGAAGCACATGATTTCACACCTTACACAGGAGGGAATCAACTCAGAGAGACTGTAACTTGTCTAACATCGTGCACATCAAGTGGAAGAACCAATGTTCAGGATCCACCTGCCTGACCATGTCCTATTCCATCCTACTCGGCCTCCACGCTGAGGCGGGGTCATCTGTGGGACACAGGAGAGCCAGATCACTCTGAACGTTTTTTTCTTGTCTCGTCTCAAAACATAACCAAACAATTAGATGAAATCTTCCTAGCTGTATGGCCTTGGGTGAATGGGTTAGCCTCTCATTTTCTTATCTGCAAAATGGAAAAGCCAGCAGTGCCTACCTCATAAATCTGCTGCAGACATAACATGAGAGAGTCCACGTAAAGTCTCTACAGAAGTACCCGGCGCTTGGTAAACACTCCCTAACTGTAGCTGCTATCGCTGTCATTGCTGTCGTTCTGTCCCGACTCTTGCTCAGGTTAATTGGCACTACTGTCCCAGGTCAGAATTTCTGACAATCAAGACTGAGTTCTGGCTTCCTTGTGGCCCTCCTCAACTCACAAAATTCAGCCTAATTCCTAAAAAAAAAAAAAGAGTCCTCCAGTGCCCCAGAGGACGGGGCAACGGATGCGTGTCCTCCTCCCAACACACTGATATACCTGGGGCATTCTTCTGTGAGATTTAGTTAAACTATCAGAAAAAAATCTTCCTAAAAATAAAAAAAAAAGAAAAAAAGTAAAATAATAATAATAATAAAGAGGACTCTTTATTGCTATTGACTGTCCCTTGCGAGGAGGCATTCACGGCCCACTACTTTTCAGCTAGGAGCCCTAAGGGCAGCCAGGCCACGAGGCATGCATCCCGAAGCCTCACCTTCCCATTCCGGCCACTGTCCCCGGGTCAGGTGAGCTTACACTTGTCACCGATCACTAACGTCCTCTCCAGCCATCCTTCCATCTGTGCTTTCAGCAGATGTTCACTAAGAACCTGTTCTGGGTCAGGTGCTCACTCTTCCAGGCGGTGGAGAGGCAGCAGCGAACCCAGCAAAGGTCCCTGCCCTTTTGGAGCTTACGCTCCAGTGTGGCCGAGGGGCTGACACAACCAAGCAGGTCAAGTATAAAACATGTCAGATTCATGAGAAGTTCTACAGAGGAGACTAAGGCAGGGAAGGGGTGTAAGGAGTCCCCGGGCACAAAGGGATGCAATTTTAAATGGCATTGTCAGGGAAGCCTGCCCCGGTAGGGGACTATTTCAGTCAAGGCTTGAAGGAAGTGAGGGAGTGGATCATGTGGGTTTCTGGGGGAAGTACCTTCCAGGGAGAATTTCAGCAGCTGAACAGTCCTCAAAGCAGGAGTGTCTGAGTGGCTGTCACAGGTTGAGTGAAGAGGGAGGGTGGTGGCCGTGTGGTTAGGGGGCCCCCGAGGGCCTTTCAGGCCGCTGGACACCCTTGGCCTTTACTCTGAGTGAGAAGGGACACAACTGGGGGTTCCGGGCTGAGAAACCCTACGCCGTGATGGATATTTTCACAGAGACACATCTTAGCTCCCTCCCTGAGAGCAGACTCAGTAGGGGTGAGTAGGACAAGGCACGGGCGGACAGCAATCATCCGACTGCTGTGGCGGTGCAGGTCCTCTGAGAGGAAGGAACGTTTTTGTTCAACAGATCCCGGGCGGCTCATCAAACCTCTGATCGGCCTGAGGGCCAGTGCAGAAGTGGCTCTGCGATGCCCCTCCACGGCCCGCCGGGCACCTCCAGCGCCGGGGCCTCGGCCACTGGGCCTCTGATTGGGTCTGGAGGTGACTGGGGGCCCCCCCGCACACGTGCTTCGCCCGGATCCCGTGCAAGGGCAGCAGCGAGTGTCTGACACGCTGAGCTTCTCCGGCGGGAGGTGGGTGGTCCCCACGCATACTCCAGGGGCTCCGAACAGTTGGCCCAAAAGGAAAGACGAGTGTCCACCACGGGGGGTTCCTTCTGTCCCTTCCTTAGTCCTGGTGCTTCTGCAGGATCGTACCCCAAGGGGCAGTTTGGGGTGAGTCTTCTCGGCTTTTTCCACCGAGGCGGTGGCGGCGATGTCGGCGCTCTCCTACTGATGCTCACGGCGCCCTCCCCACGCTCGCGACCCAGCCACGCAATGGCAGTCACACCGCCGGTCCCTCCACACTTCGCCATCACTCCATCGCATTTTACCTACTCCTCCGGGGAAGGCCTGTGCTTCCCCTGCTGCTCCTCTCTCTGCTCCGACGGCCCGGAAGGGTGCCTCGATGGAGAAACCGAGGGGAGGCATGTGCAATCGGGGAGCAGGATCACGCACCACGGCGTTGTCACGGTGCCGATATTTTGACCTCAATCACTTTGCCATCAGGTGACTCGCGGCATTGAAGGAGTCAAACTTGTGAAGGAGGAGCAGAGTCTAGAACCTGCTGCTCCTCCCTCGGCCCAGGGAGACGGGCCACCAGGCGTGGTGGTGTCACGTTCCCTGAGGAGCCCTCCCTCCCCTGCAGCCGTTTTGGGTTTCCGTAGTCATTAGTAGGCACCCTGGGAGCTCGGGGCTCTGCAGGGCTTTCAGGCGGAAGCGGACATGGCCCCGAGGCCCAGCTGGCCTCCCTTCCTCGTAACAGTAACGCAACAATTACCATTGGCCAACAGTCATCAGAGATTGGGGATGTTTTTCCCTCTTCCACTGTTGTCTGATATGATGCTTTCAATTCGTACCCTTGCTTACAGCTGTCCGTGTTGTAAGCCAAACCCAGAGGGGATTCCGGAAGACACTTCCCCCGTAGACTGGGGAGCCGCTAAGAAAGGGTCTACAGTTGGGCTCACTGCGACCCAAGTATGTTGGCTCTTCCAGGACCAGCTCCCCTGCACCCTCGGTGTCCTGACACGCATCCAGGGCTCACAGACCTCGGCTGAGGCCTTGGAGGCGTTTGGCTATTGACTCAAAGAACATCCAAGTGGTGGCTCGGCTGCTGACTGGACTGGACTCGGACTAGACACAGGGATGACCCAGGTACGAAGACGGCGGAAGGCTTTAGGACAGGAAGGGGTGAGGCGCGAGGGGGTGAAGCGGGAGGCTGCAGGGAGAGCTGGGGTCCCCTCCACGGCCGCGCTGCTCTCCTGCCGGAGAAGGCCTGGGAAGCTGAGTTGCGCCCGGGAGTAGAATCGGCCTAAGACACAGGCCTACGACTGTGTTGAATAAATCAAACAAGAGGAGGAAAATGGGTCAGAGAGGGTGGGCTTTGGGGGGCTTCCAGGTGACCCCCCCACCAGACGACCACAGAGGGAACTATCCATGAGGTTGTGCAAGGCTGAGCTTGGGGAGGCAACGCGGCCGTGCAAGGGGAGCCCTGAGAAGTGCTGCTCTGGGCAGCGGTGCAGGCCCCGGGAAAGCTGCGGAGGCAGGAGGACCTCCTGGGAGCACCTGCCGCTGTAACCTGGGTGGTCCTCCTGGGTGGTGGCCTCCCCAGGTGGCGGCCTCCCCGGTGGCGGCCTCCAAGCCCTGTGCGCAGCTTTCCTAGACACTGCGGTCGCCCTCGCTCCTCCTCGGTCGTGAACAGCCCGCGCACAGGGGCAAGGGCACGGCCAGCGCAGTCTGGACGACACACGCAGTTTCCTCCTCAACCACCTCAAGGTCTTCCTCCTGTTTGACAGTGAGAATCAGAGGACTGAAGCTTGTCCCAGGCCGACCATTAAAGGGCACGACTGAAGTCCGCCTGCCCCCGCGACCCCTGAGCTCCGGTGCTCCGGATGCCCCTGGGGAAGGGCCCAGCGCTGCCCAGGGAGAGTCTGCGACTCTTTTTTTTTAAAGATTTGTTCATTTATTATTTGAGGGCAGGGAGCAGGGGCAGAGGAAGAGGCAGAGGGGGCCCGGGGCTCTACCCCACGACCCTGGGGTCATGACTTGAGCTGAAACCAAGAGTCGGCCGCGTGGAAGACTGAGCTGCCGGGAGACGTCGAAGTTGAGTATCTTCCACTCAGCTTCCTCCTCCTGCAGGGTTCAGCCGTGGGAAAGGACCCGGGCTCACGGTGGCCTAACATGTGCTACCTGACGCCTTTTTAAAAAAAGATTCTATTTATGTATTCATGAGACACCCAGAGAGAGCGGCAGAGACCCAGGCAGAGGGAGACGCAGGCTCCCTGCAGGGACCAGATGCGGGACTCGATCCCAGGCCCCCGGGGTGATGCTCTGGGCCAGAGGCAGAAGCCCACCGCTGAGCCCCCCGGTGCCCCGATGACCTCCACGTGTTTCTGAAGCCATTCAACCGACGAGGGCTGCGCGTGCCGTCCGCTGGGTGCTCCTGCGCTTGGCCTGGCCGAGCTGATGCCCATGCAGGTGGTCCTTGCCCTGGGTGGGGGTCCTCGCCGCGGGGTGGGGAGTTCTGGCCACGGGCCCAGGGCCACGGCGGCTACAGCAGCCCGTAGTGTGGCGGAGGAGCAGGCTGCAGGGAGGGCGCCTGTGGCTCCTCACAGGTCTCACAACGCGACCCGGAGACGTGGTCCCAAGATGAAGGTGGGACGTGTTCCAGGCACTGCAGCACCTGAAAGGTGCAGATCCCAAGGAGGGAAGGCGGCTGAGCAGGCTCCCAGCACCCCTCTCCTTCCCTCCACCCCCCTCCCCCTCTCTCTCCCCCTCCCCCTTCCCCCCTGGGCCCACGCAGTACCTGGGCCTCCCTGCGGGGCTCCCCTGGGCGCTCCCCTGGCAGCCGCAGGTGGCGCTCCCCGGGCCCAGTCTCCGACGTCTTGGGTCCCCAGGACCTGCTATTGAAGCTGGAGCGGGCATGCACTCATCCCTGCCCCATGTAGTTATTCACAGCAGCCATGCTGTGGGGAAAACAGGCCATGAGGGCACACCCCAGAATAGAGCCATCGAGGGATGGGAAGGAGGAGGCCCGGCCCGGGCATGTGGGAGGCCGCAGCATGTGGGAGGCCGCAGGGGCGGTTACGGGCTCTGTGCCTTGGCCTCCTCCTCGCTGGGGCGGGGCCGAAGGGCTGGAGCTGCCGCCTCCACTCCCCTTGCTTTCCAGTTTGCGAGAGAAAATACAGTCTCAGTTGTCCAAGTTTTGCTTGGTTTCACATTTCAGTGGCCTCCCAAAAGGGCCCCAAGGCCGGTCTGGGATTGAAAGAGCTTTTTCCTCTGAAGCTTTCATTCATTCATTCATCCCACAAATACTTACTGAGTGACTAATATGTGCCAGGCATTGTTCTAATGAACAAACCTATTTGCCCTCCTAAAAATCTGCATTCTCATGGAGGAAAGAGAAAATAAAGAACCTTATTAATAAGGGAATCACATGTTAGAAGGTGATATAACCATGTAGATAAGTGGATGAGGTCCATCAAAGTGTGGTGGGTTTCAGGCAGCACCCCCGAGGACCCACAATGGAAATCTGCCAGGTGGAAATTAGACCACGTGCAGATCAGTGCTTCCGACCCAGGGCAGCCTCTCAGGAGCACTTCTTTGTGTTCACAGATTTGCACAGAGTTAGAGATCTTTGCAGAGAGGCTTTTACTTCTAGAATAGGATGTGAGGTAGACCATAAATTATTCATATTTAAACATTTATAAAATTTATAGTTGCAAGTATGTACTTCTTTGTCCCCTTCATTTATTTCACCCACCCCTCCTCCTACCTCTCCTCTGGCAACCATCAGTTTGTTCTCTGTACTCAAGAGTGTGATTTTTGGCTGGCTCAGTCAGTAGAGCATGCAACTCTTGCTCTCAGGGTCATGGATTTGAGCCCCATGATGGGTGTGGAGATTACTTGAAGAAAGAAAAAAAGAGTTTGGTTTTCTTGTTTGTTCATTTGTTTCTTAGACTCCATATAGAAGTGAAATCATATGGTATTTATCTTTCTCTAACTTATTTCACCTCACATAATACTCTCTAGGTGTGTGTGTGTGTGTGTGTGTGTGTGTGTGTATCTATATATCATATCTTCTTTATCAATTCTTTATTGATGGACTTTTGAGCTTCCATATCTTGACTAATTACTAAAATTGAAATTGAATCAGTAATCAATAAACCCCCAACAGACAAAATCTAAGGCCAGATGGCTTCACAGATGAATTCTACCAAACATTTAAAGAAGATCTAATATCTGTTTTATTTAAACTATTCTAAAAAATACATGGGGAAGGAAATTTCCAAATTCACTCTATAGGCCAACATTATCCTGATACCAAAACCAGACAAAGGCACTACAAAAAAAGAGAGAACCATAGGCCAATATCCATGATGAACACAGATGCCAAAATCCTCAACAAAATAATAGCAAAATCCTAAATAAAGTATTTGTAAATCATAAACAAAATATTAGCATACAACAATACATTAAAGAAATGATTCACCACGATCAAGTGGGATTTATTCCAGGATGCAAGGGTGGTTCAATAAATGCATATCAGTTAATGTGATATAGCATATTAACAAGGGGAAAGGTAAAAACCATATGATCAACAGATACAGAAAAAGAATTTGACAAAATACAACATCTATTGGTGATAAAACCATCAACAAAGTGGGTTTGGGGGGAACAGAAATTAAGAAAACAATCCTGTTTACAATGGCACCGAAAAAGATAAAATACCTAGAAATAAATTTAACCAAGGAGATGAAAGACTTACACTCTGATAATTATAAGACAATGATGAAAACAGCTGAAGATCACACAAACAAATGTAGATATACCATGCTCATGGATTGGAAGATGTAAAATGTCTGTATTATCCAAAGCAATCTACAGATTCAATGCAATCCCTATCAAAATACCAATTCCTCATTTTTTTAATAGAACATTATAGCTCTGACTTCCCCAGCTTCCATGCCTAACCTCTGAAGAGCTGGGAAAAGGTCGTTATTTCTGAAAAGAGGTAGAAAGGTAGGAGAGGGGAAAGATCATAAAATACAAGGAGCTCTGTGCTGAGATAGACACAGGGGCTGGGGTCCTGAGGTTGGTT
Source organism: Canis lupus familiaris (assembly GCF_011100685.1). Taxonomy (NCBI): domain Eukaryota; kingdom Metazoa; phylum Chordata; class Mammalia; order Carnivora; family Canidae; genus Canis; species Canis lupus. Next base: position 54,785,510 of record NC_049223.1, on the reverse strand, counting down.
TGTGAGGAAGCTAGCGTCAGATGGTGGGTCCAGCTTTAGGGAATATAAAACCTCTATTTGGTGTGAAGTCAAGAAGACATTTTTAAACCCTAAATTAGATTTTTCAGCTGGGTTGATAACAAAAATTAACATTGCTCGTGTTTACTGAGTGCTTACTTTGTAACAGGCTTTTTGCATGGCTTTAATAAGTAACCTCTTAGTCTCTGGTTTCTCTTCAAGTAGAATGCCATATAACCTCCACGAGAGAGAGAACTTGGCTCTTAGTCACTGTTGTGCCTGAAGCAATTCCTGTTACTTAAATAGTACTCATTGAACGGATGAATGATTGTATGGAGAAGAGTTTCAAGGTGCTCCTATGTGGGCCTTACAGCAAGGTGCTGAGGAGGTTTCAGGTCTTTTGTAATTTTTCAGAGTGCAGCCAGAATAATATTCCTTTTTCCTCTTATTGTTAACCACTCTGTGTATGACTCTAGGCCTCATTAAGGTTGGTGTTTCTTCTCTTCCCCGTGTTTGCCACATTCCCCTACCCCATGGTGGATAAGTGGGTAGAGGAAGAGAAGGAAAGAGGAGTGGAAAGAAAACCTTATCTCGCTATTCATGCATTACGTCGTTTAGTTCTTATGAAAACCTATTTTACAAAAGAGAAAACAGATTTAGAAAGATTAGGGAGTTGCTGAGGCATTGCTGGCAAATCAATACCAAGGAACTTCAGACTCTAGAGCTGTGCTTTTACCCACTGCACAGGCTGATGTTGCAAAAAAACAAACAAACAAACAAACATGATTTCTATTTTGTATTGCTCCCATTTTCCTGCTCACACCTCCAGGGATAGGGCACGGTTTAGGGTAGGTTCCTTGCTCTATGGGGGGATGTTAAAGGCATGCCAAGTCCTTTATTTTTTATTTTTTTATTTTTTTTTTTTTTAAAGATTTTATTTATTTATTCATGATAGTCACAGAGAGAGAGAGAGAGGCAGAGACACAGGCAGAGGGAGAAGCAGGCTCCATGCACCGGGAGCCCGACGTGGGATTTGATCCCGGTCTCCAGGATCGCGCCCTGGGCCAAAGGCAGGCGCCAAACCGCTGCGCCACCCAGGGATCCCATGCCAAGTCCTTTAACAATGAATTCAAAACAAGAGATCACATTATTTTATTTCCTGGAACTGGGTTTAGTTCATTATTGCTTATAGTTGGCTCAGTGCTTGGGGAGTATTGGGCCAGAAAGATAATTTGGGGGCAGGGTCTAGGTTATCGCTGCTTGGCCTGCTCACCTCCTTTGAGATTGTCCAGGAACAAGGGTCTCTTAATGCCTATTATGCAGCCCATGCCAGGCAAGGTGCTGAGTGGGGAGAGCCAGAATGGATGAAATCGGCCGCAGAAGTCCTCCTACCCAATCTGACTGCACTGATGCCTGGTAGTCACTGAGGGAAAAAAATTTTTTAAACGCTATCACCTGAAAAGTTTTATTTTAATTGTACACATATATGTAGATTAGTAAATAAACCCGAGTTCATATAAATACGTGTACGCGTCAGTTTGCTTGCAATCTTTTCATGTAAGGCTAATCAAAGACCTTTGCCTTGATCATGGACTGGCTCCCTCAAGTTCTGTATAGTCTTTCTGGAATAGATCACACTCGTAGAGAATCCGCTACCATTTCCAGTTTTGATTTCTTTCAAGTGAATCAACATCTTAAAGACAATTTGTAAGTGGGCTGGGTGCCGAATATTTCTAGATTTTTCAGGTGTTTTCCCCCCCGAGTCTTTTAGAATGGTCTTTATCACACCTAATTTGATAGTGAGGTTTCTGCATGTGTGGAAATTCAACTTTATGAGTCTTTTCAAAACATCCAAATTAGCTTTTATGGAAACATTAACTTTTTTCTATTCATATGCTTTGAGTTTACCTATGAATTAAATTATAAAATGATGATAAAAGCACCCCTGCTGTAAAGGGTTATGGAAACACATGGCTGATCCTTGGCAAGCTGAGGGCCATGAAAGCTGGAACTGAAGACCCCCCCGACGGTCTGTAAGTAAACACGGCCAGGAGGAAGCAGCAAGTGTGACGAAACCGATAAAGGGCTGAGGGATGGGGAACAAGCCCGTATGCAGAGAGCAGCAGGGTCTAGGGGATCCTGCGACCAGAAAGAGGAGGGAATAGCTAATTGCTTAAGGCATCTTACTTCCCGATAGCTTTCCGGTTCTAAATTGTGTTTTGATAACAGATTTTTTTCAGAAAGTTCCTTTTTTTCCCTAGGGTCCTCAGTGGGCCTTTGGTCCTTAAAGTGCAAAAGACAGAAGCGAAACAGAGACTCTTACTGAATATTGTGTAGAGGCCCACAGAAAACTGAGGTGTTTGGGGTTGGGGGCACTGACACTGAAGCCTCCCGTCTGCTCTGCTCTTCAGGCTGCTGCTACTTTCCCTTGGTTGTCTTTTGGGTTTCCTTAGGACCCTCTTGCTCTTCTGTGGGGAGTCTATTTCTTCCTGAATCATTTGCAGTTTTAGGCTTCACTCTGGCTTCTCTTTTTTTGCCACTTGCTTCTTATTTTTCATCACTTTTTTCTGCTCCTGTTTTTCTCGCACCTGATTCTCCAAGGCTGGCTTTTATAACCTTTCGAGGTCCTGCTCTCCTGGGCATGCTCTGGTGTCTGGGGGAAGAGCGGGTTGCCTTGTGTTTTCTGCAACTTCAAGGTTTGAATCTTTCCAGAGTGTTCACTCCCAGAGGCTTTTAGGGGATGTTTTCAGGTTTACATATGTTGAGGAAAATAGGAGGTGCCAGATGTCAGAGTAATATCATTTGGCTCTTAATGCATTATTATTATCTTCATCATTATTATTATTTGGCAGCAAAAATCTTGCCTTTGGAGTCCCCCTGTTTATTTTAAGATTAGTTTGCATTCTATGAGCTCAAAGACTAGTTGAGCTGTGGTGGGGGGTGGGGGGGCAAATGACCCAAGAGGTTTGTTGTGCTGAATTTCAGGAAAGACTCAACCCAAATTAAAAACTGACCTCAAGTAATAAACAGAATACATATTGTTAGATAATTAAGAACTGATGATAGTGCTGATTCTAAAAACCACCTAGAAAACACCTGAACACAGTCTAAACAAGCAAAATAGAATAATTCAGAGGCAGAATTTTAAACATTCCAAATGCCAGGAAAGCAAATATTCTATCAGGAAATCTCGTAAAGTCCATTTTCTTGAGAGACTGGAAAACCTATCCTTTGTCTAGATTCCAGATTCCCATGGATCTTTTATACCTGACATAAAGGTGATGCTAAGCATCACAGGTTGGTTGGCCTATTGAATAGCATGAGGAAATAAAGTGACCCAACATCTTTAACACGCCACTTTCTCCTCCATATGGTTTTAGAAAGAAAGTGTGGAGCAAACTCACAGCATAGCTGTCCATCTCCCCTTTCCCTTCTATCACTTGAACAAAGTAGAAAAGCAGACCTGTCACCCAGCCTGGGTCTTACCGTGGAGCACTATTAATCTGGAGTGTAAAAGACATCTGGGCACCAAACAAACAACCCAAGAATGCATCCCTTCTGGGAGTCACATTAAAGCAAAGCCAAGAAAGTACTGGGAGGAAATATCAAAGTGTGGCTCTTTGTTTCATCCAAGGGAAAAAGGTCACGGTGAGGTTCCACCCACCCAGTCACCCACCCATCCATCCATGTAGCTTAGCATTTAGATTTGGATGTAATGTTTGCCGGGGAATAAGTATGAACAGGTTTATTTGAGATGATAGAAATAAGAAGCAGAAAGCCACATCTGAATGAAAGTAAGTCTGAATTTGCTAATCGATTTTCACGAGGACAGCTTTGTGAAACACGTAAGGTGGTAGACATTTTCTGTAAACTTTATGAGCTAAGCTTATAGTTTCAAAGTCTAAAAAAAAATTTAAAGTATTAAACAATTTAAAATATTTAAATAATATTTTTAAAATATTAGAAATATTCCAGAAATTCCAGTTTTTGATTTATTTAAACTGATGATAAAGATTTTAGATGCCAGCCTGTGTGACTATGTATGTGTTTTTTTTTTTAATATTTTTTTTTATTTATTTATGACAGTCACAGAGGGAGAGAGAGAGAGGCAGAGACACAGGCAGAGGGAGAAGCAGGCTCCATGCACCGGGAGCCCAACGTGGGATTCGATCCCGGGTCTCCAGGATCGCGCCCTGGGCCAAAGGCAGGCGCCAAACCGCTGCGCCACCCAGGGATCCCTGTATGTGTTTTCAAGAAATATTTTACCCTGGGCAGCAAAGCAAAATAACAGAATATAGTTGCTATAGTTAAGAGAGTGATGGCGTTTTGTTTTGAGAAGATGAAGAGAGGTAGAAATCGTGGAGGGTGTATATGGAGGAGGTGGTTCTCAAACAATTCATTGCAACCGAATAAATGTTGTAATTATTTACTTTGTGCAGAACAAGCTGCTAAGGGCTCACAGAATGGAGAACATGCTGATGACAACTGCCGTGTCTTTAAACCAGGTTAATTTTATTTAAAAAAATATCTATGTCATACAATCATTTTGGGAGGAAGTAGGTGCCTAATGAAATAAAAATAGGGTAACTCAAACCACCTTCCTGATAATAAGGATCAGAGCAACAGTGGGCAGTCCTGCACCAACATTTTAAAATATGATATAATTAGGGGCTTAGCTAAGCATCTGACTTTGACTCAGGTCATGATCTTGGGGTCCTGCAATTGAGCCTCACCTTGGGCTCCATGCTCAGTGGGGAGTCTGCCTCTCACCCTTTACCTCTCCCTCTGTCCCTCCCTTCACTTGTGCTCTTTTTCTCTCTCTCTTTCTCTCTCTCTCTCAAATAAACAAAAATATTTAAAAAAATAAAATATGATATGGTATGTGCTAGAATGTTCATGGCAACACTATGCACATGGTCGCAGGCCGGACCACCCAAATGCCCTGTTTGGTAGAAGGAATACGTAAATCCTGCATGTTTAAGCAACAGAATACTTTACAAGAATGAGTGCAAGTCAGCAAACCATAACTACCAACAACATGGTTGGCTATCACAGGTAGGCTATCACAAACTCAAGTTTGAGTAACAAAAATGACGTAAAAGAGTATGTCCCGGGATCCCTGGGTGGCGCGGCGGTTTGGAGCCTGCCTTTGGCCCAGGGCGCGATCCTGGAGACCCGGGATCGAGTCCCACGTCGGGCTCCCGGTGCATGGAGCCTGCTTCTCCCTCTGCCTATGTCTCTGCGTCTCTCTCTCTCTCTCTGTGTGACTATCATAAATAAAAATTAAAAAAAAAATCTTAAAAAAAAAAAAGAGTATGTCCCATGCGATTGTATTTTTTAAGAAGGTTCAGCAAAACAAAATGACGTATCAGATAAAGGGCCAGTATCCAAGATCTATAAAGAACTTATCAAACTCAACAGCAAAGAAACAGACAATCCAATCATGAAATGGGCAAAAGACATGAACAGAAATCTCACAGAGGAAGACATAGACATGGCCAACAAGCACAGAAGATGCTCCGCATCACCTGGAATCAGGGAAATACACATCAAAACCACATTGAGATCCCACCTCACACCAGTGAGAATGGGGAAAATTAACAAGGCAGGAAACCACAAATGTTGGGGGGTGGGGTGGGGGTGGTGGTGCAGGGCCCTCAGAATGGACGCCCTTGCTCCCTTAGCCCCTGGCCCCTCTGCTCCAGCCGCCACCCCTCCCCTTCCTCCCCCCTTCCCCTCCTCCGCGGGCTCCCCTCCTCTCTGCCGCCTCCTCCCCGCTCACCCCTCCTCTCCACCCCCTCCTCCCTGCTCCCCCTCCTCTCTGCTCCCCTCTCCTCCCGGCTCCCCCCTCCTCTCGTCCCCCTTCCTCCCCACTTACCCCCGCTCCCCCTGCCCCTCCTTCTCCACCCCACTCCCCCTCCTCCGTGCTCCTTCCTCCCCACTCAGCCCCCTCCTCCCCACTCACCCCCACCCCCACCATCTCGTGCACATCCCCACAGGCAGTGTCCTGACCCTCAGGAGCACTCGACGGTCATCCCTGGTCCCCGGTACTGAGGCTCCCCAGGACACCCTCATTCCTATTCCTCCTGGGCTCCACTCTCTCCCACCCTTCTCCTGCTCCTTAGACTCCCACTGGGGTGCTCCTCCCCAGGCCCACAGATCCGGGGAGAGGGGAAGGCCAGCAGGGGGCAGAGGGTAGCAGGTTGGGTTTCCCCAGGGAGGCGTGTGACCCGGGCAGGTGGGACAGACTTATCCCTGGGTGCGAATTTCCTCATCTGCACATGGGGCTGGATGACCCCCCAGAAACCCAAATGTGCCAGATGTGGTGCCACAGGGACACAAGGAAGAGGCTGTCCCGGCTTTTGCCCGCTTGTGATAACGGTCTCTCCGGGCCTCATGCTCTCTCTCTCTCTCTCTCTCTCTCACACACACACACACACACACACACACACCCCTAGAGGCGGGATCAGAAAGTTTCCTCCTGGCTCACTTTAGTAGTTCCTTGCTGTCAGGTGTAACTCCACACCCCATTTTATTTTTCAAAATTTGGAGAAATAGAGACACTAGCTGACGGCTGGTTTTCTTTTGCCATCACATATGTGCACCAGCCGCCGGTCCTCTTAGTGGAAAAGGGCTTTGCCCTCCTTCGTGGGCGCATGAAGGGCGCGATAGCCAGGTCTGGGGGGACACGCATCGCCCATCAGAGGGCGCAGAGCTCCCGGAGCTAGAGGTGCACCAGGAAAGGGCCCTGGGTTTGGTCTGAATTTTTGCAGAATCCAATCAACCTGCTTTCTGCTCTGTTCTTTGTAACTTCCACCAACCTCTGCGCTCCAAGGGAGAGTCGTCGGGTCAACTGGACCCAGATTCCTCCTGTTTGTACCTAGACCCTGAAATGATGAGCATGTTTTGATTATTCTCAAACATCAGGGATTACTTGGAATAAATATTTCTCACTTTTGGAACAATTTACATGGAGATGGGGTTTTGTTTGGGAGTAGGCCACGAACATGAATGGGAACATCTACAGTCACACTCAAAATCCAAACCAAATGGGATCTCAAGTCTGTTCTGCACTCAAGACTGCAGTATGACCTGAGGGTTAACTTTCTCTCAGAATACGAAATATATTGCTTTCCATTAGGAAGAAGAAAATAAATTTATCTTAGTGTATGCTGTGTGCTAGGTACTCTACATACGTTAATTTATTTGGTCCTGACCATAAATCTGTAAGGACATATTTTATTCCTTTTTACAAATGAAAAAACATGAAGAGGATACACCGCAGCAATAGAGACAAAACCAGAATGGTCACCCACACTTGGAAGCCACTGTTGTACTGGTTTTGTCAAGCCACATCCTTGCCATCTTTTTTTACCACATTTAATCTAGTTTTCATTTTAATTTTAGTTTCTTTGGCTTAATGTTTAAGAGTTTAGTACTGTCATTAGCTGCAGCCTGAGCACTAAATCCCTGGAAGCTCCGGTTTGCCCTCTATAAGCTTCAATCTCTAAAATGGAGATAATTATGATAATTATACCCACCTCATGGGCTCTTTTCAAGAGATAAATATAGCAAAGATTTAAATAGCCCCTCTTGAAATATTATCAATGGCTCCATTACTTATTTGTATTTTTTTTTTTTGCTTTTCTTATAAATCATTTGCCATTACTTTGAAACTTCATTGGCTTAACTCTTTTTTTTTTTTTTTAAGGCCTTCCTGGGGTATAAGTTACATATAATAAAATATGCCCACTGACAATGGGTGAGAAGTTTGGTTGCTCCATAATCTTACCAATATGTAGTATTTTCAGTATTCTTCATTTTAGCCGTTCTAGAGGCTGGTTGTATCTCATTATGGTTTTAATTTGCATTTTTGAGAATCTTCTCATGTGCTATTTGCCATTCATAGGTCTTCTTCTGTGAAGTGAATGCTCAAATCTGACTATTTTTAATTGATTGCTTGTTTTATTATTGAGTCATAGAAGTTCTTTATATATTCTGTTTTTTTTTAAGCTTTGTTATAACCTCAGTGGGCTTCACTTTCTTCATTTTTTTTTTTAAGATTTTGTTTATTTATTACCGAGAGACAGAGGCAGAGGGAGAAGCGGGCTCCATATAGGGAGCCTGAAGTGGGACTCGATTCCAGGACTCCAGGATCACACCCTAAGCTGAAGGCAGGCACTTAACCACTGAGCCACCTGGGCTGCCCTATTCTGGTCCTTCATCCGATACATATATCTGGTGTATATTCATGATATATGTATATGAATATCTCCCAGATATTTTCTGGGATTTTTCTCCCAGACTGTGACTTGTCTTTTCATTTTTTTAATGGTTCCAAAGAACATGAAATTTTAATTTTGATGAAGTCCGATTTAAAACCTTTTTCTCTTACAGTTTGTGTTATATTTTCTGTTAGGATATTATAAAACATCTCAATTTCTATGCTGGCTACCTGTCAAAATGATAGTATCTTGCATCAAGTAGGTTAAAAATACATTATTAACATTAATTTCCTTTTAATGCAGCAACTAAAAATTGTTAAATGATATATGTGGCCCACATTTGTGGCTTGCATTGTATTTCTATTGGACAACACCAGTCTAGATGATCCCATTCTCACCGCTGGAGCCACTGGAAAGCAGGTATTATCAGTTAGGATGCCTTAGTGTTCAGGTAACAGAAACCTCAGCCCAAAGTGGAATAAGTAGTAAAGAAATGTATTATCTTGGAGAGATAACACAGAGGCGGGGAAGTGCTAGGGTTGCTAATGCTGCTTAATGGTGTCGTCAGGGTTCATTCTTCTCACTTTCCCTCTCTACTGTTATCTGGCTCGGTTTAAGATCAATGTATATTTGTGGAAGTCCCAAAAGTCCCATCCAGACTTTTTCAATGTCCAGAGGAAACAAAGAGGAGGACTCTTGTCTTATCTTTCTTATTAGGAGTGAGAAAATCTTTCCCAGAAGTCTCTCCTATCCCACCCCTCCCCTTCCTCTCATATTTAACTGCCCAGAATTGGGTCACAACGTCCATGCTGAACCACTCACTGGCTACATAACTGGATACTGAATGGCTGGGAATGATCTGGAGTGAGTATCTGCCGGGGAGAGAAGAGCCAGCACCAGGCCCGCAGGAATGGCTCTTATGGACCAAACAACCCCGACATTCTTGGACAATCAGGGAGAGGGCCCAGGGCCACTGAACACTTACTACCCTGACCGAGCTGCTTTAGTCGGAAATACAAGAGGGATGCTATTCTGTGTGCATCCCCAGGCTACTGAAGCTTAATAAATCATTTTCCATCAAAAGACAAAGCAAAAAAAAAAAAAAAAAAAAAAAGACAAAGCAAATAAAATCCCACAGCTCGACGTGGTGAAGTGGAGAGAATACTGTATCTTAGCCAAGAGACTTGGCGTTAATAATACCTTGCTCTGGCACCTGTGAAAGTTCCACTAACCCGTCTGGGCTTCAGGTGGTCGGTCTTTCAAATGAACATGCAAAGATTTTGAGATGAGACAGCAAAGCAATCACATGAGTATCTCTCTCTACTCTCATACAAACACAGAAATGGCGACACAAATGGAATATAAAATATTAAAAAATAGATATCATACTGAAGAGTTCAAGACCCTATTCCAGTGTGTTACTGTGTGTGCATAGGGGGGTGTTTCCATAATATACCCCCAAGCAATTCTTGGGATATCAGCTAGCAGGCTGTGCTTCCGTTCAACTCAGCTCTGACCTGAAGATAGTTCCCAGAGGGTAAGGACCAGGCCCGGCACGCCTGCCACTGCCACCCCTCCTCCATGTCAGACACCAGTCACAAGTCCAGCTCGTCACCTATCCTTCTGAGCGAGCTGCTGTAGATCAGAGGTTCCTGGGACTCCCCAGGGGAGCCTCAGGTCCAGGTAATTTCCTACAGTGGCTCACAGAACTCAAGAAACTAGTTCCCTCACTGGGTGACCAATTTAGTATAAAAGGATACAGCTCGGGAACAGCCAGGTGGAAAGGCAGCCCAGGGTAGTGCGTAGGGCAAAGGGGTAGAGCGATCATGCCCTCTCCAGGTGCATCGCTCTCCCCGAGTCTCGTGGTCACTAACCTGGAAGCCTTCTGGCTTTTCATGGTTAATTAAATCATTGGCCATCAGCTATTGATCCAAACTCCAGCCCCTCTCCCCTCTCTGGGGGTGGGAGTGAGGCTGGAAATTCTAAGGCTCTAGTCCTAGGGTCAGCTCCAGAGTCTCCTATCCCTAGGTGCTGTCCCAAAGCCACCTCGTGAACATAACAAAGGACACCTTTCCAACTCTCATCATGTAGAAAATTCCAGGGGTTTTAGAAACTGTCAGGAACAAGAGAGGAAGAACAAATATACGTATTTCTTATTGTAAATAACAAAATCACATATATTCAGAAACAAAAGGAAAAATCTCATCTTCAAATACAAAACGGCAAATGTTTGGAAGGTTGGAGCTAGGGGGCCTGTGGAAACTAGGTCCCGTCAGAGTCCCTGTGGAAATGGGGCACCTGAGCTCTCCACCTCGGTGGGCCAGGTTCTCTGAGTGAAGCAGGGCGCTGGGACAATACCTCCAGCCCGGGGACCGGGGCTGAAATCATCGTGTCGGACCTCCCAGCAATGGCAATGGGGTTCCCAGACCGGAGCTGGGGTCTCTGTCTGCCTTCAGGGCCGCAGCACTGCACGGCTCAACCCTCTCAGCCCATGACCCAAGGCTGCTCGGTTCCCAGGAGCCCTAGGATTCATGTCTCTCTCAAGGTCCATTCCAGGGATCTGGTTTTTAATGAGGGCTGTAGCCTCTAGATTTCTTCGTGTCTATAGTCTCCTCTCCTGCCCCCGCTTCCCCTACCCCTGCCCCACTATTTGAGCATATAATCCTAAATGTCTGTTTACTAATTATACACACAAACAATATTCGTTATCCTAAAATATACACAAAAGAAATTTTAAAAGGATGGAAAAAATGTAGTAAAACCTACGTCAAGGTTTCCTACTAATTATGATGGTCCCTTTCTATCATGAGCTGCTATGGGCTGCTATCGCTTGCGGTTTTCACTAATGACACAGGTTATAAATCTGTATTTCAAAAAGCCGCCTTGATAGTGTTTAGTATTTCTGGCAGGCTTCTTTGAAGGATCTGATTACATTATCATTGTTTTTACTTTGTAATATGGTTGGAGGAATAGAGAACATGTCAGCTGCACTGTTTTCTTGTTTTTTGCTTCAGTTTGCACTATTAATATTCCTCTCAGTTTGTAATATATATATATATATATATATATATATATTGGGTGGGGGCAGGAATCCTTTTAAGCCAAATGTCCAAATGATGAGTTGGCGACGTACAAGCTGTGTTCGGTGGCAGTACACCAAAATCCAAACGAAGGAATGATGTTGTAAGGGTCCCCCATCTCACAGCCTGGACTTTCCAGGTTCCCCCAGGGTAACCTGGGCCCTGTTGGTGAGCGGCGACCATCCTGCATATGGACTGAGCGAGGGTGTCAGTGCCATGAGGTCTACCAAGTGTTGGTATATCTAAATTTCTTATGTGGAGGATGAATATAAATAGCTCTGGAAATTCTGTGCCTTCCTTGTTAGAGACCAGTGGGGTGCATTCTCCATTCGCTATCGCAGGTAGACGACCAGCGTAGCTCCTGGCAAGGGTACGAACAGTCACTTGAAGGGGCATGTATGGTACCTTCGACTAAGGCCTCTCTACCTGTGACATAGGCCTTCCCCGTGTGCAGGCTCAGCTATCTTGCCCTGCAGCTGACAGAGAGGCTTAAAAGAATTCAGTTTTATCTCAGCAGAGGGCGTCGCTTCCTTCCAGGAATGTGACAAGCCCTTAGCAACCGGAGGCTATCTTGGGACCTGGGACCTCTCAGAAAGAAGGTGGTGAGAGCAGTGCCTCGGTCTATAAGGGCTGAATGAAGCTCTTTATCCAACCGAACATCTTCATTTCCTGCGGGCACTCAGGTCCAGAGAGCTGCTCAGGGCTCCCTGGGTAGGGGATGGCTAAACGGGCACCTGAGTCGGGCCTTCCACCCTCCGCCCAGTGCCCGCCCCCTCTCCCCCCCTCCCCAAGCCTCACAGCCTTCCCAGGTGCACTTGCTAAGCCACAGTGACTCTGGTCCATCTCATTTGATGTAATTACTGACATAGTTGAGTTTTAAGCTATCCTCTTATTTCATGATTTCAAACATATCCTACCTCTTCAATACTTTTTTGTTGTTGTTTTCTAACTTCTTTTGGATTGACTAAAATTTGTTTATGATTAATTTTTCCCTTTTACTATTTTGGAATTTTTTCCCTTTTACTATTTACATTAATTATCTCTTCTTTTAGTGGTTAGCTTAAATTTATTTATTTTTTGCTATTTATGATATCTTTAACCTTGCGTTGTTGAACTTATTCAAATCTAATATAAATGCTGACCTTTATTATTGGCCTATACAATTCAGAAACCTAAGACCACTTTAACCCACATCCCAACTCTTGCTGTTGTTGACAATATTTTAAATTTCATCTAATTTTTAAATTCCACAAGATACTTCTATTGGTTTGGGTTTTTTTGTTTTGTTTTATTTTGTTTCGTTTGCATCTCAGGTTTGCCATCTGGATCATTTTACTTTTTCCTGAATACATTTTTTTTTAGAATTTCCCAAACTCTCTCATTTAAAGTAAGTCTTCATTCATCCTTGATATATATATATATATATATATACACATACATATATATGTTTTTTATGTATGTAAAAACACTGGGAATAGAAGTCTAAGCAGGCAATCATTTTCTTTCAGCATGTTGACTATCATTTTGCTGTCTTCTGACTTCCATTATTGATTTTAGAAGTCAGCTGTTAATTTAACTTGGAAGACAATACATCCTTCCTTCTATGGCTGTTTTAAATACATGGCATATAGACAATTCAGGGCTTTTTGGTTTTTGGTTTTGGGGGTTTTTTTGCATCGCATGGTTTTACTATAATGTGTGTGAGAGTGCTGTGTAAACATACTGGGCGGACAGTATTAGGCTTCTTGAATCTATGGAAAGATGTCTTTCATTAGTTCTGAATACTCTCAGCTATTATATCTTTAGATACTACCTTTTTCTCTCTGTCTTCTTCAACATAGTCTTCATATGAGAGTCTTCACATGTTTATTCTTTAGACAATGCAAGGTGGTTTTATAGTTTATGGTTGATAATGCCAACAGACATTATCTCCAGTCCTTACAGGCCTATTTGAGTTGTCCATTGTTTCGGCTGGTTCCTGCTCAATGTGTTTTATTTCCCCATAATGACTGGCAATTTTTGACAGTGTGTTGGGCCCTGTATTTTTTTTTAGATTTTTATTTATTTATTCATGAGAGACACACATACACAGAGAGGCAGAGACATAGGCAGAGGGAGAAGCAGGCTCCACACAGGAAGCCTGATGCGGGACTCCATCCCAGGACTCAAGGATCAAACCCTGGGCCAAAGGCAGGCGCTAAACTGCTGAGCCACACAGGGATCCCTGGGCCCTGTATTTTAAAAATTATTTGTGAGAATAATTTGAGGCTTAGCAAGATAATATCTTCTTCCAAAAAAGGATTTTCATTTGTTTCAGCCAGACTCCTGAGGTGCTATCAGTCTGGATCCAACTCAAATCAAGTTCAAGGTTAAAGGTTGCCTGGACTATCCACTTCTGCCTTTCCACTGAAAGGCAGAAGGAAACTGTGTGCAAGGATTGGCTTCCTTGTGATTCACCTTACCTGCAACTCTTTGGGATCTCAGTTTAAAGTGAAGGTGGTTGACAAGAATCCCTACCTGTGGCAGATTGCAGGTCTTTCCTTTTGCCCCTGGCCCCAGGAATTTGTCAGAAGTACAGTTCAGTTTTGCAGCTATTTCTTTAGGATTGGCAAATGCCCAGAGGGCAAAATCAGATTTGAATATCCGTCCTAGTCTCTGTGTTCTCCTTTTCTAGATTTTGGTTTTTAAATTCCTCACTACCTTGTAGACATTTTGAGGCTTTTAAGAAGATGTTTTTCACATGTCATCTCATTCTTTAGGCTTTTTTAGTGGGAGAGTTGGTCCAAATTTCCCAGCCATCAGTTACTGGGAGTACAAGTTATAATTCAGTCATCAGAGGAAAGGAAAATTTTCATTGTTCTTTATTTTGACTTTATGTTTATCACTTTGTTAGTCCCTATAAAGCACTTTTCATATTTCAAGAATGTATTCTACAGAACCAAAATTATTGTAGAGAACTCACTAAATCCATCCTTTCAAAGAACCCTATCTGGTATGATACAAAATAGTTTATAAGACATCTTTAAGTCATGACTACTTCTGGCCTTTGGACTTTAGTATGATAAACTTATGCCCCACCAACTTGTAAAAATATAATGGAAGATCCATTATATATAACATATATACCTAATATATTCTACTAAGGGCACTTGCTCTTCCCACTCTTCCACTGAATAAAAGGTACTACCCATTCCCTTGCCTCTTTCAGAGAGGCAAGAAGTACCTCTTCTCACTGAGGCCTTCCCTAAACATCCTATTTGAAACTGTAAACTCTACCTCATTCCCATACTTCTTAATCTCCCCTGTTTTTTTCTTTCCTTTATCTTCTTCCATTATTTTATATAGAATATATTATATATCTTGACTCTATTTGTGGCTGCCTCTCTAATATTGATAAATCTATTTAACCTCTCAATTCCTTGGTTATAAAATAGGACCATTCCATATAACTCTTTCACAGATGAGTGCAGTACTAGCTCAGAAAGAGATTCTAAAAGATGATTTTTTTAAAAAAAGAACCAAATGAAAATTCTAGAACTGAAAACTACAACATTAAAAAAGACTTTACTGGTTGGGCTTAACAGTAAAATAAAAGAGAACAGAACAAAAATAAGTGAACTTTAAAATAGTTCAAAAAATGGTAGAAATGAAGAACAGAGAGAAGAGAGATTTTTTTTAAATGAGAGAGACCTGTGGACAATATCAAAAGGTCTAATATATGTGCAATTGGAGTCATTGAAGGAGAAAAGAGAAGAAAAAAAAAAGGCAGCAAAGAATATTTGAAAGTAATAGATGAAGAATCTCCCAATTAGGAGAAAGATTCAAATTTACAAATTTAGAAAGGAGAGCAAACCCACACAGAATGGATTTAAGCACATGCACACACATGAGCATACGTTTATCAGTGTCAAATTGCTAAAAATGAAATTTGAAGAGAAAAATCTTGGAAGAACCAAAGGACTTTTACAAACTCATTTCACACCAAGTAAAATATTGCAACCAAAGTTTAATGAAATTGGAGTACTGGAGAAATTTTTCACTGGAGACATTGCTGCTTTTCAGTACTTAGCATATCAGGTATGTCAGGAGCTCACTGACAGTGAGAGTCAGAAAAAATAGAGATGGGTGGCTGGAGAGGACACCAACAGCCCCTTTTTTTCCCTTTTGGTTGGGTAAGTCTCCCAGGGGAAACAGGATGATACAGGCTCGCTGAAGGAAGAGAGATTTTGACATAAATAATTCTAAAATCGGGGAAGAGAGAAGTGAGATCCTTATGGTAAGCCTGAGAACGGCCTGACCAGAAAGTCTAGAGCTTCTTGAGCCAGGGGAATTTCTGAAGTAGAATTAGAGGAAAGAATTTCTGAAGTAGAATTAGAATTGGAATTTGATTTAGAATTAGAATTTTAGAATTAGAATTAATTAGAATTAGAATTAGGGAAGACCCAGAAGTTTTTGATTATTGGCCAGCCTTTGTTTCCTCGGTGTGATTTTCTTCCCTTCCACTGTAGCCTAGCCCTTCTCAGGGTGGGTAGGTCTCCTGAGCAAGTGCTTTGAAAAGTAAGAAGGCAGATTGCTCTTTCCCTTCCCTTTCATCAGTACATCACTGAGTTCTAGAGGTAGCTATAGAGAGATCAGTTTTCCAGGGAAAAGTTCTTAAGTTCATAGAGGAAGATTTTAATGACTGAAAACAAATAAATAAAACTCCTCAATGTAAACCCAGATTTTGTTGCCTGTAATTATGTTTTCCATGCTAGACTTGAAATAAGGTTATGGTTTGTTTGTGATGTAAACCTCTTTTCCTCTTTTTGTTTCCCCTTCCCTTCCCTCCCACCCGTCATTCCCTCACCATCTTTATGCTTTAGGGTCAATATTCCTGAGGGAAGGGAGGAGTCGAGCAGTCAAAGCAACAAGTGAAGTTTGGTTGCCCGGTGTGGAGGCAACGGGCCAGGGTCAGGTGCCAGGGCTGCACACCGATGGGAAAGGTGCAACATCACAGCATCGCAGCAAGTCTTCCAGGCCTGTCTGCAGCTCTTCCTGTAAGCAGAGGCCTTTTCCTGTGTTTGAACTCACCACCAATGGCTGTCCTACCAAAGGTAAACAGCAGCAGTCTAAGCAAACTACCCTTTTTCCAAAAGAAAGCTTTTAACTTTTCTTTTGGGGGAGGCAGAAGGGGGTTGTTTGAGGACTGGGTGGAGGAGGACAGGGAGGAGGTGAGACCAGAGGAAACACCAGTGACCTCAAGCCCTGCCCTGCCTGTGTTTTCTTTCTTTCTTTTATTTTTTTCTTTTCACCTCCCTCATTATTTTTGGCTGGCTCCTTTGTGCAGGCTGCCTTCTATTCACTGACAGCTGCTTTGAACATCAGTCGTATCAGGTCATCTGCCAAGCTGTGCGCCTCTGGTCACATCGCTCGGAGGTCTCTGGGTTGTCAGCTTCAAAGCGCCTCACAAGTGGGTGACTTGCCTCCTTCGTGGATGAGTGTTAAAAGAAGGGGAAGCCTGGAAAAACCTCGTGACACCTCTGGAATTAAGGCTGGAAGCTTCTATCTCATTTTGCAGAAGAAGAAATCAGGACTGCCTGGGTGGGTCAGTCAGTTGAGTATTGGACTCTTGGTTTCTGCTCTGGTCACGATCTTGGGGTCGTGGAATCGAGCCCCACACTGGGCTTCGCACTCAGTACACTCAGTACGGAGTTGGAGTCACTTGAGAGATGCTCTCTCTTCCTGTTCCTCACCCTGGTTTGTGCTTCTCTCTCAAATAAATAAAATCTTTAAAGAGAGAGAGAGAGAAGAAATGAGGACCAAAGGAGAGCAGTGAAGCCTACTTGCCAGGCCTTGTGGCCAGAAAGTGGAAGGATGGCGAGCCAGGTCTCCTCATGTCTTGTCCCAAGGGGTTCTTCTTGGTCCTTGCATTTAAAACCATGTTTCTCAAGGAGTCTTAGCCTCCTCGAAGGCACCTCAGCGATGATGACCCTCAAGAGGGGATAGGGGAAGGAAGGGCGAAGGAGAATGCCTCCTAATGGGTGGTACGCCACTCTCCCTTCTAATGCAGCTTCTTTTCTTTGGTCTCATTCATTCGTTCACCCATTCATTCATTGAACCAATGTCTACCGAGCAATTTCTGTGTGCCAGGCAACTTCTAGACGCTGGAGATGTAAGAATGAACTCACAAAGTCTGGGTTCCCATGAAATTGGTTATCTGTTGTCTGTACTAGTCTCTGAGTTAAGATTTTTTTAGTAAAGTGGTTAATTCTTTTTTTTCTTTAAAAAACTATTTCCCGTATCTAGGTTTCAAAGCATCAACTGATATTCATCAAACACTTGCAACATCAAGTGGAGATTTTGCTGCTACATGTGACAAATTAGCTGCTGGTCTTCCAACTACTGACAATTTGAAATCAATCCCCAAAAAAGACACCTAAAAGGAGAACTTGCCCCAGACAGCATCATCTCCACTCAGTGACAGATGTAGGAGAGAAATAAGGAAATGAATCAATGGTACAGATGGTGAGCTGAGCTCTTAGAGTCTGTTACATCCACACCAGGGGTCACTAGGAGATTCTCTTCTCAGCTATTCCAGGCCAAGTGCAGTCAGTATGTGACTACATTAAAGTTGCCCCCCTTTGTCTGGTGGTGGGGTGGATGTGGGTGTAGCAGTTAGTAGCCTTGTTGACTTTGACTCAAACTGTGACTGCCACCAGCAAATATTCCCACATGGGGTTTTGGGTTTGAAAAGTTAAGGCCAAAAGTAAACCAGCAGCCTCTCCGGTGCTAATGTATTGATTATTTTTCAGGGTGTAACAAATTTCCCCCAAACCTAGCGGCTTGGAAGGACGGATATTTATTACTTCATAGATTCTTTGGGTCAGCCATTCAGGAAGAGCTTAGCTGGGTAATTTGGCTCAGGAGCTCTCAAGAGACTATCACCAGAATTTGGCTCAGAAGCCTTGCCTGGGCTGGGTGATGCACTGTGACAACGGTACACTCACAGGGCTGCTAGAGAAGGCCTCGGTTTCTCTTCATGTGGCCCTTTCCACAGGTTACCTAAGTGTCCTTATGACATGGAAGCTGCACCGCTTCCTCCAGAGCAAGCAATCTAAGAGAGAGCGAATGAGGACACCGTAATGCCTTTGTGACCGGTCTCCTAAGTTCCTCCCTGGCACATCTGCCTTATTCTATTTTTAGAAACAAATTACTAAGTCTAAGTGATTACACCTCAAAGGATAGAAAATTGGGCCCCATCTTCTCTTAAAGCAAGGAATACCAAAGACCTTGTAGACATATTTTGAATGCATCAAATTTAGGTTCCTTTCTCCCATAAAATCTATTTTTTTTTTTTTTGGTAGAATCTTAAAACCAATCACATGTCACCTGCTAATACTTCCCTATAAGTTTAAAAGGTAAAACCGCCATACTATTATTGCCTCTCCCCCAAATTAATAATTCCTTGATATCTTTTAAAAACAATCTTTTGAGTTCTAAAATCTTAAAATCAAGAGATTGGCACATTAAAATTCAGACTTAAAGTTTTAAAAAAATAAGATGACCTGGTCACATTAGGCCTATGTTCTCATATGGTCACAAAACACTTTAGATGAGATACAGACCCTTCAATTTGCCATGCTCCCCACCACACCCTCTTGTGTAACGCATGGGGGCACTGGTTTGCGGTTCATTTAATATTTGGGTTTATCACTGGCCTAGGTTCAAGGAGGCTGAAATGTGTGGCAACGGGGTCAAGGGAGGGAAGAGCCTGGCCACCAGTGTGATTCAGACCCCAGAAGATCAGGAAATGAGAAAGGTTGTAGGTTTTCTTAGAGGAGCAGCAACCTTGGGTTTTTACCTTTGTAGGGCTGTAGAGACGACAAGGATAACCAGAGATCTGGGCATCAGTCACTGTGCTCTTGGAATATTTGCCAGATGTTCCCATGCAGAATTTGGCACTGAGGACCTTGAGCCATGAGCACGACCAGCCACTGAGGGGACCATGAATCAGCCCACATATATCAAGTCTCAGTGTTTTTCCTAGAACTGTTAAGAGTTACAAACTAAGGAAGAGCCCGAGAGCCACGAAAAATGATATAGAACTGTTAAGCCAGCTTTATCATATTCAATTTATAATTATAAAGAAAGTTATTTCTTGTCCCTTGTGTGTCACAGCCATATACAATTTTAGGAGAGAATACGTAGGTGGGGGTGAAGGGGAGGCCTTTGTAACCCTTCTGGAGGAAGACTGAAAGGATGAGCTCTACTGAATTGTGGAAATGAGTCCTGGAGGAGAATGCTTGCCCACCTCCAGCAAAACAAGGAGCCCACTTGCTATTTAACACAACTACTGCCATTCCTTAAATTAAAAATGCCCATTTCCGTTGTATCAGATTTTTGGAGCCCAGAAAGCACTTCCCCATAGAAAGCACATGGTCCGTGGGGATTAAGTCCACAGGCCAGTCCATAAGACCCATTACACGCCGGAGCTAACTCACAATGCTGCCAATCTATCACATATAACAGATTTTTCCATAGAGAACTTCAGCCTGGGCTCTAACGTGGAATACCGAGAGCACATTTTCCCCCAACACCAGTTCGAACCCTGAGTCCGACTCCCATCCGTCCAACTCTCCACTCTGGGGCCAGGTCTGATGCCTTTTCAGTGACAGCCCTGGGTGTGCGCTAGAGGCCAAGTGCTGGGTGAGTGTTAAGGAACTGAGGCAGGACGGTGACAGCAAGACAGGCACACCAGGAGGCTGGGATGCAGTGAGGCAGGTAGGGACTCAGCTTTGGGGGTCCTGCAGGTTGAGCATGAGGGTGGGGATGTGATAGAAGGTGTTGCTGTTCAGAGACATGAGCCTTCTATAAGCCTGATTGTGTGCCAGGCACCATCGATATTGATTTTCCAGCCCGCTCCTGTCCCACAACAAATCAGCACAGCTCTCGCCTGTTACCATCCCGGGGCCTCTCTCGGCATGAACGTGCCCACCTGCATCTCCCAATAAGCTCTTTATGGTGTGATCAAGCGTAGACTAGACTTTGCTCCTGCTCCTCTGAAATCCATTCTGTGCACAGTGGCCAAACAAGGCTTTCTGAAATGCAAATCTGGTTAGATCATCCCCCTTTGCGCAATCCTCCATGGTTTCCCAACCATCTCAGCATCAAGGTGAGAATCTGAACTCAGGCCTACCAGGCTGCTCCCCGCATAAGCCGCCACCTCCCCACCCTGGCCGGACACTTGCCGGCCCAGCCTGCCTTTTATGCGTCATTTTCCAAGGGGGGCTTCCCCTGACCTTTCGTCCGGATCTAGCACCGACCGCAGGCTCGCCTAACTCCTAGATGTCCTTTGCGGGGCGCTGCCCCAGCTGTCGTTACCTACACGCAGGTACAATCCGCTCAGCCTGTTGGATGAGTCCAATTAAGATGCCCACGGAGTGCATCTAGCCCAGGGTCTTCCCTGTGAAGGGAAGGACACGCTCACGATGTGATCACAGAAGGAGCCTCTGCGCAACACGTTTTTACCTTTTCTGTTATAAAGCATGGTACTCTCCAATTGGAAGGGGCCTTCGCTAGGCTTTGACCATGTGACAGGAAGTGTCTGTTTAGAGGGCAGGGTGGGTTAGCTTGGTGGCAGAGAGAATGGGAGGTTCTAGGCCAGCATGCCCTGGGTCTGAAGCTCTTCACTAATGTGATGTTGGGGGAGCAGGAGAACTTCTCCATGTCTGTTTCCTTAACTGTACAAAAAAAAAAAAAAAAAAAAAAAAAAAAGAGGGAAACCACAATAGGAGTCCCTACTGCCTGGGACACTGCGACAACCGAGTTACGACCTGTCACATGTTTAGGGTGGTGCCTGGTGCCTGCGAAGGATGCGAAAGACATGGACTATTCTTCTGTATTCCTAAAGCTATGAAAACTGGGTATTGTGTTATGATGTTATTATTCCCCCTTGTTAAGTGAGGAAACTAGATCCATATAAAAAGACTTTAATAACTTAAATTCTTCATATCACTTTTGCATGCTGGAAAAAAAAACCCTAAAAAGGAGGAAAGAAACGAATGTTCTCATGTTTTGAGAGTGGAGTCTTGGAGGAGGTTGGGGCTTGGCCACACGAAGAGAAGAGGGCATGGAGAGCGGGGAAGTGTGGAAGCAGGCCCAGGCCCAGGACCCGGCCCCCCCTCCTGCGCACAGACACGACAAAATAGCGGGTCCCCCAGAAGCCGGGAGTGGGGGGAGCAGAGTGGCTATCTGCAGGATGAGGAGGGGAGACGGGGAGTCCATGGAGCCTGGCTCCAAGCAGCACCCCAGCACCCCGGCTGCGGGAGGAAGTCGCTCCGCCAGGTTCTCCAACAGCATCACGTCCACCAACTGAATTCACTTGAATTAAAGAAAAAAAAAAAAAGAATCTATGCCACGCGAGAGGACGCAGATGCCAAAAACACCAAAAGCAAAACAAAACACAAATCAAGCAAAAAGGTTGTCAACCACTAATGGACAACCGTCCTGGAGAGGGGATTCCTAGGCAGACTTTGTAGAAGACACCTGGCAGGGACAGGGACTCTGGCCACCGCTGACCACGCTCCCAGACCAGAGGCGACCCGCACCCACAGTCAGAAGGCCGTGTGTGGATAGGGGCATCGTCACAAGGTAAAATACTCTCGAGAAACAAGGTGGATGGACCCCCCACCTGTGCTCCCGGGGGGCGGGGGGCTCATACATCCAGCCTCGGGGCAAGGAAACCCAAAACGGACAGCACAGCCCCGCGACATCGGTCCTCAAGTTCAAAGCCAGTTCACTCACGTCTACACCGAGGGGCAGGTGTGAGGCCCATGTGACCCCGGGGAGGGAACGGCCGCACCAACCGTGGGTCATACTCCAGGCCCCCCTGGGCGCCCTCACCCGCCGGCTGGGGCAGGGCTGTCCTGGGTCAGCGGACAGCGCCAGGCCGGGGCCACGGGAAGCCGAGGGAGCCCTGGCCGGGTCACCTCCCGGGTCTCCCGCCTCCTCCTCCGGCCCCGTCACAGGGTCCTGGCATCCTCTCCCGCTCCGGTGAGCCCTGCAGCCTGCAGCACGGTGGGGGCGGTGGGCGGGGACCTGGGGACCCTGAGGTCGTGGGGGGCGTGGAGCTGGGAGCCGCGCTGGGGGGGCCCAGGGCCCTTGGGGATGGATGCCCTTGCTCCTGCAGCCCAGGGCCCTCTGCTCTGGCCACTGCCCTTCGCCCCTCCTCTCTGCTCCCCCTCCTCCCCACTCACCCTCCTCCCCGCTCATCCCCTCCTCCCCACTCACCCTCCACCCTGTTGCCCCTTCTCCCCGCTCCCCCTCCTCCCTGTGCCCCCTCCTCCCTCTCACCCTCCTCCCTGCTCACCCCCTCCTCCCCACTCTCTCTCCTCCCCGTGCCCCCCTCCTCCCCACTTCCCCTCCTACCCGCTCCCCCACGCCCCCTCCTCCCTCACTCCCTCCTCCCCACTCACCCCCTCCTCCCCACTCACCCCCTCCTCCTCACTCACCCTCTCCTCCCCACTACCCCTCCTCGCCACTCCTCCTCCTCCCCACTCCCTCCTCCTCTCCAGTCACACTCCCTCCTCCCAGCTCACCCCATGCCCCCGTCCTTGCTCTCACCCCCTCTTCCCCACTTGCCCGCCTCTCCCTGCCCCTCCTCCTCCACCCCACTCCCCCTCTTCCGCACTCCCTCTTCCTCCCCACTCACCCCGACCCCCACCGTCTGGTGCACATCCCCGCAGGAGGCGTCCTGACCCTCTGGAGCACTCGACGGTCATCCCTGGTCCCCGGTACTGCGGCTCCTCAGGATACCCTCATTCCTATTCCTCCTGGGCTCCACTCTCTCCCACCCTTCTCCTGCTCCTTAGACTCCCGCTGGGGTGCTCCTCCCCAGGCCCACAGATCCGGGGAGAGGGGAAGGCCATCAGGGGGCAGAGGGCAGCAGGTTGGGTTTCCCCAGGGAGGCGTGTGACCCGGGCAGGTGGGACAGACTTGTCCCTGGGTGCGAGTTTCCTCATCTGCACATGGGGCTGGATGACCCCCCAGAAACCCAAATGTTGTGCCAGAGGCGGTGCCACAGGGACACAAGGAAGAGGCTGCCCCGGCTCTTGCCCGCTTGTGATAACCGTCCGTCCCACCTCACTGCTGGAGGCATGCACACTCGGATGGACGGACGGACAGATAAATGGGGGGGGGGGGGGATAAAACAGTAACGCTGTTCAGCAGAGAGCCCAACAGAAGTCTGTCGGGGAGACCCAATCTCAAGGTCACTGTCCCTGAACTACTTTCACTGCTGCCGCCGGTCGGTCGAAGTGGCAGGTGCTCCCTGTTCCCCAAGGTGGCAGGTGCTCCCTGCTCCCCAAGGTGGCAGGTGCTCCCTGCTCCCCGTCCGTCCTCCACGAGTGAAAGAAGGAAGCACCTTCAGGCTGGTTTTCCTTGGGCCGCCGCGAGGGTCCGCGCCACTGCTGGTTCCTGTTTGCGGTGACCGCGGCCTTAGGCAGATGAACGGAGGCCACGAGGCCCGGGCTTGGGGGGGGCTGCAGGCCAGGCGCCCTCAGAGACCGCACCTGCCGTGGGTGGAGCCCCCCGTCCCCCCTCCCCCCCAGGAGCTGGCGGGCCTGGCCCACCCCGACCGCTTCCCAGCATTTTGAGAACGAGGGAGAAATCGCTGGTCCGCTTTCTCCAGGAGAGACTAAGTCCGGCCCGAGGTGACCGGCCCGATGGCAGAGTGGCCAGGGGCTGTTCGGGTTTTCCTCCCCTTTCTGGAAACATCGGCAGAGGCGGGAGGCCGGCGCGGCCCTGGGCCTGGGGCTGGGTGGCCAGTGCGGAGCTGTGTCCCCGCAGAGCCCTGGGACCCGGGTCCGCAGCGCGCAGCCCCCGAGGGCCACCTCGCCTGGCGCGACAGACGACGGGGCATTGGCTGGCAGGCAGCGTGACATGCTTTGTTCCCCTTTGGCCAAGTCAGTTCTGCAAACCAGATACCAGAGGCTGCAGGCTCAGGAGAGCCGGCCTTTCTGGAACACCATTTCACCATTTGTTTGGACAGGCCGGGCCAGTAGGGCTTTTCATCTCTGTAAACCTCTTTGGGGGGCGGGGGGAGAGCATATTTGAGGAATTCCTTTTTTTCAAAGATTTCTTTTTTTTTTTTTTTTTTTTTTTTTGCCCCTTCCAACATTTTGTTTAAGAGAAAATGAGATGTCTATCTTCTGTTTCCTTATTTTTTTTCAGGAAAGCAAAGGGTTGTTGACTTCCTCCCTCTCCCCTCCCTTCCTTCCTTCTTCCCGAAGGTACTCATCTGAGAAAAAGAGAACGAAGTATTGTTCCTGTTCTCCTTCTTAAGTCATTTGAAACATTGTCCCCGCGAGTTCTTTAAGTTCCCTGCAATCTGTACACGAGAGAAAGAGGGAGAGAGAGAGAGGGAGAGAGACAGAGAGCCAGGGATCAGGTAAAGCACTGGGGCTGCAGCCATTCAAACTCAGGAGCTGGTAAGTCACCCATGCAATCGTTTGTCCTTCCATTTCAATGTCCCTGGGATGGATACCGCCGTGGGCGCCTCCAGCAGAAAACACCTGGCCGGGTGTGATCCTTAATCAAAGGGGAGGACTGATGGATGGCCCAGAATTTAAGCTTATACTTTATTTATTTATTTTTTTTAAGAGAATACTGTTGCTTTGCAGAGCTGAGGCTGAGAGAACTGGAAATAAAATTGCACTGGGGGCTAAGGAGGACAGGTCGTTAAATGTGATTTTTTGGTGCAGATAATGCAGCTGGGTGGACCAGGAGCCACTGAAGTGTGCGATGCGTCTCGCTGGAGGACTCAGGCTTCCTCAGTACTGGGTCCTGGGAAACTTAGGAGGGTGTCTGCTAAGAACTGTGGTTTGCTCTAGGGTTTTTGTTACGTGTTGTCTAGATTGAGGGTGGCCTTCTCTTGTTCTTTTCTTTCCATTCAAGGCCACCTCCACCCCCAGAAAAAAGAATGTTGATTTATAACTGTTATTCTGCATCACTGAGGCTGGAGGAGAAGGAAAAGAACGTCAGTGCAAATCGTACTGCATGGGGGTGCTTCTGTGTTCAGGGGCCACACGTGGATGGAGTGTGGATGTAGTACCCACTGTCAGTGGAAGATGTCATCTGCCCTACAAACAGAAGGCAAAGATTTGGGGGCTTAGAGCGTTAGTTTGGGGAAAGAACACGTGACTGGAATAGGATTAAAACAGATCTCTTCTGACAGTAGGAGCGAGAAATTAAGCTACCGACGCAATTGAAGAGTGCGCACCCGGCACCTGGTTTTCCAAGCACCAAATAGAACACGGCAGACTGGTCAAGCTTACACACACAGCTAGTTTTTAAAAGTCAGACTTGCTTCAGTTGAATTTGTCAGAAAGGATGATGTTACCAAGAACCCATCGTGGCAAGCCACCAGGGAGCAAGGGTATGTTGTCAAAGCTAGGCCAGCGAGGCCACTTGGAAAGAGTGTGTATATTTACTAATAGCAAGCACTTAATTCAGGGAGGTGTTGAATGGGCGAAAGACACGGATCATGCAGTTTTTAAAGTATTCATTTCTATGAAATTTAGGGAGACAAGGAACCTGGGAAGTGAGTAGTATGATAAAAAAACAAAAAACAAAAAACAACAAAAAAACAAGCAACCGGTCTCTCATTTATAAATTAATTTGGCCAGACTGCCTATTAACCACAATCAAGTAATTAGTCTTTACTCAAAACTGAGCCATCATCTTAATAAGACTGAGAAAATATGCTACAGGCAGGCTGTAATGTCAGTTTTGTTTCTTTAGTCAGACTTCTTCTTTCGTCTTCTTTTTTCAAGAGGCTTTCCTAATGAGCACTATAAAATGAGCATTGTAAGAGAGATGTGATTAAGCATTTGCCTCCTTGAGGATATGAAATTATTCTAGTAAGGCTTGGAAGTGCTCTCCAGCCCTCCCATCTCTTATCCTAGCCACCTCGTTTCACGGATCTTCAGGTCAAAAGGTAGCCAGGACTGACCAACTTAGGCATTTTGCATCTTTTATCAGCAACTGTGACAACAGTAGAAAACTCTGGGTTGCGATCTTGACTTGCTTCTTTCGGTTTCATTTTTTTCTTGACAACATATTTGATTTTGTGCTCGATTAAAGCAACAGCATAGAATGCTCTGTGGTTTTGGTTATTGAACAAAATCGTCAGATGCAATACAGTATGACAAAAAAATGACAACAGGGTCACACGGTCTAAAGACGAGCAGGACAAAAGGCGGGTATGGTGACAATGGTGCAGCAACCAGCCACACTTCTAGCACGCGTGTTCACTGTGGTCTGAGATTAAGGAGCCTAGGATATGTTCTCTTCTTTAAAAGAAAAAATATATATTATTTCCCCTTGAGTTGTTAAGCATTTGCAATGAGAGTATTTGTTTGATGCCGAGGCGAAACACTTCAGCCACCTAAAGAAAAAAGCCATTGACTCATTTAGTCTAGTTGCTACCAATCTGTCTCCACTCAACTCCAAGGAGTTGGCATTTGTGGAAACTTCCACTGTGTGACTCTTCTTCGGGGTCATCCGAGGCTCTTTTGTGATATCATCAGGGGAACTCCAGCTTGGAATGATTCAAAATTTGATGCAGAGGTTTTCATTAATGCGTGCCCAGACTGTGCGTCTAATCCACAAATTTGTCGAGTAAATGTTAAATTATATTAGGACGTGTCCTGTAGGTCTTTGTGCTGGGATGCGAATCGAATGAGAGTAAGCAGAGCATCGAATGTGTAGACTTTGTTGTCCTACGAATTTGGGTTTGATTCCAGCTTTGTCACTTGCTGACTACGAGGCTTGGGACAGCTTGTTCACCCCCCTAAGCTGCATCTTCCTCAAGCATAAACCTGCACCCACGTCACAGACCGGGGAGGCTTCAGTAGGATTATGTTATGTAATGCCACCAACCGGGGCACTTACGGGCAATGCGGACAATGCATGGCAAGGGGCAGGAGTCAATCAGTGTCGGCTGTAATTTTTTTTAAGTCGTACGTCACTTAAGGGCACTGTCTAGTTTTCAACGTCCAGAAGAGAGTACACCTTCCGCAATGTGTGTCATTATATTCGGTCGATACCGTGCCAAGGGTCTATCAGAGCAAAACCGTTCCTCGGGGCTTGAGAATCGCGCACACGTTGAGCGAAGGTATCCTGAACCCCAAATTCTTGTAAAATCAAGGAAGGCAGAGTTGGATGTTTTGACGTTCATCTCCGCTCATGGCAGAAACATCAGGTTCAGCCTCATTAAAATGCCAGCTGTGTCCCACGAGCTCAGCGCAGGGGAAAGGTTGCCTTGGAGTAAAAGTTTTCAGCCTCGGTCCGTGTTCGAAGAGGCTGCAATTCCACTGTAGATGTTTCTCTCTCCCTCTCACCTACTTCCCCAAACTGTTGCGCTCTGTGTCGTTGGTGACCTTTCCCCTGGCCGTGGAGGGCCGGAGACACGTTCTCTGGAGACCATCGTGGCAATTCCATGACTCAGCCACACAGAAAGGGCTTGAAATGACACGCTGTCTCCCTACCGAGGGCGGTGTACACCGTGATCTCTCTCCCTGAACATTTTCGTAAAGAGCCACTTAGCTTCACAAGGATAATAAGAACGTCATTGTCACCGTGGTGTGTGTGTGGCTGGAGGTGGGTGGGTGGGGGTGTGGCTCCTCCAACTGCTGTTTTTCTCTCACCCTAAACTTTACAACGTACGTGCTGATTAATCCGTCAAGTAATAATGATACTTCAGCCTAGATCTT
Source organism: Canis lupus familiaris (assembly GCF_011100685.1). Lineage (NCBI taxonomy): Eukaryota > Metazoa > Chordata > Mammalia > Carnivora > Canidae > Canis > Canis lupus. Next base: position 54,757,457 of record NC_049223.1, on the reverse strand, counting down.
GGTTAAACTTCCCTCTCTACTTTCCCGAAGAAAACGTACAACCGCAACAACGACCAGAAGTCTGTCACTAATAACGTGAGACTCAGGTTCTTTTGTTGGAATCAGAGTTTCTAACACAATAAAGGCTTGTTAGAACAACCTAATCTTTGGAGACCACGTTGAAGTTGGGTTGTTCTACACTAATGTGTGAAAGGTGTCTTCTAACATGGCTTTAGTGCAGTAGGACAAAGAGCAGGCTAGGACTCCGTGCTCTCTTCTCGTCTGACCTCTTCCATCTGCTACACACGTGACCTGAAAGGTTTTTTCACTCGCTTGGATTCCAGATTTCTGGTCTACAAAAGGATAGAGAGTCAGACCAAATTGGTAATTCTCAGGGTGGTCTCTGTGTGTTCGGTGCGCATCAAAACTCACCTGGGAGCTTGTGTACCCTCCCCTCCCCTCTGCCCCGGATGACCTATGAGATCCAGATACTGACATCCTATGATCCTCTAAAACAAGGGGTAAGCGTCCTGTTCTGTTTCCCTCAGGATGGCACTGACATTAAATAAAAATGTAAAGACCATGCTTTTAAGTGGAATTTTTATTCAGCGTTGGATATTCTCTGTAGAAATCAGTTTTGAATTTATCAATCATTATTCTAGAAGCTCTTAGTATTCTAAAGTAAGAAATACGCTAGCCAGTCAAGCAATCTGATGATACTCGTCCGTGTTCTATAACCATACATAAATCATAAAAAGAGCAATTACTTAGGCACATCAATACCGTAATGCTGCATGCATAGCACTTTTTGATTTTATGCATTTCTATATTTTTTTCATCTTATAGTGAGCATGCATTGTTTATTTAGTCAAGAAAAACAGGTACTAGGGCACCTGGGTGGCTCGTTCGGTTAAGCGTCTGCCTTCAGCTTGGGTCATGATCTCAGGGTCCTGCAATCGAGCCCTCCATTGGGCTCTCTGCTCAGCGGGGAGTCTGCTTCTCCCTCTGCCCTTCCCCTCGTTCATGCCCTCTTTCTCTCTCAGGTAAATAAATAAAATCTTAAAAAAAAGAAAAACAGATGCCAACTTTTTCTATTCGAGTTTTAAAAATTATTGCTAATCTCATAAGGTTTTTGTTTTTATACTTCTACAGTGTATGCTTGCTGAGCCTATTAAAATAGGCTCTAAATGTCTAAAGACATTTAGATCCTTGTCCCTAAATTAATGGTGACATGGAAAGGCAAAAGACTGACAATGGTGTTTGAAAAACCAGCGCTCATGAGCCATGTTCCATCTGCTTTAATTATAAGAAAAATCTGCAACTTAAAGAAAAAGTTGTTCTGATTTCCCTGAGTTTGTTTCTACCTAAATCAGTGAATTTTCTTCTCGTATGTTTATACTGAATTAAGTAGAGCAGCAATGGATGCAGGTCTCCATCCGAGAGGAACAGAGAGACAACAAGTATTTTGATGTGTGCTCTTGGAAACAGCTAGCCTAACAATGGCTGCTCTTTTTTGACTATTCAAATACCAAATACTTTTAGATAAAAACCAAGGCATTTAGATAAAAGGATAAGAACACGTCTTCATCAGGAGATATGCGTTAACAGATGAGTTCACTAGAAAATAGGCACCATGAGGACAGGGCCCTCATTTGTTCACTGTCATGTGCTCAGGGTCTAGAATAGCACATGCCACATAGTAGACGCACAATAAATACTTGCTGAATAGATAATACGTAATGGGGCGATACAGTGAGATTGCCATCTTTATATGAAGCTAAATGCAGTCATTAGTAAGTAAAAAAGTCAAACTTTTTTAGGGTCTAGACAATGGCAAACCGCCAGCCTGACATAGTTATTCGCTGCCTGGGTTGCCTGTGATTATGGCTTATTCCCCCAGCATGTGCCTGGGGCTGCTGCATTTATGTATATTAATGTGTCATCTTGGCAAGGACCCCCTCTACTCGCTCGTGGGAGATGAACATTTATCAGATCCACAAAGAAGGCTGTTGGTTGCATTTTATTTTCCGTTTGTTCTCTGGGCAGATGATGGGTTAGCAAATTCTTTTTGGAGAGGCAGGGGTGGGGGTGGGGTAGAGAGGGAGAGAGAAGGAGAGCAGCTGGGAGGGACAGAGAGGGACAGCAGGGGAGGGAGAGAAGGGGAGAGGTCATTTGCTTTTCCTTGCCTAAAGGAGCTGGGAGCCGAAAGTCAGACTTGAGGGCAGTGCTCAGTGCTCTCTGTTTTTTATAGGCAGGCTTGTAAATTCACGTCAAGGGATGCCACTGGGGCTGAGTTCACACAAACACAGCAGGGTGAATTCAGGGAGGGAAATGTGATCTCCTCGTGTGCACAATACCCTTTCCTTTATGTAAGTAGGCAGTGGAGACAATCAAATGAACAAACATGCTTTGAGGCAGGTCTGCACTTACTCGGCCAACTGAAGGTGGTAAATATAATATAAATATAAATATAATAACAACAAGGGGCCCACGGGTCTCAGGCTTCTGTTATTTGTAGAAGAAAATGAAAAAGCTCTTTCTGTTCATTGATAAAGCCACACACCAGAGCACAAAAGGCAATTCTGACCCAGCCTCCTATTTCTCTGTGCTCTGCTGTGGCCTCACCTGTACCTCGTTCTGTGATGGCCACGGGCACTGAAAGGGACAATGGGCACCCCCCCCCTTGGCAACATTCATGGGGGAGCCGCTTCCAAGTTTGGGGCCTGCTCAGAACCGTACATCATTCCACTCCAGCTTCCCCTTCGCGGAAGTAAGCGCTTTCTTGCTCTCATTTCAGAAATGAAGATAGACAGCCACCTCGTTTAACAGATTAACTAGACAAAGTACGTGATTCACGTAAGGTCACTAAATTGACGTAGCTTGTGCCGGGTTTCTCATGAAGGAGAAAATGTTATCTGCAGCTAATAATATTTTTCAAGACTTAAATATCCCTCAAGGCTCCTTGCATGTAGTCCAAGAGTCAGCAGCACAGCATCACCTGGGAGTTTGTGAGGGAAGCGAACTCCCAGCTCCCCCTGCCACCCCCCCCACCCCCACCCCGGCCCCAGACCTCCTGAGTCAGACTCAGTATCTCAACGTGATCTCCATGTGATTAAGGTACACATTCAAGTTTGGGCAGCACTACCTTAGGGTTTTGACCTACTGTATACAGAGTGAATTCAGAATGTGGATCCCTGTTCAAAAGACTTACAAAGCCATTTGCTGACCTTGACCTTCTCCAAGACCCCGTAACTCCCTCTTGGAGAGTGATTGCGGTGGTTATCGGACAAGTCTGGAGTTTATTCGGCTCTGAGCCACATGAAGCATGATTTCTTTCTTTCTCTTTCTTTCTTTCTTTCTTTCTTTCTTTCTTTCTTTCTTTCTTTCTTTCTTTCTTTCTTTCTTTCTTTCGCATGATTTCTGTGATCTCACCAAGCAGGTGGACTGGACACCAAGGGACCTGATAATCTCAGAGAGGAAAGGTCTGGGGTATTGTCTTTCAAGTGTGTTCTGAGCACCAGACATCAGAATCATCTGGGGGCAGATCCCTAGCCCTTCTAGTGAAGCTGGGGAGGGGGCCTAGCATCTGCCTATTTCACAAACTGCTAGCTTCAGGGAAAGGAAGTCCCAGCAGGGGGAGTGACAAGTATTGAGGGTGACATCAGCCCCAGAAGGCACTCAGCTTTTCAGCAGCTTGAAAAAATTTTAAGGCAACCACACCAGAGAGAGTAACCTCAGAGTCCTTCCAGGAAGAAGAGGTACTCTATCAGCTGCTTCCTTTGAATGCTGGAGAATGGGGGTCAAAGGACCTTGCTACCTGCCTTGAGTCGGCCTCAGGGCGGGGTGGGGGGCCCTCCGGGGTCTCCAGCATCACTGCCAAGGAGCAGATGCCAGCACACACGCCTCACTCCTCCCAGTTAGAAAACTCCGTGGAAAGAATCCTTAAAGTTTCCTTTTCATCGGGACTCACCGTTCTGTCCTAGAACAGAAATCAAGAGGGGGTATTGTTGGCGGGGTGGGGAAAGGAAGCAGGGCCGGAAGAGAGCGAGGGAGAGGACCGGAATCGCCTCTGGTTTGCTTCATCCAGGCCTCTGCCTGGATGGAGATGGTGGCTTCTCCCCCTTAATCACGGCCCTCTGGCCTTCTTCCACAGGAAGTGCAGGGAGACGAAGAACTTCACGTTTTCAACTCTGCTTTATGGAACACCCACTGCGACATGCCACCACTTTGTTTCTCGCTGTTTTTCCAGTTCAGGCAGCTTTCTTCCCCACCAGCATAGCGGGTCCTCCCTCCCCTGGTTCCCCACCCACCCCACACCCCATACACAGGTCTCTTCCAGTCAAAAAAAGAAAGACAAAGAGAGATCTTGTAGCATTCTCCTAAAAATATTTATATACACGTTGAACACTTTTAAGGTGCTAAGGGGAACTGTACTTAATCCATCAAGATGCGGGTCCTGAAACACTAGACCTTGAGCTTTTAGGGTGGGGAACGTTCAGAAGCTCCACAGTTACTCACAGATATATGCAGGATCCCTTCTCCTACCAGGTTTTTTTAGAGAGGTGGGTAAGGAGCCTCATCTTCCTTGGCACTCAGGAAGCATCTCCACGGCGCTCCTGCCACTCAGTCCCACCTGAGCACAGGGGCCCACCTCTGGCTCTGTCTAGGTCCCCAGGGATAGAGTTCTTATCCCCTGGCTGCAGCCTGGGCCCCAGGTCTGAATAGGTATGTTGGAGAAGGAGTGGAGAGCTCAGTTTTAGGAAGAGAAGGTACACAGCCCAATACTACACCATTTTGAAGAAGGCAATCCTATTTAGTGCGTCTTCACAACCTCTAAGTGCTCGGACATCCCACTCTTTCCAATGGCTTCCACTGGCTCCTTTGTGCTCCTTCCGACCCTCCTAAGTGAGGAATGTTGGCATCACATATTTAACACACTAAGCTGGGAAGGACCTTAAACCATGAGCACATCCCACCCAGAATGATTAGGACATGAAGTGCCAGACTCATTTGTCTTTCAACCACTATGGATTTGGGGGAAAGGGGATCTGGTTTCCTTACTAAAGTGCTATTTCTGCTATTGATGGCACCTGAGCGTTGCACAGATGTGTATAAACATGCACACACGCACACACAGACACAGCCTACCCCAAATCATTGGCTGTTCTAGAAGGAAAGCAAGGATTAGGGAATCCCTGGATGGCTCAGCGGTTTAGTGCCTGCCTTTGGCCCAGGGCACGATCCTGGAGTCCTGGGACGGAGTCCCGTGTCGGGCTCCCTGCATGGGGCTTGCTTCTCCCTTTGCCTGTGTCTCTGCCTCTCGCTCTCTCTCTCTCTCTGTGTGTCTCTCTATGCCTATCATAAATAAGTAAATAAATCTTTTTTTAAAAAAAAAGGAAAGCATGGATTAGCACCAAGTTACTTAGCTGACTCAAAAATATAGTGCCCGATTATTACTCGCCCGTAATTCCAGACTCACTATCCTAATTCTATTTTCCTTGGGGATGTTAAAAAGAATTTGTTAGCATTTTGAATTTTGTTAGCTAGTGACAGCAGGATAGAAGGTGAGAAAGGACTTAAGTGTTGTTACAAGCAATTCATAAAGGGTTTCATTCACTGTCATTTTGAAAATACGGGACAGAAGGAGTCAGAGAACAGAGGGTTCAGTGTGCTGATTAACACATGAATAGATGGCAGATAAGTAAACCTGAATGCGTATGGAAATTTAGTATATGACAAAAAGCAGCATTGCATATCAGAGCGGAATGTTGGATTATATAATTAATGATGTTAGGGTCATTAGGTAGCCATTTGAAGAAGAAAAACTTACATCCCTACTTTATTTCTTACATTAAAATAAATTCTAGATAAATACAAGTTTAAAATATTAAACATAAGAATGTTAAAAAATAAGAAAAAATGAGGGATTCATTTTTTTTGAATCTCAGAGTAGGGAAAAATCTTTCTGATTTTACCCAGGAGCCTTAACATTTATCATACATTTTATCACTTACAAGAAAAGGCTTTTACAGGGCCAAAACTCAATTAAGAAGGTCAAAAGACAAACACAAAACTAGGGGAAATATACGTAATGTATATCACAAGGAACCTAATATGACAAGAAATGGGCAAATGACATGAAGTGTTATTTCACATAAAATGACATATAGTTGGCTTTAAAATTTATAAAGAAAGACACTCATCCTACTTCATAATAATTAAAACTATGAAATACTATTTTTTTTTTTTTTTTTTTACTGGATGAAACAAAAGGTGAAGCATTTGTTAGCATACCTGTTTCTGGGCATCTGGAGAGTATTGTCATGCACCTGGTAAATAGTGAATTAGCAAAACTTACTGCAGGGAGGAATTTGTTAGTGTCTACGAAAATGTAAAATTGACTTCTCTTGGAGTTAATCTTACAATATACACATAAGATGCAAAAAAACATTCCTACAAAGCAAGATTGCCACAACAATATTTGAAATAGGAAAAAGAGCTTATTAATAGAATAACTGTCCATCAGTAAGGGATTGATTAAGCATAGTACAGCTATACGAATATTATGCAGCCCTAAAAAAGAATGAATAAAGTCCAAGAATAGATTCTAGGTATAAGCTCGACTATGACAAAGGTGTAAAGATAATACAATGAGGGAAAGACAATCTTTGAAACAAATGGCACTAGAACAACTGAATATCTATACGCAAAAGAAAACATGACCTTAGGCTCTTACTTCTTACCATATACATACATTAACTTAGAGTAGGTCATAGACTTAAATGTAAGAGTTAAAATTATAAAATTTTATTTTATTTATTTTTTTAAAGATTTTATTTATTTATTCATGATAGACAGAGAGAGAGGTGGGCAGAGACACAGGCAGAGGGAGAAGCAGGCTCCATGCCAGGAGCCCGACGTGGGACTCGATCCCGGGGACTCCAGGTTCGTGTCCTGGGCCAAAGGCAGGTGCCAAATCACTGAGCCACCCAGGGATCCCTAAAATTATAAAATTTTAAAAAGAAAATGTAGGTGAGAATCTTTGTAACCATTGTTAGCCAATGATTTCTTAGTTATGGCACAAAATGCACAAATCATATGTGAAAAAAATTGATAAACTGGACTTTGTCAAAATTAAAAACTTTCACTGTTCAAAGATAGGACACCATTAGAAAAATAAAAAGAGGGGATCCCTGGGTGGCTCAGCAGTCTAGCACCTGCCTTCAGCTCAGGGCGTGACCCTGGGGTCCTGGGATCGAGTCCTGCATCGGGCTCCCTGCATGGAGCCTGCTTCTCCCTCTGCCTGTGTCTCTGTCTCTCTCTCTGTGTGTCTCTCATGAATAAATAAATAAAATCTTAAAGAAAAAAAGAAAGAAAAGAGAAAGAGAAGCCATAAATTAGGAGAAAGTCTTTGCAAAACAGAGCTGAGAAAGCACCTGTTCCCAGAATACATGAAGTACTCTTAACAACTCCAGGATAGGACAAACAACCCAATTAAAAGCTTGTAAAAGAAAAAAAATAATAAAAAATAAAAATAAAAGCTGGTCAAAGGTTCTAAATAGATACTTAACCACAGAAGATATACCAATGGCAAATAAGCACATGAAAAGGTATGCAATATCAATAATGAGGATGCAAATTAAAACCATGATGAGATAGACCTGCACATCCAGCAAAGTCTCCCAAACCAAAAAAGTCTGAACACACCAAGTGTTTCTGGGGACGCGCAGAAACCAGAGCTCTCGTGCACTGCCGTGGGGAATGTTCTGGAGCACTGCTGCTGTGGAGAACCGCTTGGCAGTTTCTTAAATAGTTAAATATATAGCACTTCTACCTCCGGGTAGCTACCCCCTAATAATGAAATCAGATGTCCCTATAAAAGACTTGAACGCAGACGTTCGCAGCATCGTTCCTCGTAAGTGCCCCAAAGTGGAAATCACTCAAAGGTCAATCAAGTGGCGAGGAGGGAGAAGGTGGTGCATCTGCCCAGCGGGGGACCCAGCGATGGAAAGGAGCTGCCGTTCTGTGCGGCGGTGTCACATGAATCTCAAGAGCAGCCCGCCAGGCCAAAGGGGCTAGAGCCCGTGTCATTTAAGGGGCCAGGGATGTAACACCTACCGAATTATTTCACTTCTTTGAGAACCAGATAAATTCCCGAGATACTAAGTCGCCGGGGGGTTGTCTGGGGCCAGAAGCCGGAGCTGGAGAGGACTGCGGGTGAGCATCCTGGGACTTCCGGGGAGTCGGGATCATTCCAAAGCGGGTTTTGGTGATGATTGTACAACTATATAAATTTTCTGAGACTCATCACATTGACACTTAAAAAGTATATGAGTTTTATATTATGTAAATTGTATCTCAATAAAGCTATTAAAATTTTGAAAGGAAAAAAAAGTGAGGAAGTTGTGTACATCGTGACAGTGGAGCAACCTCCAACCTGCATAGCTAAGAAAACTAAGATTGTGCCAGTGTCCATGAGCGACCGTTTTCGTGTAAAGAGCAGAACAAAACAGGGGCACCTGGTGGCTCCGCGGTTGAGCGTCTGCCTTCGGCTCAGGTCGGGACCCCGGGGTCCCGGGATCGAGTCCCGCATTGGGCTCCTGTGGGGAGCCCGCTTCTCCCCCTGCCTGGGTCTCTGCCTCTGTCCCCGTGTTTCTCATGAATAAATAAAATCTTTGAAAAAGAAAGAAAAGGAACAGAACAGAAGTATGTTTGGGGCACACAGGGACTATCTCTAAAGGGGTATAATAAACCTGCTAAGAGAATTTATTTGCCTTTGCGAACAAAACAGATGAACATGGGGAAGGGAAGGAAAAACAAAACGAGAGGAAAGCAGAGAGGGGGGCTGGACCATAGGGACTCCGACTTCGAGGGAACCAGCCGAGGGCCGCTGGAGGGGAGAGATGCGGGGACGGGGGTGGGGGAGAGGGGGTAGGGGACGGGCAGGGACCGACTGAGCCCCGGGTGTTCCCTGCAGCTGATGAGCCGTGGCCTCTACCTCGGAAGCCAGTGATACACCGTATATTAATTAAATAGAATTTAAATAAACCAATCAGTGAATTTAAATTAAAAAAAAAAAAGAATTAGCCTTCGGGCCGGGCGGGGAGTGGGATGGCTGGGGTAGGAAGAGGGGCGGCTGCGGCGGAGGGAGCGTGGGGCCCGCACCAAGACCCGAGGCTCCAGGCCGGCGCCGGCCGCCACTCCTCCTGTGGCAGACGAGGGGCTGGGCAGTCGCTGTCCCGGGACGCCCGTCCCTGCAGGTCCCAGACTCCGGGCATCCCCCGGGGGCCGGGCATCTTGCACGTGCCTACGCTCAGGTCGCTCGTCCCCTGCCAGCGCGCCACCAAGCACCGCGCACAAGGCCACCACCCAAGGCTTTGCCCCTCGGGCTCGGGGGCCTGTCCGGGTACCAGGTGCCCACCTGCTCGGCACCGGGGAACCTCCAGCCGTCATGTGGGGGTGATGGGGCGGGCAGCATGCGGGGCGCAGCAGCAAGACGCCCTGCAGCCAGGGCCCCGCAGTCCTGCTGTCCTGCTGTCCCGCTGTCCTACTGTCCCACTGTCCTGTTGTCCTGCCATCCTGTCTGCAGCCAGGGCTCCGCCATCCCACCGTCCTGCTGTCCTGCTATCCCGCCTGCAGCCAGGGCCCCGCCGTCCCGTTGTCCTGCTGTCCCACTGTCCTGCTGTCCTGCCATCCCACCTGCCAGTGGGCTGTCCTGCCAGGGCCCCACCGTCCCACTGTCCCGCCATCCCGCCTGCAGCCAGGGCCCCGCCGTCCTGCTGTCCTGCTGTTCCACTGTCCCGCCATCCGGCCCTCCCACCGGCAGGTGTAGGCCAGCATCACCTCCGGGGCCGTTAGGACGGTCACCCCCACACCTGCTGAGTGCGCTGCCCGCCTCGAGGCCATGGTCACGGACGTAGCCCCCAATTACTCCTCCGGACCCACTGCCCACGGGACCTTCTCTCCTGGGTACCAGGCTGTGCCCCCGCTAATGCCATGAGCTGGGAGGCTGTGGGGGACAGAGTGGCTTGTTTCCTTAATCCAACAACCTCGATGGAGCCGGTGGAGTGATTTCTGCTGCCCCCTCGGCCAGTGTCACTGAGGGAAACGTCTAAGATGTCATCCTTGGCGTCGGTCGTATCCTGACTGCGTGATGCACATGATGCACGTGGGTGCAAAATCCTGGATTGTGCTGTCGGGCTGGGGGGCGGGGCGGCCTGGGACCCTTAGGCTGAAGAACAAGTTCCAGTCTGCTTGACAAAGGTGCTTAAGTTCCATCTGGAACGAACCAAGAACCACCGGCACATATTACCAGCAGGGCCACCGCGCAGCCCCCTGGCCCTGGCAGCCGGTCCACGGATGGAGTCGCAGCTTGGAGGCCAACGAGAACAAACAGCTCCATCCCCACGGCGTGCTCTCGAGCTCAGCTCCGCAACAGAGGTCTCTAAGCCCCTAGGACCTGGAGTCCCCGCAATGTCGCCTGTCCCAGCCACAGAGGGAGTGTGGCCCGACCCCGAGGCAGCCACAGAGCGACGGCTTTCCCGCGCTTGGGGTTTCCCACGTGGGGTGACCCGAGTTGTCAGGCCACGGTCCAGAAGTGGGTCACGGGAGGCACGGGGGACTTTTGGGAGCGGCACAGCTCTTTCTCAGGGGCTCTGCTCTCATGGTGGCGGCGGCCTTCAGGCACCCAGGACCACGAGCTGTCCCGCTGTCCTGTCCCGCTGTCCTACCCCTGCTGGCCTCACGTTAATTCTCCCTGGGCTCCCCTGCACATGCTCGTATTATTCCCACTTTAGAGATGAGAAAACCGAGGCTCGGGGGCGAGAGACAACTGGCTGAAGTGACACAGCTCCGCGGATGTCGGGAGGCCTGGGGGCCCAGCTGAAGGAGGCAAGGGAGGGCCTGCACTTACACGTCGAGCGCCTAACGCTTGCACACGGGCCGCAGGACGCCGCGGGTGGCTGTGTGTGTCCCTCGGCTCTTGGAGTCCAAGTACGCTCGGGTAATCAATAAAATATAAATTGATTTGGAGAGGTCACTGAATTCAAAGACCTGTGGGTTATTTTATATTTTTTATAATTTACTGGGGATTCAGAAAATGGGTTTATTTTTGTGATTTGTAGTGGGAGCCCTCAGGCTGAGAAGCCTGCGAAAGACATGCTGCAGGAGGCCAAACCGGGGTTCACTGAGAAAATGCAGGGAGGTACTTGGAATAATCGAGGTCTTTGGTGGCAGTGAGCCTCCCCACGCTTAACCTGCTACCGGAGGGTCAGTGTACACAGTGGCTGGAAGTCGAGTGTCGGGAAGTGGGCATCACTACTGTTTAATTTCTTCACTTAACAATCATCTTTAAAAAAAAGTTCCTGGTTCCTTTCTTTTTAATCCGTGTGACTACGGGCAATTTGCTCAACCCATTTGTGTCTTAGTTTCCTCACGGGTCCGATGGAGGGTGGGGGCAGTGCCCACCTGATGCGATGCCGGGACAGTCACATGAGTCAACGCGTGTGATGTTGTTCACGCACTCTGGACACATGGAAACACTCAGCAAATGTTCGGGTTGTGGCAGGCAACACTTGCCACTGTTTTGGGACCCGATAGACGTTTTTGGGATGAACAATGAGTAACTGAAAACGTGAAATCGAAGGAGCGGTGATTCTGGATATGCGACTCCTCGTGTGCATCTCCCTTGTCACAGGTGGGCAGGCGGCGGGCACGGCTCCGGTGCCGATGCTCTGCTGGGGAGCTTTCCCTCTGCTGAGCTCAGGCTAGGGTGGCCTGGGGGTGCTTCTGCACCTGCCGCTGAGCTCAAGCTAGGGTGGCCTGGGGGTGCTCCTGCATCTGCTGCTTCTGCAGACTTCACGAGTCTCTTGACTTGATGCATCAGAGGCATCAAGACACGTATGCAAGGCACCGTGCAAAACGAGCCGGGCTGAGCACTGAAGTACAGGCCACATTCCTCTTTAAAAACTGGAAGAGGAAACAGGACCAGGAGACCCAGATAGGAGAGAAGCAATGCTTTCTTACCACAAACCAAAATGCTGAGGACCACAATTACAAGAGGGTCAAAGGAAGTTAGAATGAACTCTCATAGCAGGGCTCAGTGTTTATCTAGCTTAAAATTTCACTTCCAGATGATCCCATGGATAATTACTTGGCTTTATTACATAAACAATCTCTGAGCCTAACAGAAAGAGGGTTTTGTTTTTGTGTTGGTGTTTGCAAAGTGGTGTTAAAGGTAGGCATAAAGCACCTGTTGCTAGACTTTGGAAGATGGGCTGTCCTCCTGACACATAGCTTTTTTTTTCTTTTTCTTTTTTCTTTTTTTTTTTGTAGAGGAGGTGGGGAGAAGCAGAGGGAGAAAGAGAAAGAGAGAGAATATTAAACAAGTCCCATGCCCAGAGTGGAGCCCAAAGCGGGGCTCCCTCTCACAACCCTGAGATCATGAGCAGAGCCGAAACCAAGAGTTGGGTGCTTAACTGATGGAGCCTCTCAGGTGCCCTGACATAGTGTTCAAGTCTCAGGCTGATGGGCCAGTGAAGAGACTATCAGCTTTTCAGAACTGGCTGCTTTTTGTAAAGAGCAGCCAGTAGCAATCCTAGCAGCTAGGACTCCATGGCCACCCCGTGTGGGTGAGGATCTGGGCTGGTGCTATGGACACTAAAGTGGATAAAATCCAGGTGGAGCCTTTCAGAAGCTGCCAGTAAATTAATGGTTGCACTGAATGGAGATGAGTGCTTCCCTGTCACCCCCCATGCACTGGCCCTGTTTCTGTCCACTGGGGCCGCACAGAACAAATCCAGGCTTCCAAGGGTCGGCTCTCTGAAGTATGTAAACGTCAGCCCCCAGGCCTCCAATGCACCTCCTTCAGATCCCGCAGGTCCCTGCAGCCCCCTCAATGAGGTGAGGCTCCAGGTCTCCCCAGCAGCAGGCTGTGCACCTCAGCAAACTCTAATTTGTCCCCGTCCATCATGTTTGACCCAGAATGTCCCCTTCCCCCATGCCGGTGGTCTGGCTCAGTGACCAACACACTGGGCTCCTGGAGGTCTATTTTAGGGCCAAAGCAACCGCTGGGATTTTCTTCCAGAAGGTCCAGATGAAGGAGCCTGGAGGCAAAAGCAAGGACCTTAAAATGAGAATTACTTGTTTGCCTTATTATTTTTCTAGCTCCCAGCTCTAATCTTCTTTTAGGTCTTCTTCCTTCCTCTTTATGACTATGAGAATATCTTCCTACCAGCATTCTTAGGAAGCTCAAGTACCAGTAAATGGTAGTTAGTATTTACTGAATGCCTTTTCTTTGTTATCAAGTGGTTTGTATTTCTTGTTTTATGAAATCTCATAATAACCCTGTGAGGTGGGCTATTTACTTATTTACAAAGATTTTATTTATTCATTCATAAGAGACACAGAGACAGAGACAGGCAGAGACACAGGCAGAGGGAGAAGCAGGCTCCCTGCGGGGAACCCAACGTGGGACTCGATCCCGGGACCCTGGGGTCACGACCTGAGCCGAGGGCAGACACTCACCACTGAGCCACCCAGGCATCCCTATTTATTTTTTAATCACCATTTTCCAACTGAGGAAGCTGGGACTCAGGGATTAAGTAGCTTGTCACAGATGTTAAATAGAAGACCGAGGATTCAAACCCTGGGCTCCCTGACTTCCAAGTTTATGCTTCTTGCCATATATCACTCAGCCTCTCTGTGACATAACACACTTGAATATTCTTTGTACTTTGCCTGGCCATCTTGGGTGCTCAATAAATGTGTGTTCTTTTATCCTATCATCCTTTGTCTTCCTTAGGGAAATATGTTGACAGCAAGTGCCATGCAGGGAGAGGAAAGGGGTCAGGATGGACTTCCCTCTCCTTCTACCCTCACTGGGGTCCCTTATGCACCGTTGAGTGCTCGGTCCTGTCACCTTCAGCAACTACCATTACTCAAGTCTAGAAATTCTCAATTGGAGGCAATCCAGTCCCCTGCTGAGACATCTGAAAACAAGGAGGATACTCCTGGTTATCATAATGAGTAGGGGTCAACCTTTGGCATCTAGTGGTTGGGGATGGGCAGGGATGGTAAAGGGCTGCAGTAAATCCATGCAAAACAGCAATAATGTCCATTCCCTTCGAGAAGGTCAGGGCCATGACTGTCTTCTTGCCACTATCCCATGCCCAGCACAGTGCCTGTCCCTCTGTAGATGCTTAATACAAATCCTGTGAATGAATGTTCCACTTTGTTCCCCTTCCCATTTTCTGCATCTCGCTTCTCCTACCAGATTTTCTGAGAGTTGTTCAGCTTGCCTCTAATTCTAATTTCTGGAGGCCTTATAGAGCTCTCTCATCTATATTCCAATCCCCTTTCCTTCCCCTCTTTTTAAAAATTTTTAACAATTTGGAGACCCACAGCCCTTATGAATGCCTTCTAAACTTCATCAGTTATGACTTACCCTTTTAGCAAAGCTCAAAGACATGGCTTTCTAGAGTAATTTTAGGTAGACATTTTTTTCCCTTTAAAGTGGACTTAAACACCCTAGAAAGGTATTAGTTGGCAGCCTAAATGAATGGATTGTGCAGTGATTAACTCTAAGTGATGTGGTTTTGACCCAGGCAGCATCCGTGGCCCTCGCTGGCTTCCCCTCTCAGGCCCATGAAGCTACAAGTCTGGATTGGGTGGAGGAAGGGAGAGGTCCCTTAAGAAACCAGCAAGGAAAATGTTGAAAGCTTGAGGTCTGACCAGTTTCATTAATCTCACTGTAAGGACATGTCAGGAAAGCTGGTACCATGTAGATCAAGGACTCTACTTCACTCCAGGACAGGTACCCTGTTCAAGGCAAGTCAGAACTGGAATCCCATGACATGTCTGTGCCCTAATTCCAGCTCCAGGATAGTAGCAGGAGCTGTAGGGTGGAGAGTATATGCGACTGGACATTTTCAAAGTTCTTTGGTTTTACTTTCTGGCTGATTTCTTTGATAAGACCGTTAGCTCCTTTCTTTTTCATAAATTTCAAAGATGAGGTTCTCTTCTCATCCTGGGAATTCCCCACTCTGCTCCACCCGGGCTCTCTCACTTAAGGGGTATTGGGGAGTTGTTTAAGAAGTCTTAACGTTCATTTTCATTCCTTGTTAATTGAAAATCACTCTCTGCAGAGTACAATAGCTCAGGGCTGATAAGGAAGGGCTGAGAAGGATCATCAGGAATATAGTGAGGGTGGAAAGAACTAACACCTACTCAGCACCTGCTGTGTGCTAGTATACTACCTATCACGTATCACATTCTAATCTCTTCCCGGATCCATGAAGGAGCGTAGTAGTCAGGGCATCTACTATATTATGCTCTAGTAACAAACAGCCTTCAAACTGTCATGACTTAAAAAAGAAAAAAAAAAAAAAAAAAAAGGAAAAAGGGAAGAAAGGAAACAAGGATTTTTATCTTATTTCCATTACATGGATCAACTGTAGCTTTGTTTCAGGTCATCCTAACTTTAGGCCCCAGGCTGACGGAATAGCTATTACCGGAAATGTTTCAGGTTGCTGTGGCCGGGGGGAGAGAATTATGCAAAATCATGAACTAGTTCTCAAAGACTCCACAAGGAAATGACACATTTTGTTGGCCAAAGCAAGTCTCAAGGCCATGCCTCCAAATAAAGGGAATAGAGAGAAATGCAACCCAACTAGAGGCGCAGAAGGAGAGCTAGGAACATTTGATGAATAAAATATTACGATAACTGAGAAAATGGATGCTTAGGAAAGTCTGTAGGTGGTGGAGTTGGCACTTAACGCCGGGTTCTCTGACTTGGTCTCCTGGGGTCTCCGCCCTCCTACAGCAGGTGCGTCCTGTGAGCATGTTGGTACGTACGTGCTGTTGTACCTTCGCTCCAAATAAAGTGTCCTTGGGGCTTTAGAGGGAGGTACGCACGTGCACCTGGGAGGAACAGGTCAGTCAAATCAAAGCTAATGTGGCTCGATCCTTACTTTATTGGACCAATTTCTCCTCTCTGTAAGGTCTTCAACACACTTGGCGTGAAGTCATTATGTAATACAAGTTTCATCTCTGAACACATGCCATATCTTTCTTTTTAACCATAGTTTCAAGGGCAACAGGTTTTCTTGCTTATTGCCTTTATTTGCTGTATAACGAGAAAAGGGCCACTTTGCCCGTAGTTGGGTAAGGCTGCTGCCTGGTAGGTGTTCAAGGTCTGGGGAAAAGGCTGTCCCAGATTCCCGCTATTACTTTGGAGACAACCTCCAGGGGAAAAAAAAAAAATCTTGCTCAAAGAAACAAAATAACAAGACTGATTCTATCAGCCCTTAGAAAATCAATCCCAGTATTTCATCTCCTGGACTCCAGAGGAAATGCTAGGCTGCATTAGTTTTCTCAGACTTTTCTAATCCAGGTACCGCGAAGGGGAGAGAAAAGCAATCCTAAGTGGTGGGCCACAGGTGCCACTTCAGACTGTAACGGGTCCTGGGTGCCCACGTTTATTTGCATTTAAAATGTTTTTAAATCACTCATTACTACATAAAATTAACAGGGCAGGAAAACTTATTGATTTTCACTACTTGCTAGGGACCTCTCCTCAAGCTTTCCCTACCCATAAATAACAATTTGCTTATCACCTGAAAATGGACCCCAGAGGGACAGGAATAAGGATGACTTTTAGGTTGGGGATATGGGGGTTTCCCTTGGCAGTTAGAGTACCCCCAGAAACCAGGAGAGGATGGAAGTGAGAAAAAAGGAGGAGAGAGCACGGAGGCACCTGATGGCTCAGTCGGTTAAGCATCTGCCTTCAGCTCAGGTCACGATCTCAGGGTCCATGTTGAGCCCCAAGTCGGGCTCCCTGCTCAGCCAGGAATAAGCTTCTCCCTCTCCCTCTGCCCCTCCCCTCCCCCTCCCGCTCCTCCCCTTCACCTCCCTCCCACACACTCTCTCTCTCTAATAAATATTTTTTAAAAAACAAAAAAGTTGGAAGAAGAGCGATAGGGGAGAAGGGCAAAGAGGCCATGAAATGATATCTAGAGACAAGGAGAAGCCAGCACAGCTGAGGCAGCAAGTGACAAATATGGTTTAAAAAAAATCACATGAGAAGAACTGAAAACTTACTAAGACAGTTGTTAAAGAATAACATTTTCAGTTGGTTATATTTTCCTTATCTGTTAAAAAAGCAAAGTGCTTTGTCTGAAGCACAGCTAGCTAGAGTCTAAGCAAATTATTTAACCTTGAAGGTTTCTGAGCCATAAAGCATGAACGCAAAGTGCTCCTCAGCCTAGCAGAGTATAGAGTCTGCAAAACTCTTTGAAGACAGAGAGTGCAACTGAAGTATTCTGTATTATTGAACAAAATGCCTATTTAGGAAGGGAACCCTCCAGTAGCATTATATGTGCCCTAACTAGTAGTCAACACTGGATAGAGCTGGACATCAAAAATTCTTTGACATAAGGGACCTAGGCACTGATCACTTAAAATAGAAAATAAAAGAACAAAGAAACAAGCCCCAGGCAGTGACAAATGGCAGACACTGTGAAGGCATTGGCTCAGTTCAGAGAGAGATTCCTGAGCTAAAGGAGGCCTCATTTACTGGAATGGAAAAATATAGGACCAGGAAATTGCTCAGAGGTCTTCTGTGTCTTCCTGTGCACACGGAGATGCACTAAGCTACTGTTTTGGATCAGAATCGCGGTTTGGGAAATAGCCTGAATTGTGTCCTTGGAAAGTGAGAGGGTTGTGTGGTATATTTGTGTGTGATGAAGGAGGGGGAGGAGGAGAGGATGTTGGGAGGAGACATTTAGATGCTCTCTGGAACCAAACCATTTCCTTAGGCCTCATAGACAGTCACCAGAATGACGCTGGGAAACTGGGCAGCTGATCTGGGCTTAGGGAGCCTCCAAGGTTCCTGAACCAGCTCCTAGGTAGAGCCAATCAGCCCTCTGACAACAAGGCCAGGCCTGCATGTTCACACTAGAGAGCTGAATTCAAGCTTGCCTAATTCTCTAGTGCATGGGCTGAGTCTCAGTTTTTCATGCAACAAACATTTATCTGGCAACAACCTGTTCTAGCAGGCCCTGTTTGGGGCACTGAGGGTATATTAGGAAACAAAAAACAAACATCTCTGTGCTTATGGAGCTTGCATTCCACTGGAGGGAAATGGACACCGAATAAAATAAATAAATGCTATGTTAGAAAGTACGGATAATGATAAAGGAGGAAAGGAGAGCAAATAGGGTGTATAAGTGTTGAGCGGGGCAGGGTTAGGGTGGCCTCAATGAAAAGGTGGTAATGAGCAAAAACTTGAAGAAAGTGAAAGAGAGAGCCATGTGGGTATTTGGGGAAGAGCTGTCCAAGCAGAAAGAGAAGCAAATGCAAAGGTCCAGAGGTGAGAGACTGCTTTCTGTGTATGGGAAACAACCAAAGGCCAGTGGGGTTGGAGCGGAGCAAGCAACGGAGGGTGTATGGTAGGGTATGAGGTGAGGGGGGTAACTACATCATGGATAGTCTTGGAGGCCACTGGGTGCACTTTGGCTTTTATTCTTTTAAAAAAAAAAAAGTATTTATTTATTTGAGAGAAAAAGAGAGGGAGTACAGAGGGAGAGGGAGAAGCAGACTCCCTGCTGAGCAGGGAGCATGACGTGGGGCTCGATCCCAGGACCTGACCTGTGCCGATGGCAGACACTTCAGTGACTGAGCCACCCAGGCATCCCTACTTTGGCCCTACAATAAAAGATGGTGGGAGAATTTTATGTGGGGGAGTGACAAGATCTGACTTACATTTTAATAGAATCAATTTGACTACTGCGTTGAAAGTACGGCTAAAGAGATCCAAAGGCTAGAAGTGAGGAGAAGAACTAGGAGGCCATTAGGAAGTGACTTTAGGGCAAAAGCCCAAGTTCCTGGAGTATCTGCGTGACTTAGTCGGTTAAGAGTCTGACTCTTGGGATCCCTGGGTGGCGCAGCGGTTTGGCGCCTGCCTTTGGCCCAGGGCGCGATCCTGGAGACCCGGGATCGAATCCCACATCGGGCTCCCGGTGCATGGAGCCTGCTTCTCCCTCTGCCTGTGTCTCTGCCTCTCTCTCTCTCTCTGTGTGACTATCATAAATAAATAAAAAATAAAAAAAATTTAAAAAAAAGTCTGACTCTTGATATAGATCTTGATCTCAGAGTCATTAGATCCTGCCTACATCAGGCTCTGAACTCAATGGGGAGTCTGCTTGGGATTCTCTTTCTCTCTCTCCCTCTGCCCCTTCCCCTACCCTCTCTCTCTAAAAACAAATAAATAAATCTTTACCAAAAAAAGGGGAAAAAAAGGCCAAAGTTCCTGGAAGAAGCCTACTGTGGCATGGGCCAGGGTAGGGGCAGTGCAGGTGGGGAGGAATGGTTGGATTCTGCATGGACAATAAAAACAGAACCTAGGGAATTGGTAATCCATACCTGAGTGCTCAGGAGGCCTGCCCAGGACTCTGTTAGTGAGCTGTGGAGGAATGGTTACGGGGGGTATGCCCTCCTCGCTTCCAGTGAAGGAAGAAGAGGCAGGATTCTTGTTGGTTCAACCATCTTGCCTTTCATCCTTGTTCCTTCATGTTAACTGAGGGCCTGTTATGTGCCAGGCATTTCGTTGGGATGCAGCAGTGCGTGTGAACTAATAGGATGACTGCCCTTATAGAGCAAACGGTTTACAAAGAGAGTCAGATGTTAAGTGGATAATCACAGCCATAAATGTAAAATGACCACTGTGACAAATGCTGAGCGTCAACATCGGTGTATCTGCCCTGGTCAGAAGGTGCTAAAGAAAGCACCCTTGAGCTGCGCCCGAATAAATAAGTGCCAAGCAGACAAAGATGGCAGAGGCAGGGGAAGAGTGTCCTAGGCAATGGAAATGGCACGTACAGAGGTTCTGAAGGGAGGGGGAGCACAGTATGGATGAGGAACTGAGAGAAGGTCAATGTGAGTAAAATGCAGAGAGCTTGGGGAATGTGAGCAAAATGCAGCTGGAGAAATGGACAGGGTCAGACTGCTGGGCTTGTGGGCCATGTTCAGATTTTGAACCTCGCGCTGAAATCATTGGGGAGCAGCTGGAGGCTGCTTGAAGCAAGGGAATGATGGTACTCCGTGCTTGCTGAGTGGAGCAAGAGGGATGTGGAAGGCCAAGTACAAGACAAAGGCAGCAGCTCAGGTGAGTCGGTGCTCGGTGCTGGTGTGGATCCCGGAGAGAGCTGGGAGGTCATGATGAGAAGAAAGGTCAAGATCCAGGAGCTACTTAGAAAGTAGACCTAGGTTTGGATGAGCCACAAGGTATATTCCCAGTTCTTTGTTTAAAATACTTGTACCAGTGGATGTAAGACTGTCCTATTTATAGAACTCACCTACTTGTAGTAGATCAAGCCACAGGGTAAGTTGGAAAATCAGTTTTTCTATAAATAGATTTAAAAAAAATAACATTTGTTACAGGATGGTTTCATGCCCAGGCTTACCAGAAAGAGAAGATGAGACAGAGACTGGCCCCAGCCCTCTCCCGACCTGGCTGTATAAGGACTTGATGGAGTCCTGCATCAAAAACACAATCTCTAAACCAGAGTTGTCCCATAGAAACATAATGTGATGCAAGCCACAAATGTAACTTTACCCTGGTCAGAAGCTATATTTAAAAAAGAAAAAAACACAGATTAAATTAATTTGAACAACTTATTCTATTTAACCCAATAAATCAAAAAAATATTGAAACATGTAATCAAAAGAATAATTATTAGTGAGGTACTATACTTTTTTTTTTTTTACTAAATTTTAAAAATCCAGTGTGCTTTCTACACGTACAGCATGCCTGAATTTGGATCAGCCATATTTCCGTGTGCTCAAAAGCCACACGTGGCAGTGAGTACTAAGCTGGACAACGTGGCTCTAAACCATTAAAGCAGCCACAATAAATCCAGGTACAAAACACTTCAATGTAGGTCCTTCTATAGTAATTTAAAAAGGTATATAATACTTTAAGCAGAGCTTAAATTTCAAAATCGACTAATTTGTGATTGACTAAGTGGGTGAATTCGAGGAAATTGGTCTTTTCCATGCCTCGGTGCACGGAGGAAATACAGCAGGGCTGCGTGATACGCGTCAACTTTTTCAGTCTTAACAATCACTGCCTCCCGGTTAAGGAAATCCAAATAGGTTTTCCTCCTTTTTATTTTCATTATCATTTCCCAAAGAAATCTTTCCTTCCAAACTTCTAAATTCTTCTATGATCTCAAGGGATCTGATGGTGGGAAAGTGGCTACTTCAATAGCAAATGAACAAAATTCCAATAATGGTTTTCATTCTGAGCCCAAAAAGAGCTGGATTTTCTTGGGAGGTTGGAATCCTAACTGGATATTTAATGATTAAGGAAACTAATGATGTTTTGGCTGTGTTTTAGGAAAAAAAAATCTTTATGTTTAAGAGATACATTCTAAAATATATTTATAGATGGAATAAACTGATGTTGTGGATCTACTTCAAAATCATCCTGATTAGGATGATGGGGTTTAGAAGAAATAAGATTTGCCATAATTGAAACAAGGTGTGAGATTCACATGGGGATTCACTGTATTATTCTCTCTACTTTTATAGTTTAAATATTTATGTAATAACCTTTTTTTCCCCCTGAAGGTAGATTTCCATGCTTTCTTAGGTTCTAGTACAGGTAGGATTTTCAAAAATTCCCCTTAAATACTGTGCATGCTTCATGGTACTGATGCCAAAGCCTACCTAAGCACCGAGAACACACAATTCTTATTTAATACTGCAGTGGAACAAAGCCATATATTTAATGGGCCCCAAATTCCCATCGTAGGTTAAATCTCTGGTGTTTTTGGCGGTAACATGACTTTACTCGTTCATCCTACTCTTTGCTATGGGCTTAGGATCAATATTTACAAGCAAAGCCTGTGCCCCCTGCGCCAAGGGGAGCTGCAGACTCGGCCTGAGGCACCCAGGGGTTTGGGGAGTAGAGTGATTAATGGTATAGACAGAGTACACTGCAGCCCCAGAGTGGCACAGACCGCTGGCCCACAGGCATAAAGACTATCACCTCTTCCTTGCACCACGGAGGCCACGTGTGTGTGACAGGGAGAGGTAGGAGCAGAGGAGGTGACTCAGAGGGGGCGTAGCCTCCAAGGCCAGGAGATCTAGCACCTAAGACCCACCCAGGGGGGTGTACGAGTATAGGTCACGTGTCAACCTCAGATTTCCTGGGCATTTGGTCAAGTTCTAGTGTAATGCTCTCTCTAAATTCCATGAGAGATTTGTGGCTACCTCCTGCCCACTAGCCCTCTGGAACGTTGTGATGGGAGTGAGGAGCCTGGAGTCTACTTCCAAGTTCTTGCCTGAGACATTGTGAGGAGCCGAATGATAAACCCTGAACATAGGGCTGCCTTGCAGATTCACTGCCTTCAGGCCCCTTGCCTGCCAAGCCCAGGTCTTCCTGCCTTCAAGCCTTCAGGTGCCTGACCTCTCACCAAGGGTTTCAGAGCAGGTCCTCATTTTCACTCCCTGAGGGATATCACTGATGGTGTCTACACACGAAAGGATACACAAAGAAAGAGGACGGGACTTAGTCGGAGAATGTTTTCCCTTTGCATTTTCATCAGCCGAAGGAGTATCGAGTTTAGGGTACCAACATATGGCACAAATGTTAATTTTAAGGAAAATTTGGCGCACGCAATACGCTAAGCCATGCCACTCTCTACACATGTGATACTTGGCTTCAGTGGTGGCAATACAGTGCCAGATTATCTTAAATGTCAAGCATTTTAAGAAATGGTCTCTTTGAATTAAAATCACACCCCCTCCAAAAATGGAAATACTACTGAGATGCTTCTAAATAAAGTCAACAGCTGACCAGAGGCCATGGTGGACGCCGGTCTGCCAAACATCAGCAGACTGCTGCTTTAACTTCTACCCAGTATACTATGATCCTGTAGTGCATTAACCAGATGATAAGGCACAAAGAGTGTCCAAATCTTTGGGGCAGAAGAAGCCTTGACAGTGTTCACTGAAGCTTCCCCTGTCCGTTGACAGAACTCACCTGCGCCACCTAAGTCACACAAGCAGGTGAGAATTATCCACGGAAATGACTCCCCTTGTGTCAGCACACGCTGGCATTCAGCGGTCCTCGTGGCCAGAACTGTCTGGTAGTGAAACCTGGAGCTGAGCCCGGAGCCCTTGACTTGTTCTTACTAAGTTTCCCTTGACTTGATAAACTTTGATAAACTGCCCTTGATGAACTTTGGTTTATCAAGTTCACTCCAAACTCAGCCCTGACTACCTCAATGCCACTGGCTCGTTTTCATCCCTTTGCTTCTTTTTTTCTAAGTGTTCATACACGTCACAGATAAGACACTTGTTTCCAGATTGCTTTGTCTCTGCTTAGGAGTCTGAGTCTTAATTTCCAATTATTCGCAAATCCCTACGACAGGGAGAGGCTGAGTGGTATAATTCCCAATGGAGTGGTAATAAGGTATAGGAGAGGAGGAAGTGGGGAATGAAAAAAGTCATATAGGAGCCAAGTAATACATGAACTGAGATTCTAGACACTTGGCCTCTAGACTTTGAAAATCTCCTCTCCTCCCTCTGCCTCTGTCACATGGAAACACTAATACAATCTGAACAAGGTGACACCTGAAATCCTCTCCCATGCTTCAAACATTCTACAATTAATTCTCTCCATCTCATGGGGTTTTCATAGGAACTAAATGTAATGACGGGTATGAAAGAGGGTTTTTTTGCAACTTGAGAGTCATCTCGGTGTAAGTTACCACAATATCACAAACTAGCTCTCACTATAAGCCTGGAATTATTTTTCATTTCTATTACAAAAATGTTGGGTCAAGTTTAGGAGCTTATTTAATTTCAGGTGGAAAATGAAAGGATCCACAGGAGGTAAAAAGATGCACTGAAGGAAATGAGTGAGTGGTTTACATATGAATTATAGCGATCTTCCCAGGAATCAATTTAACAACACATACTAAGACCTGAAAATTCATATCCTTTGACTCAGTAATTCTATTTCTAGAGAATCTGATCTAAGGAAATGACAGAGACTCAACTCATACAAGATTTATGTATAAAGTCATCCACTGCAGTGCTATTTGTGTATTGTATTGAGACATATAGTAAATAGTCCACGTTGGAAAAGCAAACATATTTGAAAGAAACAAACCAAAATATTAACAGTTACTCTTGGGGGGTGGTGGTGGTGGTGATAGTATTATTTCCATTTTCTTCTTTAAACATTTCAGTGTTAAATTTTACGAGGGTAATGAATTCATATTACTTAAGGGTCTTTAAAAATAAATTGTGTAGAGCTGCCCACCTTCATCTAGTTCTGGAACTAACTCATCCTGTCCTTTAATTCATCTTGACCAACAGCCAGCTTATCTCAACTACTTCCATGACTTTCTTCTTGTTCTTCAGTGAACCACAACATTCTGTGGGCTTTACATCATGCCTGTGCTCTGCCAGCAGCCTAGATAACACCCAGGGTTCACCTGTTAGTCTTAGTGTCCACACGGAGGCTCTTTCTTTCCTTGAATATCCCACATACTCTTTCTTCACACGAAGTTCACGAGATATGAATTGGCCCAGGACTCATTTCTTTTAGAATAAGATCTACCGAGGACACTCTTAAAGTGTGGCTTGCTTGACTCCCCCTAAAAAAGTTCTCAGGCAGAGAGGCACCTGGGTGGCTCAGCTGGAGGAGCGTCGGGCTCCTGCTGTAAGCTCAGGTCATTATCTTGGGGTTGCAGGATCGAGCCTGTCGGGCTCTGTGCTGGGTGTAGAGCCTGCCAGAGATTCTCTTTCTCCCACTCCCTTTCCCCTTCCTCTGCACTCTCTCTCCCTAGCCCCCAATTATTAAAATGAAAAATAATTCCAGGATTATGGAGAGAACTAGTTTGTGATATTGTGGTAACTTACACTGAGATGATTCTCAAGTTGCAAAAAAAAAAAAAAAAAAAAAAAAATCTCAGGCAGAGGCATCTCCACTCACGTCGAATTTCCCATTAATCCCTACAGAGTAGGCTTTTCCTCTGAAAAAACAAAGGTTTCAGAAATTATAGGCAATTCCCTAAACTCTAGGTTGAATTTGCTCATATTTTGTTTTCAAGTTAGGAATTCACAGGAGTTACCTCTTACCAGAGGGTGAGTACAAGGTGTTTTGTTATTTACTCACCACATTATTCGCTCAATCGGATAGTTCCATCTTAAATTCGCTCCAGCATTTCTTCAGTCAGCATGAATGAAGATGAAAACCTGAAAGGGTTATTTCCCCAAAACTCTACTGAATGATGCTATCAAATGTGCCCTCTTATTTTTAATAAGCACACCTGCGTGAGGCCATTCAGGTGACGGAAGAGAATGGTACCAGAGATCATGGAGAGAGGGGGACGGGGAGAGACAGACTGACTGATCTACTGAGACCGAGTTGTTCCCAACCCTCAGAGTCAAAAAGCTCCAAGGAACAGACAATCGGCTACGGCAAAGCACCGCTGAGAATTCTTCCCTTGGCTAGCCCTTCCGAAGAAATAGTCTTTATCCAGAATCTTCCAGATTCAGACTCTCAGAGTAAGGCTGTCAGTGTTAATTGGCTTTTCCTCACCACCTCATCCATTTGTTGCACAATTCTTACTCAACTTAGATCCAGCTATTTCCTCACACTTTCACATTGATTGGGAGGATGTCCTTCACACTTTGGTTGTAGTCTCGCCTCATGAAATGTCATCTGCATTAGGACGATTTAGTTCCATGAATGGATTTTCTCCCTGTGTGATCGCGGCCTTAGATGAACCTGGGGCCTTGTGCTTTTCATTCCAGATATTGTTGCAGGACAAGAGTTTGGGAGGCTGCTTCCATCTTCCTCCCTAAATACCGACGTATTTCTTTCTTCCTTTGTCCAGAGTCTCAAACTTGAAATCTTGGCTCTATTGGTATACGGTGTCTTCATAGATTTTAAATCTGAAACTCGGTCTAATCCTTGTCTCTGGTACCATTCTCTTCCGTCACCTGAATGGCCTCACGCAGGTGTGGATTTATTCAGAGATTACACATGCCCATGTACAGACACAGAACTTACGAGTGGCAGATATGATCCTCTATGTTTTGTGAAAACATTTCCGATACTGGTGATTCCATGAAAATTAGGTGTCTGGTGTTACTTGAGACTAGCCAAAAAAAAAAAAAATTTTTTTTTAATCTGTCTTTAGAACTGTTCATGTGTGTTCCCTTTAGATGGCTTTTGCCCAATTTTCCACGTTAAGTAGTCACATTTGTGACTGATTTGTGGAAGCTCTTAGATATCAAATGATACTGTTTCTCTGTCATATGCTGCAATTATGCAATTATTTTTCCAGTCTGCCATTTCCTTTTTAATTTTATGCGATTTTTGATACACAGGATTTTTTCTTCCTTATATATAATCAAACTATTCAAACTTCCCCACCCCCCAAGGGCTTTAAAAGGTCACAGTTTTAAGCAAAGACACATGAAAGCCCTCTCCCCACAATGAGTTGGGAGTTTCAGTCTTCGAATGAAGCTGGTATAATCATTCCCTAGCACGTTGTTGAAAGAACGAGGCAGGGGATCAGTCTGGAAGATACGGTTGGATTTACACTCATCCTGAGGAGAAGAAAAAGCCATCTTGAAACTAGAGGAATAGAAGTAGGACGAATGCAGTGCGAGGAGGGATAGAAAGGACACTTCTGTGACTAGGAGCTGGATGACTGTTTTGTAACCTTTTCCAAGTTCCTAAGCTTTGGGTTGATTTCAGGGGATTTTTAGGGGCCAATTCCTTCCCAGACTTGGGCAATCTGAATGATTCAGTGGCCAGGGTCCTCTGGGTGCAGGGGAATGCTTTCGGTGGCCAGCTAGGTGGTGAAGAGGCCAAGGGGCCTGCCTCACCACAGCTCCAACCAGTTCCCTGACAGATGCCACCACCACACATCTAGAGAGGTTTCGCCCTTTCCAAGTATCCTTTAGATGCTCTACCTTGTTTGATTATTACAGCAGCTGTGTGAAGCAAGTAGGGCTCACCGAGGTTTCCTAGTCTTTCTACAGACTAGAAGTAAACAGAATATCAAATTTAACTGGCTTTCCAAACCCAAGTGAGTTTGTGATTGAGTTATGGAGCAAGGTGAGGTGTGCCATCCACTACGAAGGGGCAGCGTGGCCCGACAGAAGGGGTACAGGTCAAGACAGTGGGCGTATCTGCGATGAAAGGCCAATGCAGCCAGCCAGTTATTTGCTCTTTGGCCTCAGGCAAATGACCTCCCTCTGAGCTGCTATTTCTCATCTATAAAATGTGGGACAATGGTCTTGCGGGGTGGATATGAGGAGTAAGTTATATAATGCTCCACCTTCTTCAGTTCTTTTATCTTGGTGGTGGTGTATGTTCAAGTGTCACCTTGAAACTTGGAAGGAGTAGTACGTAAAGACCCTCTTGACGAAGGCAGAATGTGAGGAGCCCCTGCAAATGCCTGGCAAGGAGTGGGTGCCGCAAGCACCTAACTTCTCTTCCACTGCGCCAGCCTACAAACTGCTGAGAGCTAAGATGCTTCCCTCTGAAGAGTCCTTGTGTGGTTACGACTCCCCTCATCTAAAAGCCCTTTCCTATCACAACATTTGGAGTGCTGCTAGCACTGAGGATTACAACTCATCAAAAAACTGAATTGTTTGCCCAGTAGGCCACTGTACAAATAGGCTTGATGAGTGTTTGCAATAGCCCGTAGGTAAATGTAAAAATCTTGAAAGAGGGTTATGAAAAAGAGAGTCCAGCAACAGGCCCTCAAGAGAGAGCCCAGTGTCATGGCTAAGAGCAGGAGTCAACAAACTACGGCCCCAAGGCCAGATCTAGCCCATCACCTGGTTGAGTATAAAAGGCTTTGTTGGAACACAGCCACTCCCATTTGTTTGCATGTGGCCACTACAGCTGCTTTCATTACAACAGGGAGGAATTGTCCCAACAGAGACTGTAGGTCTCACAAAGCCAAAAATATTTACTCTTTGACCCTTTAAGTAGAAGTTTACCAACGCCTGGCTAAGAGCTGCTACTTGCAGGCCACGTGACCCTAGACAAATAATTTATAGTTATTGTGCCTGAAATTCCGTTTCTGGAAAATAGGGATAGTGATAGTAGTGATTGAATGAGACAATCCATGTAAAAGTCTTGCATGTGGTGAGTCCTTGCTTAATGACGGCTATTATGTTACTACTAACAACACTGATTTATAGCAACGTCCCTTGTATAAAACTCATCCTGATCCAGGAAAACCTGTTCGTTCAACCCCAGTTTCAAAGCCCTCTAACTCACTGCAGATATCAATAGCACCTAAGAGTCGTCTCTTCCTGCCATAATGGCTTTCTTAAGATCAGCCATTTCAATGCCATTAGCTCAGCTTCCAGGATATTAAAAGCACACTCTACCTTTCCTCCACACTTAATAGAGACATTTGGATTAGTGTCATTGAATATTTTCCAATAGTCTGCATATCCTATCTGGGAGAGGAGGAATTGGATGAGGCATTGTAATGGAATTAAATGTCAACAGCACCAGCCGTTTCTTTCTAAAAATATGAGCAAGATATTCTAAAAGGTGCGAACTATCAACCAAAGTACAAGAGAAGATTTTTCCTTTAGTCACTTATTGTTCAAAAGTGAAAAGATTTTTTTTCTTCAAAAGACAATCAAGCTTGACAAATGGCATTAAAAGCCACTAAGGAAGCTGAAAAAACAGCAACTCCACTTCGCTTCCTAAATATAATGGGAAATGCTTTCTCAATGTAAAGAAGAAGTCTTTTCCTACAGTCCAATCAGCATATGGAGGTGATTTCCAAGAGAGAAGTGAGAAAAAAAAAATCCCACAGCTCAACCTTTCACAAGTATCAGTCATGCCAGGAGAAAACCTTCTTGTACTCTCTTCCGCATTGTCAAGCTCTGCAGGTTAGAGGAGCCATCCCTATGGGGAACCAGATCTGCAGCCCAGCTTCTCAGCAGGTGGCTAGGCAGGGCCTTGGGATAGGTTGGTGCTTGGGAGGAGAAAAAGGGGTGGAGAAGCTTCTCTAGTCTGAGACTCCTATGCACTCAAATGATGCACTGGTGGTACCCCCATCACCACCAGGTCCAGCACGACCTGCCCAGCATGCTTCCTTTGTGGATTACCTGTACCCCAAAATGGCCATGGCATGGGCTGTGCCTCATCAACTCAGCCTTGTCATAGAGAAGAATCTTATCACCCCTACACCGCATTCCTAGTAGCCTGATTGTGTCGCAGAAAGGGAAGGATGACTGCATGTCACAGGGCTTCTTCCATCAGAGTCCTTCCTCTACCACCCTAGGTCCACTGCCCTTTCCCTTATTGTAGAGGTTCTGACATTTATACACAACAAAGCTTTATCACACGCCCCCGAAGTAGTTCTTGGGTGGCAGTGAGAATCACCTACAGAACTCTTAAATTACACCTGTATCTGGTCCCCATCCCCAGAGCTCCTGATATAATTTAGATCTGGGGAAGGGTCTAGGCTTGGCATTGTTTTTAGGTGTGGGGGTGAGTGGGTATTGTCCATTGAGAAGTTCCAGAGTGATTCCAATGCGCTAACCTACCATGGGTAGGGTACTCTGCTAGGTGGTCCAACGGTGAATAGAACAGGCGAGGACCTGGCCTCATGGAGACTGTGGTCTAGTAGGTCAAGGCAGAACAAATAAATGAGTGGTAAAGATTTTTTTTGAACGAATAAATGAGCGGTAAAGATATTTTTCTGACTGCCACTGGAGAATAAAGCTTGGAGCTGTGAAAGAGCTGGAGGATGGGAGATTATATAACTTTCGAAAGGTCAGGGCATCATCACTTGGGCTCACACTTGGTTTCTTGGCTTGCAGAAAGCTCTGTTAGTGCCCAAGGCTAGTGACAGGGCTGTGGTTAGATGCCTGCTTCTTGTTCAGGACAATTAGTGTCGCTGTGTCCCCTGTTTCTATAGAGTGAAGCACTATGGGAGAGCCCTCCTGGACAGCCCAGGCCAATCACTGAAACCAGAAGCGGCCCCACAGAGCATGCCCCCTCCCTCTTGCCCCACGTGAAAGCAATGTTCTATCATCGGCATCACTAATGACCATAATTTGCTGACTTGTGATAACCTGATACTAAAGGCAGATTGAACTACACTTACTACGCGCAGGCACTCTACACGATACAGTATCTCAGTGAACTTCACTACTAGGGCAGGCACTATCAGCGCTGTTTCATAAATGTGGAAAACAAGACCCTGAATGGTTAAGAGACTTAGAATGTGGTTTATATTTTAGACCTTGTAGGTCCCCTCCAACTCCGACAATCTGTGACCCTACAATCTCTAGCTCGTTTCCTCCTCGGCGAGCTGGCAAGCTACCTGAGGAAAGGCAATGCATCTTACACATCTTTGCAGGAGCATCCCTTCTCTCCTCACCCCCACGTGCCTGGCCTGAGGTGAGCGATAACTGCATCAGAGGTCAGTTCGTGGAGGCAGCGTCACTCTTGAGCCCTTGAGGCCCCAAGGAATCCTTTGAATCCTGCAAGCCTCAGTGTTGCTGCTCATAAGCTTGGACTCTGTTCTTTTCTGTCAAGACTGCCCGGTGGAGTTTTCCCAAGCAGCACCGAGACTCCCCAGAATGCCCCCAAGCAACTCACAGACATTTATAAATGCATCCTGTGGGCATTTGCCTCAAGGCCTGTCCCAAAAGAAATGATTTTTCATGTTCCCCATCATTTTTGTTTGTTTTGCTAATTAAATGTTGTTGTTGTTGTTTTTAAAAAGAGATGAATATACCAAATGACAAAGTCATTGCAATTTCTTAGACTAGGGAATGTTATTCAATAAGATATTTTGGCTGATATTTTAAGGTAGTAGAAGGACATATCTATGAAGAGACTTCCCCCTTTTTTTCTCAGCTTATTAAGGTATAATTGGCAAATTAAACTGTAAGATATTAAAATAAATAAATAAATAAATAAATAAATTGTAAGATATTTAAACACCGTGATGACTTGATACACATACA
The DNA here is from genome assembly GCF_011100685.1 of Canis lupus familiaris. NCBI lineage: Eukaryota > Metazoa > Chordata > Mammalia > Carnivora > Canidae > Canis > Canis lupus. The sequence continues at coordinate 54,726,437 of NC_049223.1, read as the reverse complement.
CATTGTGAAAGGATCTCCAACTAGTTAATCGATACATCTCTCACCCCACATATTTACCACTCTTTAAAAATTTTTTTGTGAGAACATTTAAGTTCTACTCTTTTAGCAAATTTCAAATAGAGAGTACAATGTTATCAACTATAGACACCATGTTTTACATTAGAGCTGAGATTTTTCATTTTATAACTAAAATTGTATACCATTTTACCAGACTCCCTCTATTTCCCCCACACCCAAGCCTCTGGCAACTACTTCTCTACACTCTGTTTCAATGAGGTCACTTTTTTTTTTTTTTAGATTCCACATATAAGTGATAGCATGCAGTATTTCTCTTTCTCTGCCTGGTTTATTTCACTTAGCACAATGCCCTCAAGGTCCATTCATGTTGTCACAAATGCCGGGATTCCTTCATTTTTAAGGCTGAATAATATTCCATTATATATATTTTCTTGATTCATTCATCCCTTGACAGACATCTGAGTTGTTTCTACCTCTTGTCTGTTGTGAATAATGCATCAGTAATCATGGGAGGGCAGATACCTCTTCAAATAATAGTTTCATTTCCTGTGGATATATACCCAGAAGCAAGATTGCTAATCATATGGTAGTTCTATTTTTAATTTCTTGAGGAACCTCCTACTGTTTTCCATAATGGCCACATCTATTGATATAACAGGCATAAATAATATAACAAATTAAATAAAGATAGCTTTACATGGCTTGTGGGTGTATGCATGCAAATGTGTATGTTTGAGGCAGAGAGGAAGAAAGCAAGGGTATTAATGTGGTATATATATCCTTGAAGCTAAATTAATATAGAAAATTGAGAAATTAGGGGCACCTAGGTGGCACAGCCAGTTGAGTGACTGACTCTTGGTTTCTTTTTTTTTTTTTTAATTTTTTTTTTATTTATTTATGATAGTCACACAGAGAGAGAGAGAGGCAGAGACACAGGCAGAAGGAGAGGCAGAGACACAGGCAGAGGGAGAAGCAGGCTCCATGCACCGGGAGCCCGACGTGGGATTCGATCCCGGGTCTCCAGGATCGCGCTCTGGGCCAAAGGCAGGCGCTAAACCGCTGCGCCACCCAGGGATCCCGACTCTTGGTTTCTTGAATGTCTGACTCTTGGTTTCAGCCTGGGTCATGATCTCAGGGTCGTGTGATGGAGCCCCACATCGGGCTCCAAGCTCAACGTGGAGTCTGCTTGGGACTCTCTCTGCCTCTCCCTCTGCCCCTCCCCACCCCCATGCTCTCTAAAATAAAGAAATACAATCTCTAAGGAAAAAAAAAGAAAATTGGGAAATTACAATAACCTTCATTTCTGAATTTGGAACCCCCTCCTTGCTCTGATGTCCTTTTTGTTTTTCACAGTTGACATGTCTAAGGAAGAACAAAAAATTGTCCACCATGTAAGTCCAGTGATTATCTCCATTTCATAGAAGAGTAACTAAACCTCCAGAGGTTTAATAAAAAGTAGCGTTTTCCCCCTCTACTCCCTCCTTGCTTTCCTTGCATTCAGCCAAACAAGAGGAAGGCACCCTTTGAGGAGAGTACTGAGCGGTCCCACCCACTGTAGTAGCCCAGTCCCACTTGGCACAGAAGCCTGACATCATATCTGCGGCCCTTCACCCAAGCTGAGTTGATTAACTGGCCTTTGTAGTACTTCAGAGACAGACAGAAACGGGCTCCAAAGAGTCCTAATCTCACGTTCTCTTGAGGCTGAAAACCCAGATTTAAGGGCCTGGAGGTTGATGTGTAGCATCAGCTAATGCTCTATTGACAACGTGTCCCTTCAACATCATGCTTATAGCAACTAATAACCCACAATGACAATGCTTGCTGCCGCCAACTTCTCCACCTGGCAAACGCATACTGAACCTCAACTGGCAACTTATGGTAATATTAACTTACTAGACCGAAATAGAATCTAAAGTCACATGTCCTTTTAAAGGCCACAAACAAATGCATTTTAACAGCGGTACAGAGTAAGAGAATCCTAACCAGGCAACAGCTCTGTGCTGAGCAACTTGGTAACTAGTACCGTGCACGGCACAACGGGAGACAGGAGAGTATGAGTCCCAGGCTGAAAGGAGCTTTTGGGAAAACACCTAAGCATGAAAGATCCAGAGAGCAGTAGGGAAAAAAAAAAAAAAAACACTGTGTTTAACCCAGGGCTTGGGGGATTGGTACAAGGATTTGGAAGCAGGGAGGGGCCCAGGTGGCTCAGCTGGCTAAGTATCTGACTCTAGCTCTTGGCTCAGGTCATGATCTCAGGGTCGAGAGATCAAGTCCCTGGTAGGGCTCAGTGCTCAGAGGGAGTCTGCTTGAGATTCTCTCTCTCCTTCTCTCTCTGCCCCTCCCCCATGCCTGCCAACACACACTCCCTCTCTAAAATAAATAAATAAATCAAAAAAGAAAAAAGAAAAGAAAGATAGAAAGAAGGGAAAGATAACTGGGCATAAGGGTAGGGTGGAAAGTTTTCCAGGAGGAAGCCTGGAACAAAGGGATGGATCAATGGAAAGAAAATTCTTGAACGGCTGACCGGTGTAAACAAAGGCCAGGAGACAGAACTCAGATTGTTCCATTTGGTGAGAATAGTGGAAGCCTGGTGTCACTGGGGTTGAGAGGTTTTCAGTTGGACGTGAACGTCCGGGGGAGGAGTTTACATTGCCCTGTGCATCAGGTGGGGACTGTGGTGATAAGCCATACAGCTCCGAGTACATTTTCTTAACAAAGTACAGGATTCGCTTTGTCAAACGACAAAGCGACCAGCACCAAGAAGGTACCAGGGGTTTCATACTGACAATTTCCGTCTTCCCCTCTACTGTAACTTGCAGGGAACGCTGTCATTTACCTTGTTTCATGGCTGCAACATGACTGCTCTGCCCCCAACCATAGATCCATATTCTAGGCAGAAAGATTTCAAAGGGGAAAAGATAAAGTGGGTGGTTTCTGTGTTATGACTACAAGAGCTTTCTCAGAAATCGCTAGCCCCCCGCTACTTACACGTCACTGGCCAGAACTGTGGCTCAAGGCAACCCCCACCTGAAGGGACATCTGAAGAGCTAGGGCACTGGCCGGGTGTATCGTCACCACAAGCAAAGTCAGCTCCATTTCTAAAGGGGGGAGGAGGGCTGGACACTGGAGCCGCAAGTAGCAAGCCCTACACACTATGAATATAGCAATATCTACGCAGTATTGTGTTGGAGGTAACCTAGGAGTGAAGCGGGCACCCAGGCTACCGTCCTAGATCTGGGGGTGGAAACAAAGAGAGAAGCTAATAGTCATTTCTAAGAAACGGAGAGCAAGATTTTCTAACAACCATCCAACAACGCATGGACGCATGGTCCATGAGGAAGGTGTTGGCAAGCTGACTGCTTGGTTCTCTCCCTCCCTCCCTCTCTTCCTTCTTTCTTTGTTTCTTAGACAAAGTTTTTTTTAATAATATATTTTTTATTGGTGTTCAATTTGCCAACATACAGAATAACACCCAGTGCTCATCCCGTCAAGTGCCCCCCTCATTGCTCGCCACCCAGTCACCCCCACCCCCCACCCTCCTCCCCTTCCACCACCCCTAGTTCGTTTCCCAGAGTTAGGAGTCTTCCATGTTCTGTTTTCCTTTCTGATATTTCCTACCCATTTCTTCTCCCTACCCCTCTATTTCCTTTCACTATTATTTATATTCCCCAAATGAATGAGACCATATAATGTTTGTCCTTCTCCGATTGACTTACTTCACTCAGCATAATACCCTCCAGTTCCATCCACATCGAAGCAAATGGTAGGTATTTGTCAAAGTTAGTATGTGGGGCCTAATGAAGGGAGAAGTTGACAAAGAAAAAAATCCCAGAATGAGACATGTTGAGGCAGTTACAAATCCTAGAGTATTATTACATTTTAACGTAATAAGCACCTGAGGTATGGAAGAGAGACGGGTTAGATTGGAAGTTAACGGATTCTAAGACGAATGTGCCCATCGTTGGGAATGTGGGCTTTGCTTTTCAGGGCCATTGTCTACACACAGCACATAGCAGGTCATTAGAACAGATTAGAATATAAAATACGTTTGTGATTGATAAGCGAGATGAACCACATCTGAAGACAAATTACATTCCTTTTGATGACTAACCCTAAATGACAATCACAAAGCACGGTCTATTTGTTGGAAGGAAAGAATACAAAACTCCACAGACTCTTTTTGTAGTTTTATCTACTGGTTAGCACTCACGAACACAGCAAGATCGTTTTATGACTAGAAAATTACTGCAATTTGGAAATGTATCTATCGCTTAAAAACATTAGTACCAGTCATTGCATAAGGCAGTGAAGACTTGGAAAAAATTTAGGAATGCGTCTGGACCTCAAAGGGATCACAGTGGTGTGGGGAAGTGTGCCAGGAGGAGTCTCCATGACGGGTGTGGGCGCACATTGGGGGACCCAAGAGAAACGGGGGACTCCTTCTGTCTGCGGGCTGGACTGTGCCTGGGCTGTGACGTTTGATGATTCTGCAGTGGCAGGAATAGGATTGGACTTTTACCCTGGAAGAAGCTTGTAAGCAACTGCATTACTGTAGGAGGTCCTGGGGGAAAACCTGACACTGCCCAACATCCAAGGGTGTCATCCTTAGCATCCCAAAGTCCCTTTCCAGCATTGGGGAGGGAGCCAAGGAAAAGCTCAGGGATGGGTAGGATGGAGAAACTGCATTAGTCATATCTGCAGCGTGTGACTCTCTGTTTACTGTGAATCTTCACATCAGACTCATGTTAACCTGCGCTTGCAAGGCTAAATGTCATTTATTTTTGTCTGATACACCCTGGTTTTCTTAATGCACTTAAGCAAAGGTCAGCCCACTTTTCAAGCCACCAAAGTCTTCCTCTGTTGTGTAGGAAATGTGGGTAGTGAAGGCTGGGGCACTGGTTGAGGAAAGGAGAAGTTTTCCTGGCTTCTCTCACAACCACTGATACCCCTTCATTTGTTTCTTGTTATTCTAATCGAAGTTTCAATGATACAAAAAGGAGATAAAGGCATATATTGAAAGAAAATATTTTAAGTCAAAGAAATGTCATTCTGCTTCTTGCTCTTTGACATCCATCCAGCACATCAACCTGCCAGGTCAAGAATCCCCTCCCGTAGATCCTAAAGTAGTTTCCCCACAACTGTTCATCAGTTTCTTCTCCCAGATAATGAGTTCCTTGAAGTTAGCATTTGGCTTATCAGCCATTGTCCTCTTGCTCCCACACAGAGAGTGGTTTCCCGAGGGAATGCTTGGGGGAGGCTTCTCCATGCCTGAGTCTTCGTGGTCGCTTACATTTAGCTCCCTGGGTCATAAGGCTGCACGCCCAAAGTATAAGCCAGGATTAACTCTGCCAGGGGCATCAAAAGACCTTGGGGAGAAGAATACTTGAGAGGAGTCCAAAGAAATGCTTCAAGAGAATTCTTCAGCACTCAAAAGGAAGGGGATCCCAGGTTTAATTTTATCTGAATGTTTGCTGTTTGAAAGCCATTATGAATTTTTACTTTTTTAATGCAAGTATCTGAATAGCTAAGTCAGAGCGTGCAAAAGTACTAAGTTGAAGGGGTTATACAATTAAAAGTTTCCTCTCCACCCAGGGAACTCTTCACCCACAGGGCATCTTCCTATATCTATGGTCACAGGAGACCTTAAGACCATGATGGCAATGGTCCATCCTGAACCGGTAACTCAACTTTGGGACTCCCAAGCCTTCTTCCACCAGCCATACAGTCTTCCTCCTTAGAGGTAACCAGTATTACCAGATTCTTGTACTTCCTTCCAAGAGACAGGCAAGGGGTACAAGTACATGAGGAAATAAATAGATCTATATGTATAGATATTTTCCAAGAATTCTTTTGGTGGCAGAGCCCATAGAAAAATCAACAGGAAGCAGGTTAAGGAGAAGATCTTCAACTAAAAAGTGTGTGTGGGGGGGACTGGTATCCAGGATGAAAGTGATAAGCATCAGAAGACAGAAATAGAGCCGGAATTTTTTTTTTTTCCTACATAAAAAGAAAAAGAAAGGGTGAGGTCACAGATCCATCTGCCCATTAGGCTGGGCACTTCTACAAAACTAATGGGCATTTTCCCAGCAGATCATGGGGGAACTTGCAGCTCTGGAGAAACTGAGAGAAACTGTGGTGGCCTGCCTTCCTGGGATATTGTTTGCTAGAACATGGGCATGTTCTACACTCCCTCAGAGGCTCAGTGGCATTTGATCACTAGGCATTTGCAGAGCCCGCTCACATTCATTCACATTATTTCGGTGTAACAGGACTGAATTCCACCTTTCAGGCCAAAGGAATATGGGATATACTGGCTAAGGAACCCAAACCCGCATGAAGCAGAAGGGGCCATGTTTCCTGAAAAGCAAAACCCTAGTCTTTCCACACCTTAGCTAAATCACCTGCCTCATCAGAGTTGCTCTTGGTGGTTTACCGATGTGAAGTTGGGCTTGGATGGATTGGAACAGGTCAAGTCAACCAGCAGCTCCTCCTTTCGGGTCGGAGTAGGGATCAGGGAGCAAGAGCAAGCTAGAACACGGGCTTGTTAAATAAATTCCCACACAGGTGCTGGGTCCCAACAATAGATCAGTCACCAGCCAAGTTTCTGACTTTCTAACCAGATTGTTAGAAATATGAGATTCCTACCCACACAGAGAGGTGACTAGCGGCACAGCAGCCAGTCAATGGCAAATGTGATAAGCATCAGAGACGTGGGCAGTTTTGTTCCCAGCTCTGATAGAAAGGAAAGTTTCACCTGAGTGTCTCCAGAAAAGCCTCCAGCAGGTGAGGTTCTCTCTACCTCCTGCCTGGTACAGTCTGGGGACGGACTGGTGAATACATCCAGTGACAGGTATCAGAGAAAGAAGGCACTGACTGCTAAGAAGGCACTGACTGCTCAGGGGACTCCATGGGCCAGTAGCACCTGCCGGAGCTGCCACAACTCCGGATTTAGGCTGTGGGTTTGGACATTCATGTGCTTCATTCCATAAAAGTACTCAGTCAACCACTTTTAGAGGAAATGATGTATTCACAAGAGTCATCTGTTGACCTGCATGTCAATACCAACCTACTGATTGACAAGGGGTAGTAATAGATTTCCTAACGACCAGAAGGATTTTGTCCACTGGTGCTAGATGTACATCACAAAAATGTTGGAGAAATAATGGAAGATTATTTACTGAATATGCAATTGGGGCCAAAAATTAGACCTTGGAGGATAATTTAAGGCATCATCCCTGTCCCCATAATATTTACGCGGAATAGAAAACATACAAAACAAAACAAACAAACAAAAAAGCAGGTCTATCTGCCATATTCAAAGTCTCCCCTTTGGAAAGACCAATAATTAAGATCATCGAAAACTTGTAACTGAGAGCCCCTCTTCATATACCATATGGACAGGTGCCTTCTAAAGAGAAGACTTCGCATATCATTACTGGGAGCATTCTAACAATCTGCTCACCTTGACTATTTCCCAAGTATCCTCAGTTACTATCTTTACAATAATGCACAGAGTAGAATTTTGGGGTATATCTCTTTTACATTTTCAGACTTATTTTTAATTTACGTACAGTAAAATTCATTTGTATTCTAGGAGTTTCGACAAAGTTGTGTGACCACCACCCCCGTTGAGTACAAAACAGTTCTCGACACCTCTTTCCCAAAAATACCGCCTTGAGTTACATGTTGAAGATAGGTTCCTTCCACAGATGGCCGTCCTCATTTATTATGTGTTCGTTCTTAACCATTCTTGCTTGCCAGAGGGTCATATTTTCTGGCATCAGCTACCATTCAAAGGCTTACCCAACAATTTATGCTATCACTTCCAGAGATAGACAAAATGAAACTTTCTAACATGCACGTGTCTATTTGCTTTGCTAGGAGGGGGTACATCAAGTTTACTTCATCTAAGAGCATAAAACCAAAAAAAAAAAAAAAAAAAAAAGAAAAAGAAAAAAACCTGATATATATCCTAAGGACATTTTCCCCCAAAAGAAAGTAGGAGAAACGTGCTAACATTCCCGTTACAGCTCCATCCACAAAAGATATATTAGCTCTGAGAGTTGGGAAAGAAAACTGCTAAGTCACATCTCCAATTCATTTCCTTCCTTTAAATGGGTCACGAGGGTAGAGATAACCCCAACACCCCAGCAGCTGTTCCAGGGCTCAAGCAATTATATTCACTCCTGCTTTCCAGAAACTTGACCTAGGCATCCAGCACTTTTCTAAATGAAACCCACATCTATTTATTTATTTTTTCCCACATCTATTTAATCTGTGCAGCTTAGTAACCAAATTTGCTGTTGTTTTAGTAAGGCCTATGATACATACATGGGGTGTGTGTGTGTGTATGGACAACCTGAATGATGAAAAACTAAATTTGACTTCAACTATGCCGTATGTATCTTGGTGATATTTAGGAACTTAAAAAAAATTATATGAGTTCGATGGACTATTTCACAGGTAAATAGGTCTCATCACCAATGAATATCTTCTGACCACCAAGCTGTGGGCTAACAGGTTACTTTTTATAACAAAATGGGAGGGATTTGGGTTTATTAAGTTAGGGCCATAAGAGCATCCGGAAAGGCCTACCTGGGGCCTGGTGACCCCGACTTAGGTATACCACTAGCCCAGGGAGTGACAAGGAGGGTCATGCTTTCCTTTGGAACATACTGGCCCATCTGCCAGCTGCACACAGAGATCCTTCCATTCCTGCCAATCACGATATGTGACTGTAGCAATACAGCGACAGACGTGTTAAGACAATGATGTGGAATCATCACGATGTTTAAGCCTCAGATTCGAAGTCTCCTCTTGCTATCAAAACTTCACAAAGAAGCAGGTGACCCAATAAAATCCCACTTTGGAGGAACGTTAAAACAAGGTCTTCTTGTCAGAGCGGTTAGTAATAAGTCCACGTATCTCCCATGCTGCCCTCCTGTTACCTTCGGTCCTCTTAGCTCTGTTCCTTATTCTTAAATGTCTCCCCAACTCCCACCTCCTCCCTGCTTTCATCTTCGTTGAGGGCAGAGCTCCGGGGCAGACCACGTAAGAAAGTGCTACTCTCTCCAATGAAAAGAGAAGAAGCCACTGTCTCCAAGAGCGAGACGTACCCTTTTCCAGTGCAATGTGGACATCTTCAAGGAATGAAAAAAACGTGAGGGAATATTCTCTCATGAATTTCAGGATGAACAAAAATCAGTGTTATGGAGTCAAGATAAGTAAATCTGCCTCTTGGCATTGCTGACTCACCATGACTCCTCTGAGAGCGTTTACTGGAATGACCTTCGATTCAAGTGAGAACCACAAAATACCAGTAATTTTATCTGGGGGATATTTACATTTTGGTGCAGTAGGTGAATTCCTGATTAAAGGGCATTATTAGAAAAAAAAAAAAAAAAGAAAAAATTTTTCCCTCAAACTAAATATAGTTTCATCTTAGGCCTTGCATTTTTAATTGGTCCTTATGGTTCAAAAGGAGATTTTTGCTTTTAAAATCCTTTCACTCCCCATTTCCTTATCACTAACTCTTGAGGGTCATACTTCTTATGAAAGAAGACATCTTGAGTCCCAGATTCTTCTAACACAGATCCACCCAATATTTTCCTCCTGAAACTATCTGCTTCCTGACTTAGCCTATTTGCTGTGGTGACTGAGCAGATAGGGAAGAAAGTCAGGGACATTCTCTGACGGCGGCAAGGAAAATACATGATTCTTCTAACCTTCCACCCTTACCTCCTAGTACAAAAAGTGGACCGCTACTAGCTTTCCAAGCATCTCCTTGGGGTGGAAGGGTGCCGGGTGACTCCTTCATCTTGGTCTGTGTTTCACATTCTTAATTCAGGGCCCCTCCCCACCCCACCTTTTTAAAGTAGGCTCCATGCAGGGCTTGAACTCACACTGCTGAGATGGAGGACCGAGCTGTGATCAAGAGTCTGATGCTTAACCGATCGAGCCCCCCAGGTGCCCCCAAGGGTCTGCCCTTCTACTCACGACTGCCCGTTGGCCTTGTCACGACTGAGAACCTTGTGGCACTTTGAGGATAGCCCCCCAGCATTAATTTCTGTGTCCTTTGCATCCTGGAAATAGCCAGGATGTAGGGCACACCCTGGTTTGAGGATCAGGTCAGAGAATGTAGGCCTTGGAAACCGAGGGGGATAAGCAATAGGACACGCAAGTTCTTTGTGCAATAACTACCTGATGACGGTTTTGGAGTGTGCTCATGATCTGATTAGGGAGGTCTCCAAAAGTCACCTGCGGTCTAAATAAAGATAAGGTTATACATTTAAAAGTTCCACGTGGAGGGGCGCCTGGGTGGCTCAGCAGTTGAGCATCTGCCTTTGGCTCAGGGCGTGATCCCCAGGTCCTGGGATCGAGTTCCGCATCAGGCTCCCTGTAGGGAGCCTGCCTTTCTCCCTTTGTCTTTCATGAACAAATACATAAGATCTTAAAAAAATAAATAAATAAAATGAAAGTTCCACGTGGAGACTTTAAAAACAAGACCTTTCCATCCCTCTCATCCCAGAGCAGCTTCCGGAGCCCTTGCTCAGCGTCAATCACCAAGTGGGCACTGGACGGTGCCGCCGCGAGCAGGCCCCGCAGCCTAGAGGGAATTCCAGGAGTCTTTTAGCCTCTGCTGGCTCAGCACCGTCTTAAGTATCTGACACTGGAGCTTTGACAGGTGCTCTTCTCTCTGGGAAGGTGACTGGTGCCACCAGACGGGGACAATCCTTCAGCTGAAATGGCTTAGCAGACCACCTAGCCCTCTAGTTCCCACCAACCAAAGCCGCTGGTGATTAAGGCAGCCTCAGAACAGAGGCCCGGATAGGAAAGCGAGCCATGGACAAGGGGTGGGGACTATTCTCGAACCCGGAGGTCCATGTCCACACTGAATGAATACTCATTTGTGGGGAGTCACATCTGCTGTTGCAACAAGAGCAACTCAGAGCAAATGAGCTAAGTCTTGGTTTTGAGCAGCGGAGCAGACACCCAGATGCCGACCACAAGCCTTCGCTTGGGAAAGGGACCTTGTCAGCTGGCATCGATCCACTGATCACATGGCAACCCTGCCCTCCCGCCACCCACCCCTCCAGGGCACCGCACCCCCCACCCCCTCCAGGGCACCGCACCCCCACTCCTCCAGGGCACCACACCCCTCACCCCCTCCAGGGCACCGCACCCCCGACCCCTCCAGGGCACCACACCGTCTAGGGCTTAATACACTTTCCCTACACGCTCTAAGGTTTCAACACCCCGCAGGCAATTGCCCAACCCCCAGGTCATGGACGAGAAAGCCAAGCCCCCAAATTAACTTGCTTAGGTTCCTTCCTTTCCTTCTTTCTTTTTCCTTCTTTCTTTCTTTCTTTAAGATTTTATTTCTTTGTTAAGGGGGGGGGGGGGTGAAGACCGCGGGGGTGGGGAGAGAACCCGGGGCGGGGGTGGGGGGGAGCAGCCAGCGAAGCAGGCTCCCTGCTGAGCAGGGGCCCAGTGCAAGCCTTTGTCCTGGTTCCCAGGCCCACGGCCTGAGTCCCCCAGGCTCGGTGTCTCACAGCCGCTGACACAGGTCAAACCCAGATCCCGCCTGCGGCGCAGGGCTCCGACCACGGCGCAGGGGGCTGCTTTCACAGTGCCAGTGCCGTGGTGCACGAGGTCCTGCTCCTCCTGGCGAGGAACTGGCTTCCGACGGGCCGGTCCCGGGAGGGGCCACAGGCTCCGGCCAGGCCCCGATGGGAGCCCCCATGTGCCACACGCAGGGGGACCTGCTCCGAGGGAGCCCGCCGTGGGGCGCACGGGGCCGTCGGTGTGTCGCAGAGGCCGCTCAGCCTCCTAAGTTCACCGACCCCAAGATTAATGCCCCGAGGGAGCCACCCTTCCCGGATCCTCCTCCCCCCACCCCCTTGGGCTCCTTCCCCTCGGCTCCTGTGCTGTTGGGGGTCAGCAGCAGCGACAGCCGTTCCTCCTAGGAGGGCCGGGGCACATGCCTCCTCCGGGCCTGCCGGGGGGGGGGGGGCGCCCCCAGATTGGTGTGCAGAGGGCTCCGCCGCTTGAAAGCTCTGGGAAAACGTCCATGCAGGGATCCCCATGCCTTTTTAAAGCTCCTGAATTGATGATTTTATTCTCGAACAGGCACACGACTGTTTTTAGGGGTAGAGTCAGACACTGGGGGAGATCATCATCAAGTCAACACAGGGAGGAGATTAACACGAACATACGGAAAATCTCTACATTTGGGGGACACAATTCTGACGTTGATATTAAAAGAAATCACGTCATCTGTGTTCAACAATAGGTCTTTACCTGACTAGGTCGACGGCGACAAAATTAAGACGCAAACACAGAACGTAAATATGCTTTTGAAATTAGTATTGTATTAAAAACGTCGCTCCTAACGCAGTAAAGGGACCCAATTAGTAGACCGTGTCACAACTAGAAACAGACACGCCGCACAAAGACAATAATGAAACACCTTTTGTTTTAAAAATGAGCGAAAACATTCGTTTCCACGTAAGTAGCTTTCTAGTAATAAGATATCACACACGGTATAAAGACGCCAAACATCATTAGCCACGCGTTTTCTAATACCTTAGCAATAAAATATTCAACGAACTAATAAATTCTGGCCCACGCTATGGTAGGTCTGTTTTTGTTTTTGTTTTTGTTTTTTTAAACTAATTCTTTTTTTTTTTTTTTTTTTTTTTTTTTTTTTTATTTATTTATGATAGTCACAGAGAGAGAGAGAGAGAGGCAGAGACACAGGCAGAGGGAGAAGCAGGCTCCATGCACCGGGAGCCTGACGTGGGATTCGATCCCGGGTCTCCAGGATCGCGCCCTGGGCCAAAGGCAGGCGCTAAACCACTGCGCCACCCAGGGATCCCTAAACTAATTCTTCAATCAAGCTCTCTAAATCAGATAATCAGAATAAAAAAGGACCAGTGTGCACTTGGATGGGCTCCGCTGTGGTCTGCCATAGTCACGTGTGGCCTGGCATAGTTGTCTCCAGTGTGAAAAGCCTTTTTTTTTGCAAATAGAACCTTCTCGCCACCGAGGGAATACAACCAACCGTGGCCAAAACGAAATCCAGAGAAAGGAGCTGCCATTGTTTCCTCCTCCCTCTATTTCAAGAGGACACACTGACCTTGTCTGGAAGCCACATATTTTTATAGAAGTAACAGGGTGTCAGATCAGGGTCCACCAGCCCCTCTAGACCCGCACGCGAATTCAGGGGCCAGGACTTGCTGCCGCTCGAGGCCAGACCCAGTGACCGTGGAAACCATTCCGTCCCCGCCCGGGGCCTACCTACCAGCACCCAGCGGCCGTCCCCAAGCTCACAGGCTAGGTACTCATTCTGCTGCCCCCTCCTCATCTTCCCCAGGTGCCTGCCTGGTCCTCGGGTTAGCAGTGGGGGAAGACCTGGCATTTTGGTAAACAATTTTAGGAATGAGAAGGAGGATGGGACATAGGTAGGGCTGAGCTTTCCTTCTGCTAAACAAGCTCTCGCTCTTAATTACTAAACCCCAAATCCACGGAAAGAAGACAAACCAGAGCTAACTCCCCACCACATAAATACAAAGCAAAGATCAATACACATTATTCTTTAGTTTTCTGATGATTTTCTGTAACGGTTTTAAGTAACACCCAAATATTCGTATCATAAAGGCACATAGTTTTTCTCTCCGTTGAATGCTCTGTGCATGGAATTGGTAATCCAACCTAAAAAGGCCCATTTTTGTTTTAACGGTGCTGCAGTTCTCAAACCTCTCATGAAGACACACGAGCAGTTTTGTTAATACCCAGGTACTTGCAAAAATTACATTTGCTCCATCAAGGACTGAAGAAAACCACCAGAAACTGTTGGGCCTCTCATGCCGGGGAGCCTCACCCTACAGTACTCAGCACGTAGCCAGCCCCAAGGCCAGGGCCCTAAGGATCCCCTTCAAGTTCAGAGGGTTAGGGCATAAAGGGCCCCCCCTGAAAATGTGGAGTCGGCCACCCGATTCTCTCTACCACCGTCCACACGAGGGGCGCAGAAACGTGGCAGGGGGCCGCATGAAAGGACACAGAGCCCTTGGCTTAGAGTCCAGCCCACACCCTCTCCCGCACATGCCTGATGCAGGCCTAGCAAGGAAAGGAAGGTCACCTGCCTCGGGAGTCGGCGAAGGCCGAGCTTTATCCCGAAACCTCTGGGAAGGAGGAGATGCAAGTGCGGTTTCAGAGATTGACAATCCTGGTATTTTTCACCTGCGGATGCTTCACGGGGAAGATGAAAAGGCTTAAGTTGCCAAGATGACTTGGTGACATTGTCTGATCCGCTTTCCTTCATCACATTGACCCCATCCACTCGGTACGCCCAGCAGCACACCTGGCTTGGAGTGGGTAACTTGGGAATTCTGACATCTGAGTTCAGCAGGCAAATCTCTGCACCTGTGTGGACCTCCCTGTCCTCCAGCAGCCAAGGCCCCCAAGACCCAGACCGGCAGGGAGGTTGGTTCCTTGAGACCAAGAGCGACCCCGAAGACACATGGAAGTCCCCCTGGCAGACACAAGGCCATCTCAGGCTGAAAACCCACGTCAGAGTGCACCCCAGTTCTTTTTTTTTTTTTAATAAAGATTTTATTTGTTCATGAGACACACACACACACACACAGAGGCAGAGACATAGGCAGAAGGAGAAGCAGGGTTCCTGCAGGACTTGATCCCAGGACCCTGGGGTCGTGCCCTGGCCCAAAGGCAGGCCCCAAACTGCCAAGCCATCCAGGGATCCCCTGCACCCCAGTTCTGACTCCCCCACTATGCAGGTCATTTCACGGGTTGCATCCTTGCTACCGCCGCCCTCATCCTAGGGGGGCCCCGAGGCTGGCTGAGGTCTCAGGTGTCTTCCCAAAGCACCCTGACACCCGGCCTGCCGCTCTGGTTCTGTGGGTGCCGTGGGATCCCCGTGCAGCAGGCTGGGGCTTTGCACCGCAGCGACGGGAACCCGCCCTGGGCTGAGAAGGTCACTCCCCCTGAGTTGGCCCTGATGCCCGCTGCCGCCCGTGGGGGCCGAGGAACCCTTTTTTCTTTTGTAAAAAACTGCATTTCTCTCTCTTTGAAGGCGCGCGGCCCAGGACGCCGAGGGAGATGAAGGCGATCAAGGACGAGGTCGTGCCCTTGCAGCTGGGGCTGAAGCGAGCCCCGTCCTTCCCGCACTGCCTGCAGCCGGGGGTCTCCCGAGGCAAGGCCCCGCAGGGACACCTCTTCCCGGAGGCCCTCCGGGGCCCCTTTTCGCAGTTTCGGTATGAGCCGCCCGCGGGCCACCTGGACGGGTTCCCGGGGGCCTTCGAGGGCGGGGGGTCGCGGAGGCGCAAGAGCGTGCCCAGCAAGGTGCCCTGCCGGCCCCCCGCGGAGGACGCGTCCCCGGGCCCCCCGCCGCCCCCGCCGCGCCCCGCCTGCGCCTCGCGCATGATCGACCTGTGCCACGTGGGGCTGCAGCCGGGCCGGCCCCCCGAGCCCCCCGAGCCCCCCGAGCGGCCGTGGCCCGCCGCGCTCCTGCCCGCGCCCTACGCCTACCTGCCCAAGGGGCCCCCCGGCCTGGTGCTGCCGCTCTTCGTGCCCGCGCCCGCCTTCCCCTTCGGCCGCCACGCCTTCCTGCCCCCCCCGCCCCCGCCGCCGCCCCCGCGCAGGCCCGAGGCCCCGCCGCGCGCCGACCGCGTGGACGTGAACGTGCGCGTGGACGACAGCTACCTGGTGGACGTGGGCGGCGCGCAGAAGCGCTGGCAGTGCCCCAGCTGCGACAAGTCCTACACGTCCAAGTACAACCTGGTCACGCACATCCTGGGCCACAGCGGCATCAAGCCCCACGCGTGCGGCCGCTGCGGGAAGCTCTTCAAGCAGCTCAGCCACCTGCACACCCACATGCTCACGCACCAGGGCACGCGGCCGCACAAGTGCCAGGTGTGCCACAAGGCCTTCACGCAGACCAGCCACCTGAAGCGCCACATGATGCAGCACAGCGACGTGAAGCCGCACAACTGCCGCGTGTGCGGCCGCGGCTTCGCCTACCCCAGCGAGCTCAAGGCCCACGAGGCCAAGCACGCGAGCGGCCGCGAGAACATCTGCGTGGAGTGCGGCCTCGACTTCCCCACGCTGGCGCAGCTCAAGAGGCACCTGACCGCGCACCGGGGCCCCGTGCAGTACAGCTGCTCCGAGTGCGACAAGACCTTCCAGTACCCGAGCCAGCTGCAGAACCACATGATGAAGCACAAGGACATCCGGCCCTACATCTGCTCCGAGTGCGGCATGGAGTTCGTGCAGCCGCACCACCTCAAGCAGCACTCGCTCACGCACAAGGTAGGAGGGCCTTGGGGGGGGCACCTGGCGCGGGGGGGGGGGGGGGCGGACCCTCGCTGGGTCCTCCCCTCCCGGCCTCACCACCCCCGGCCTGGCCCGGAGGCCCACCAGGCCTGCAGCCCCTTGCCAGCCAGCCTTCCGGGGGCTCGGGTGGGCCCCGGGGTTAGTAATGTGCACAGAGCAAAGAGCAGAGTGAGCAAGGCCAGAGGGAGCCCCCTGGGCCTCGTGCTGTTGCTCCCAAGCCCCCTTTGAGCCCTGAAGCCCTGTTTCCCAAAATGTCATCTGGGGCATCAGCAGGAGTGTGTCTCAGGACACACTCAGGAACCAAGACCAGCTCTGTGCCTGGGAGTTACTAACCAGAGCCGCCTTCTAGACACTTCCCTTGGTCCTTTGCTGCTGACGCAGTGGCCGCCTTTTCGGTGGTTTTCTCACGCAGCTCTTTTGGGTGGTTTTCTCATGCAGCTGTGAGAACTGCCTCGTGCACATGTGGCTCTGGGTCCAGCCAGGCCTGCGCTCCCGGTCGTGGAGCCCCTGCCCAGCTGGGTGCAGTGTCCTGTGGTTTGTTTCGTGGGAGGAGTGAGAGCACACCCTTCTGTTGGGTTTGGTTTGACCTTCCCTAGGCTCAGATCTTTAAGGACAAATACAGGCCCAAGGGCCGAGTGCAGCCTACTTTGCAGCCAGAGCCCTGGAGTCATTCGGGATGAACAAAGGCGAGGCCCTATTGGTGTCCCTGAAATCTTAGCCAGCTAAGCCGACTTGGGGCTGCTGTGAGCTTCTGAGAGGGGAGCTTTGCTCCAACGACCTCTGCCCTCACGCTTTGGACCTCAAGTAGTTTCCTTGGCAGGAGAGACGTCTAGTAAGCCAGAGTCTGTAATACACTCTTTACTCTAGAAAGGCCAGTGGAGGACTTTGCCCAGCCAGGATAGCCTCTCTACCCTGCCATAAGGGGTTTCGTTTGATAGGTTAGGACACAACGTGGGCATTTTTGGGCTCTGCAGCGGAGACGTAGAGCCAAACAGCTTCTGCCCTACGAAAGGCACCTGAGGATACCACCCAGGGAGGAGGCACCTGCCAAGCGCAGGAACCATCCACAAAGAAGCTGGCCTGAGATTTAAGACCCTGTGCGGGTTGCAGGGGCTTCTACATGTGTGGAAAAGGAATCAAAGACGAATTTTAGAACATACAGAAATTCTCTTAAGAATGTAGAAAATGAAATAAAAAATGGACAAAACAGCATGGTGTCCAAAATGTCTCGTTTGAATTAGGAAACAAAATGCATTTTAATTTCCAGTGTCAGCCAACAGTGAGAGGTAGTGTTTGTTGAACACTTGCTGCGGACCAGGTGCTCTCCTCCTCATTTAGGATTTGGGTAAGAGCCCTGTGGAGGGCCTCAACAACTCTAAGAGCTCCCTGCAGGTATCACTACTCCAGATCTGCAGATGCGCACACCACTGAGGCAGGGGGCTGTCCCCCAGACCCTCGGACTCTGGCACCTGAGCCCTTGAACGCTATTGTCAAGTGTTCCCCTTCTCTACTCCCTCCCTCCCTCCCTTCTTCCCTCCCTCCTAACATGGGCTCCCTCTCTGTGATTTCACTGATCCTCTTAGTGACACAGTTGCTGCCTCGGTTCCCAGAGTTTGTCCAGGCTTCCATTCATGAGTTCTAGGCCAGCCTCTATGTGAATTTTACTTAGGACACAGAATTCTCTTTAGTGATAAGTAGGCACTCTCGGTCGCAGGATGGCACAATCCTAGACAAGTGGGGAGGCGATCTTGAGAAGAAAGATGCTGAGGTAATGCTTGAGACCCATCAAGAATATGACTTTCATGACTTTCAGAATTTTAAACTCCCTGCTTGAATACACAACATACTGTTAAAATTCACCCTCTTCGGAGGGCATTAGAGTTCCCGTCTCTTGGTGAGCATGAACTCCTACTCACCGACAGTCATCAGGACTCAAGAGGTATTTGAGCTGGAAAGAGTCCCTGGTTCTCATGACCTACCGCTACATCTTGAGAGGAGGGACCCAACAGCACGAGACTTGCCTGAAGTTGCACAGCCCCTAAATGGCTGGGCAGAGACCTGGACCCACCCCTGGGGGCCTTGGGCTCACCAAAACTGAGGAGCGGTACGTCCTTATCATGTCGCACCTTGAAGAAAGGACTCAGAGCTACACTTAGACCTCCTCTCTCCCTAGGTCGCTATGGGTATCTGATAATAGGTGTTTTATAAGGGTTAGCTAAGCAGCTCGTTCTAATCCTGTACCAGCCTCAGTTCTAACGCTGTGGGTCTCTAAGTGTTCCTCCTGAAAAGTCATTCTGCGCTAGGATGGCTTGCAAAGGCCTTTTCAGGGAAGCACTGGTCAGGCAGGAGTCGCTCCTACTCTGCTCACGCTGTGAGTCCCTGGAAGGGGCTTCGACTGAGGGCACCGATGCTTACGTCTTCAGCCCCTCTCCATGAACAGTGGGGAAGGTACAAAGTCTCTTTCTGTCCTGTTTTCTAATTCAGAAATTCGAGTGGGCATATCACTTGTTCTTCTGGGATTGTCAAGTCCATTAAGGAAAACTCAAGAAAACAATGGTTCTTCATTCGAGAAATGCTATCATCACTTGAGGAGGTTTTGGTTTTTTGGTTTTTTGGGTTTTTTTGTTTGTTTGTTTGTTTTCCCCAAAGATAGATTGTAGTCTCATTTTACATATCACTCCACAGGGCTCTTACCCAAATCCTATTAATCCCCAGAACTGTTACTATAGAATTAACCCCTGTAGCAGCAGGAGCGACGGGAGCAGTAGCTTTCTTTTTCCCTAAAGGTTTGGCTTAGCTCATGGTTTTCAGAAAACAGAAAAGATTATGTGACTAACACTTTTCAGGAAAACGGCAATTAGCAAGGCCAAAGCCACGCCCTTTGGAACTCAGCATCTGTCACCAGGCTCTCCGTGGACTCGCGTGGCAAAGAGAGAAGTGAAGATTCTAATTCTGATGAACGCGTGTCACCTGCTAACCACAGCATGTTTTGAATCTTGCTTCTCTCCAGGGTGTGAAGGAGCACAAATGTGGGATCTGCGGGCGGGAATTCACTCTGCTGGCCAACATGAAGAGACACGTGCTCATCCATACCAACATCCGCGCCTACCAGTGTCACCTCTGCTACAAGAGTTTTGTGCAGAAACAGACCCTCAAGGCACACATGATCGTCCACTCCGACGTGAAACCTTTCAAATGCAAGGTGGGCAGTGGGCCTGGGGGGGGGGGCATCACACCTGAAGGATGCAGAGGGTTGTGCCAATGGCCAGTGGAGGAGGATCTCCAGGAAACGTCCTACTGTGTTTTGTCCATGGGGCTGCTGTGGCCAACCCCAGGCCCGTCCATGGCTCTGTTCCTCTGCGCACCACACCTGTGCTTGCACCAGCCCCTAGCTGGTCCCTAGGAAGCTGGCCCTGTGTGTCGTACGGTGGGATCAGCACGCAGGGGAGGAGGCAACCCGCGGGGAGGAAGGAGGACGGAAGGCCCACGGGGGCATGAGGTGGCTAAAGGACGAAGGTGAGGTGGAGTGGCCCATCCCGGGAGGGAGCAACGGCCTCTAGGGCCTCTTCCCCCCACAAGCCGATGGGTGGACCTCGGAAGGGAGCCCGAGAGGCACCCCCCCACACACCCTCCGGACACCAGGATGGAGCTGCATGACATGAGGCCGGGTCTCCCAGGCCAGGTGGGAGGAAGGCCGAGGTTGGGGCCTCCAGCGCCCTTAGAAGTGCTCGTTGGGGTCGAGGCCTGGCCGTGAGCGCCGCCATCCGAAGCGGTTCCCGTTGGTGCTCAAGTCCCGTGCAGGGCAGGCGTGCAGCGTCGCCGTGGGAACGCCTGCATCCGCCTCACTGGCTGGAGTGTTACCTCATCTCACTTTTATCTCAGCGGCCGGTTAGGCTTAGGCTTAGGCTTAGGTTTAGGCTTAGGGGTAGGGGTAGGGGTAGGCTTAGGGATAGCGTAGCTGAGATCACATAGGAGCTGGAGATTGGTAAAACTCCAGGAGTGACGGGTACTGCTTAGAGACGCTTGGGCCTCCCAGGCTGTTCCCCGTCCTCCCACCCCTCCCCGGTGCCGTTTCCCTTCTCCACTCGCCCCGTGAGAGGGAATCAGCTGCAGATCGGGGGGTTCAGGTGTGCGGCGGCCTGCGGTGAAGACAGGGCTGGGGGAAGCAGAGGGGAATCACGCCTTCGGCTACTGTTGGAGCCTTTGTGTCTGCAGTGGACGTTTGCCTTCTGTGCTACTGCGTGTCTGATGGGGCCCAGATGCCATGCACTGCCCATCAGAGGGGCTCTTCCTGCCTTGCTCCCTCTGCAGCATGTCCCCGTACCCCCTCCCCACTTGAAGGAACCCCCTGTGAAGCCAGCGGCTTTCCTGTGTCGGCCACTCCTGGACGGGGTGAGAGGGGTCAGGAACCAGAGCTTCCCTAGACCCGAATGGGCATTCTCTGGAGGCGGGGGAGGGAGGCTTCTCCCTCCAGCCCTTTCCTGCCACCCACTCGTGTTTCCCCTCCTTTCCTTCAAGCTCCCGGTGGTTTGAAAGTTGACTCCTGTGCGTCTTGAGTCATCTGAGCCGAAGGGGGAGGAAGCTGCGTGCAGATGAGGCTGCACCGTTCCTAGTGCCTGGTGCAAAATGAAAATGTGAGGTCCCTCGTTAGACCTTATTAAGAATTTCAGGGCGGTGAAAGTAGAGCTTTAGAGCCAACTCAGGAGGACCCTTCTGGGTTGGGGCCTCTGTGACCGCATTGCACACAGGCCCGGGAAGCCAGCCGTGGCCTCGGGAACCTGGGGACTCTGCATAACACCCCTTCTCTCTCTCATTAGGCACTTTGATTTCCTCCCCGCTTCCCACTTGAGCCCTTTGCTTTCAGCACAGCTGTCCCGCGGCCGGGGGGTTGCTTCCCCTACAGTGGAGGTGCAAATGGGAGCTGCTGGCCACTTTTCCTTCATTGTGCTCGGTTCACTCTTGGGCTTCGAGCATGAACTGTGCATTTGCATCTCACCGGCCGGCGGCAGGACACGTACGTTGTTAAAACGTGAAGGGAGCCCTGCTTGCCGTCCCTTCCACACCTGTGCGGTCCAGCCAACTGCCACCTCCTTTGTCACATCAGGTGCAGCAGGACCTGTGGTCAGACCAGGCAGAGAGCATCTCTGAAAGAGGATTCATCAGGGAGCAGAGCCGATGCAGGAAAAGGGCTTGCAGGCTGGGTTTGATCTGGGGATGCAGAGGGGTCTGGAGGATTTCTTGGACCAGGTGGTACCTGAGGACTGAGAAGATTCTCTCGGGTACCAGTGCATAGAAGACTGCATGACGTGGTGCGAGCGGGGCCCAGTGCTCAGTGAGCCAACCTTGCTTGATGCCTTATGCCTGCCCCCCTCTTCCACCCACCCCCATGATAGCATACCATACGTGGTGCAGCAGGTGCCTGAGGATCCACTCTGCGGTTCAGAAACTCACTCTGACCTCTCTTTGAGGGTGGATTAGGCTTGGGATGTATCCTAACACCACCAGGTTCCATGAGAGAGGCTTGAGGGCTGAAATGCAGCTCTGAGATGATGCACAGTTTATACTCTTCAGCGGCAGATGGGCCTGGTGGGGGAATTGGCTGCGTCGTCTGCAAAGGCCACCTTTCCCTGGTGGGGAGGTTTTCCCAGGAGACCACACTACGGGTCAGGAGGCTGCCTAGGACAGTGTATCTGTCATTGGATTAAAAATAAGTGGGTGTTGAAGGGTATTTTTGTCAAATGGGCGGGCCTTCTCCATTCTTGGACATTTCTGAAATGAGGGCAGGTGTCAGCTGCCTCACCGAAGAGCCCTCTGCCTCCTGGGAAGTGCCAGAAGCCCTACCAGGGTCTTTGTCTCTGTCCCCATGTCCCTGCAAAGTGCCCCCCTGCTTGGTGTCCTCCTGGTCTCATCACCCTTCTTCACTTCAAAGGGGCTTCAGAGCACGTCTGAGTTTACAGAGTATGTACCCCGGCTCCGTGTTTGTCAGCCGGCCCCTGATCCTCCTGCAGCACAGGCCGTCTCCAGACAGTGTCCTATGTGCTTTGCTTGCCACCAGTGTTGCTGTGGATTCTTGGAGACCTGGCCCTCGGTGGATGTCCGTGGAACTTTGGGCATTGGGTACAGAACGGAGGGCCATTTGCTCATCACCACGAAAACCATAGCCAATCCCAGATGAGTGGCTGGCTGACTGCATAGTGATGCTGGAGGAGAGGCCCAGAAAACTAAACCCAAAAGCTTTATCGTGGGTAACAGGGAAGAGATAGTCGCGTCACAGAATTGACGTGGCTGGAAACAAACAAACAAAAAAAAAGGCAGACCTTGCCGCAGTCCTATTCCAGGAGTTAGATCTGTCCGTTTTGCCCAAAAGCTTGTAGAAAGGGGGAGAGTGTTGAAGGAACAGGGCCTAATTTCTTGGGTTTCTCCCTGCTAAAAGTCCTCCTGACGTAAAGCCCTCCCCCTGCTGCAGCGTGACCTGGCTCGCTCTGGCCCCGAGCTCAGTGGCAACAGCTGTCCTCAGCGGGCAGCAACATGCGCTCACGGTGAGATTAAGCATTCACAATAGGATGGAAAATTAGAGGAGAGGAAAGGTTTCCATTCTCTCTCTCTATATTTTTCTTGTATAAAAAAAACCCCATTACTGCCCTTCTGGACTCCTTTGCTGTTGGCTCCACTTCTGGCCTCCCTGCTTCTTGGAGCCAGCTGGAGTGCCTCCAGAGACCCGTGCCTGTAGACTTGAGCCACGGTTCAGAAATATGCTTCCCAGATTCTGCGTAAGCGCGCAGGGGTTGATTTGGATGCCATCCCTGTGGCGGCCGCGCTCCATAATAGCGAAGAGCCAGCTGCCGTCTTTGGGAAACCTGTCCAGGAAAAGCAGCCATCCAGAATTTCCGGGACAAATTCTCCTTTGAGATGATGGGTGAAGCCGGGAGCTGCCTGAGTTATGAATCACCAGGTCATCCGCAGCCTCGGCGAGGGCGGGGGCCCGCGGGCGGAGGGCAGCGCGGGCCGAGGGCCGAGGCCTCCTTGGCCGGGGCCCCACCGCCTTTGCCGCGCGGCTTCGCTCCCCGCCTGGGCCCTGGCGCCCCGTGGGGGGCACGCCGCGGAGGGGGGGCTCGGGGGGGCCGGGCCTTTGGGCCAGGGCCCTGGGGCTGGCGTGGAGGGGGTTAAGGCAGTGACCAGATAGCAGCCTTTCGGCAGCCAAGCCCTCCTCGAGAAGGAAGGATATAGCTGCTCGGACCGCCTGCCTAACAATGCCTCCGCGTCCCCGGGGGCCGCCTGCGACCAGATTTCATCTTGCTTTCTCTTGTACTTCTCAGAGCTTCCTGTTTTCTCACGGTCCTTTTGGACAGTTTACAGTCTCTCTCTCCCTCCCTCCCTCCCTCGCCCTTTGAGGAAAGGAACACCCTTCTTATTAAAAGAGAGAGCGCGGGAGAGGAGGCGTAGGCAAGGGCGGCTTAGCAGGGCCCTGCCCGTGGGCCGCAGGCTCCGGCGCCCCGAACTGCTCTCCCGGGACCCGCACCCCCGGGCCCCCGGGTGCACCCCGGCCTCCTGGCTCTGCGGGCCTCCCCCGGGGCCGCCGCCGCCCTCACCCCGCCCCTGCACACAGTGTCGCTGGCTGTCCACGCTGTCGCCGCAGCTCATGGCAAGTGGCCTGAGGTGCCTCCGGGCCCTGGACCAGCGCGAAGGGGCCCGGGGAGGCCGGGATCTGGCTCAGTGAACGGCATCTGCCGGCTGCTTAAAGGGCTGGGGATCCAGGAGCCACGTGAGGGGCTCTCCCAAAGGCTGCAACCAAGGGCCAGGGCGCAGCTTCTCCTTCCGACCACACTTCTCCGCGCTGGGTCGGGCACGACTGCCTCTGCAGCCTCCAGCGACCCGGCAAGTATTTACCCGAAGGATCCCTCGCTTTGGCCTCCCTGTAATACTTCCTCCAAATAACTTGGCCTAAAAAGCACTCTTATCTTTACAGATCTGTCTCTTTCCAGAATGTATAAGAGTCTACTATGTACATGATAATCATAAGAGCTAATATTTATTGAGCTCTTACTACTTGGCAAGCCCTTTACGTGAATTATCTCATTTGATCCTTACAACAACCTTCGTAAGAAACTATTATTATCACTGACGTTTTACAGAAGAGAAAATGGAGCGAGTTCTCCATCCTTCCGGGGTCTCGCCATCACCTCTCTGAGCTGCTATCTCAAAGCCCGATGATGCATGCGGCCCATTTGCAAAGGACAGTTCAAAACAGTTGTTCCAACGTTCTGTTAAATGTGGAGGTTTCCCCCTCTGTTTAAAAAGTAGGCATTAGAGTTGGTATTGATGGAAAGGCTGAGTCAGAGGCACTCTCGTACCCCTCATTAGAGCAACTGAGAGTTCAGGAGGGGCAGACTGTTGAAAGATGAACACCTGCACCATGAAATCTGGGACTTCTCCACTCCAGGAGCTCCCTGTATCAACAACAGCCACCCTGATTGAATCCGCACAGACCTTGGCAGGAGATGGTTCAGCAAGTCTTGACTTGCTCTTGGCCTCACACCTCATGATTACAGGGGGCCTTGACACACACTGCTTTCCCCGGGAGAAGAAACTAGCATTTTGGTGATCCCTCCCAGGTCACTCTCCTTCTTCCTTCTGGTCTCCTTCCCCCTCGCTCCTATAAGGATTCTTCTTGGGGCTCACATGTTGAAACCCCACCCAAGGGTGCCATCTTTGATTTACCCAGTTCACTCTCTCTGGCCTCTCTTCACTAACAGTGGCTGAGGGGTCTTTTTTCTCTGGATCTCATAGACGTAAAATATCTTCTACACTCATCTGTTGTCATGTGAGAATAGCCTTCTGAGAAACATGAAGAGGCTGGGTATTCCGAATAAGGACTGAAGGGTTTTGCGGAAGGAGCTGAAAGGAAGAAGCTAAGGGTGCCCACTATGGAGACGTGACTGGTGTCCAGGTGCCTCGGGGCCTGAGTAATTGTCCCTGTCCTCCTGCCACGAAGGATTTTGGTTTCCAAACTAGTGTGTATAGGGTTATAGACATTTTAGTAGGGGAAAGGAAGAGATGTGGTGATGGTTGCTTTTTGGAATTTTTGCACAGGGTAGGGATATTTTCCTGACTTGTTTGTTTGGTCTCCCAACTAAATACTTAGAGATTTATTAAATGTTACTGTGTGCGTAGCCCTGTGCTTGATACTGAGGTTGGCCACGTAGGAAAGGAAGGTTGCCCTTGCATTTTGGAAGATAACCTAGGGCTCCTTGTAGTGCCCCAGACCTCTTTCAGAGTTGAGACACCTTCAATCCAACCCTGCAAAAGCTTTCCATCAGTTGGCCCAATAGGCTACCATCGACCATGAAGGATAACTCTGACATGCACGAAATAAATTTTGCCAACAGCACAAAAGTCTCCTCTGTCAATCACCCTCAGATAATGTAGCTGAGCAGTCATGTCCTCCAGGGGACCCTCCCCAAAGCCACATTCTTTGACTTCAGGGGACCATATCATTTTAGTGTCCTGATATACTCACGTGCCACTAAAAATGCCCCCACAATGTTCAGGAGTGAACTGATTGATTCAGAATAATGCTATAGTAGACACATGATCCTGTGTTACAGGATCATACACCGTGGCTTGTCTAGAGCTAAGGAAGAATGTGGAAAGTGCTTACCAGTAGCCGTTGTGACGTGTGCACAGCTCTGTGTGTTGGGGTGGGAGTGGGGCGGGGAAAGGGACAGGGAGAGGGGACCTCGGGGCAGGTGAAATGTGTAGTCCCTCTGACCTCCAAGGTGCAGCGGCCGGGGCAACAACAAACAGGTGGTCGTTAGCACCACTGCAATCACCGTTCTTGCCTAGTAGGTTCAAGGTTGAATAAAGTGCCTGAAAATACTTGAAGAGACTTTATTCTGCAGCAAACCAAAAACAAATGGCGCCCTAAACATTCTTCAAGGTTAGGCTGAAATTCCATCCCCTTTATAAAAACCTTTTCAGACTAGTCCAGCTGCTGATACCTTAGCAACTAGAGATGATAAAGTAGAAGCTCCCCTTCATAGTAGCCGGGTACGGAAGGCACCGTGCCTTCCATTCTGTCTGGCTTGAACAACCCTGAGACCTGTACGCACTTGGACTAGTGCAGTAGTATATAATCTTGCAGCCTCTGGCTCCTCTGCTCCCATGTATCTTGTGCTTAACAGCCCAGGGCTTGTGCTGTTTTCAGATCTTTTGTGGCCGCCTCTCTCCAAATAATCAGGAACCATCCCACGAACCAAATGAGATGTACTTTTTTTTTCTCCCTATATGACTCGTGAGTGGAAATACCTAACATAGGCTCTCTAGATTCAAAGCTTTTTATCCCCTGTAGCCAGGATGGAGAATTGGATGATGAAGCTAATAAATAGAAGTCTCCCAGAACGTCCGCATATGTGAAAAGCTGAGTCACAGATTGATTCATCTCACTAACTAGTCCCCTGTTGAGAGTAAAAGAAAGCAAGTCCCCATCCCACACGCCGGGCTTCTCCCCAGGACATTAAAATTAGACCAACCAGCACTCTCAATCTTTTCCCTCCTGGGCCACTGTTTCCAAAGGAACGTGGTGTGCAGGTGCTCGGAATCCCAAGCGTGGGACACCGGTGTGCCAAATTCATCCTTGCCAGCAAGGAAGTAAAGAGGGAAGAGAAAAAGGACTTAAAATCCCCAAATATGAATCATCAAAAAAAATACAGAACCCGTTATTCATTATCCATGTGTGGATTTTCTATGACAGAGTCGTCATCCCCAGCCGGCCCCCTTTCATGCCACCCAGCATCCTTTCCGGTGGGTCTCCCAAGGCCACTGTTTGTTGCGCCGACCCATTCTTCTAGGGCCAGCTTAACTCTTCTCTCCAAGGCCGCTTGAGGAAAACAGTGCCTTGGTTAATAAACATTCAACCCAGGATCCCCAACATTGTCCCTGAAAATATCTCTCAGCGAGAGAGGAAAACTGGGGTCAGCCTCAGGGGCCACTGTGGCCCGACTCCTCCCTCCGTGTCGTCTCTCGCTCCATATGGCTGCCCGGGTGACACGGGCCTCTGGGGTAGGCGGGGAGGGAACGTGCTCCTTCCTTAGTGCCCTGGCCTTCTTCATACGCACAGAAAACCCTCCTCCGTGTTCTTGCGCACACGGCCGAGGAAGGGCTGGATCCTCGGAACCCTGCTGCGCCAGGGCTTAGGGAACAAGGGGAGGAAGGGACACCCTAGAGCAGCGGGCTCTGTTGTGCACCCTGGGCGTCTGCATAGATTGCCTTCAGAAAAGGCGGTTCTGTTCTTTCAAAAGCAGTGGGAGAACCACGGTCACGGTCCATGGTGCGTCTGCACTTTGTGGGAAACAGAGACAACAGCACGACCAAAAAAGAAAGGAAAGAACAACAGCACATGTCTGCCTTTGGTAAAGCTGAGATCGTGTTTTCAAAGCCCGGCCCGCAGAGAAGACACGTGCCTTGCTTGAGGTCTCTCTGTCCCTTCTAGTGTTGCCGTCCATCCCCAAGAGCAGTAAGAAGATTAGAAATGCGTTGCATGACACAGTCCAGCAGAAGAGTGGTGTCGAGGGGGCGCAGGACGGGGTGGTGGTTGGCCACATGGCCTCTGGGGTTGCTGTCGCAGCTCGGGCACCCATTAGCTGCGTGTCTTGGTCCGGGTGCCTTAATCTCTCTGCTTGTCCATCTGTGAACTGGGGGTGATAACCGCAGCCTTCTCCTGGGACTGGTGGGGGAACTAAAGGTGACAGTCCATGGCAGGCTTAGCACAGGACCTTCCACGTTATGAACGCCGTGCAAATAGGAAGCCCATACTTGTGTATGCGCCGTTAGAGCGGAGCCCACTCTGAGCAATCACTTTTCAGGTCGGCTTTTCTGTTTCTGTGCGGCCTGCATGCAAAAGAAGCTGCAGTAGGTTTGCAGGGTTTTGCCTCGTGTTCAAATTCACCGGGTGGCAGGACCACGGTCTCATGACTCCATTCCTACTGGCTCCGCGTCGGAGCCTGGGCCCGGTGCAGGCCATCCCCGGCTTCACTGGGGACACCTCCCTTGGGGGCCGCTTACTGTGCCGAGACCCCCACACAGCAGCAGTGCACGCAGCCCCACGCAGGCCTGGGTGCGGGTTCGTCCGGGGGGAGGCCCACACCGTGAATAACCTGTCTCGTCCTCCCCATCGCCCCCGACAGCTGTGTGGGAAGGAGTTCAACCGGATGCACAACCTAATGGGCCACATGCACCTGCACTCCGACAGCAAACCCTTCAAGTGTCTCTACTGTCCGAGCAAATTCACCCTAAAGGGGAACCTGACACGCCATATGAAAGTCAAGCATGGGGTCATGGAGCGGGGCCTCCATTCTCAAGGTAAGCATTCCTCTGGGAGGTGCCCGGCCCACTGAGGCCAGCGGGTACCACCGGGGAGCTGAGCTTGCGCTTAGGGGGCTTTACTTTCCGTGGGGGGGATGGGTTATTCCTCTTGTTAAAAGGGGTCACAACTGTCAAGGCCACAGCAGGGGCAGAGGAGCAGGCTCTTGACGTTACCACAGCACATGCAATACTGCTGTCGGAAGGTGGTGCATGAAAGGGGTCACAGAGAAGCCGCGCAGTGTCATGATGATGCCACCCAGGACTGGGACGAGGTTCTGCTCCAGACGCCACTTCGGGTGTCCCGTCCCCTTTAATCTTTCAACAGCGCAAGGCTAGAGGAATGTCTCCCAGCCCCAGCTTTGTAAGATGGGGTGACTGAGGCCGCAGGATACTGGTTTGCCCAAAGCCACCTCCCTGAAAAGCGGCAGGGCCAAGACTCGAACGCAGAGCTGACTGACCCTGAACTAATATCTTGGGCAGATCCTTTCCATCGTGCTGCCGTTAAAGGGCGAGGGATCTTTCTCCCCTTTCCAAAACAGCGGGGCGCCCAGGCACGCTTTCCCCGCTGGGTCGGCTGAGTGGCCCGTGCGCAGGGCACGGCGCCCGGGTCCCCGCGGAGCCCTCCCTGGACTGTGCGGGGACCCCTCTCCCTCCCGCTCCACTCCCGGCCCGAGCCAAGGCGGCCTTATGTGGCTCGCGCACCCACTGGGCGGGCTGCCCCCCTGGGCGGTCGTGCCACAAACAGGCGGCAGGTGCGGCTGCCGGGGACCAGGGAGGCGACAGCAGCGGGTGTGTGCACGGGGACAGCGGACACACGCTCGCGGCTGCAGACCCCACGGTGCCCTGCTGTTCCCTGTGCAGTGCTCTGTACTCCGGAGACGCCCCAGGGGTGCCCAGCGCCCCCCCAGACTGGCCTGGGTGATTCCGGCTCCGCAGCCCAGGCCGCACTGAGGCCCAGCGGCGTCGTGGACTGTGCAGCCCTGGACCCGGGGCTCAATCAGGACCTGCTGCACTAAGCCAGTGCTCGCGGGGTGACGGGCTCATGTTTGCCCCTTGTCCCGCCCTCCCCGGGGGGTGGCCAGTGGGCGCACATATGCGTAAATAGGACACACACGTTCCCCCCCACAGCGTGGAACAGAATGAAGGCAGTTTTCATCCTTTTCACAGTACCTGCGTTGATAACCGAGTGACAGTAGCTGTGGGCATCACAGAGCAAAGCCTAGAGTTCATGCAAAAGCCCTGAAAAAATTCCAGTTAAAAAACAAAAGCAGTCCCCACCCCACCCCCACCCCACCCCACCCCACCCCGCGGAGACTGGTTTTCTCCCGGAGTATTCTCTGCATCTCTCCTTGCCTGAGCCAACTTCCAACCTAGGCGTGGGTTTTTCCAGAATTGGTGAAGTTTGTCCAGTCTCTGGGGCTGGGAACAGAAGGCAATGAGGAGAGGGCCCTCCGCTGGAAAGCCCAACCTGGTGACTGTGACTTACCCCGTACGGGGGGCTTGGATCCTAAAAGGCACCTGACGAGCCTGTCATTCTTGTGGAAAAATAAAGAGCGTCACTATGTATCAGAGAGACGCTTTGAAAGTTAACAGACTTTCAACAATTTGTAATGTTTTCATCTACAAACGGTGTGAGCACTTTTGCACTCCAGTGTTTGAAACGGCCCCAAAAAATCCTGAATCGGATTAAAAAGATCCTCCCCACGTGCCTTGTATGATTAAAGCTGCAGGCGGCTTCGCTGCCTGACATCACAAGGCAGCCTGGGCCGGACGTCGGCTCCTGTAGGCGCCCCCGCCTTCGCCTGGGCCCCGACTGCTGGCTCCCCGGGATCACACCTGGGGTGAGAGGCGCAGGCCTGTGTCCCTGGGCTCCGGCAAGGTACCCCCCTCACAGGGCCCTCAACCCCAGGCTGAGAGGGAGGCCGGCCCTTTGGCACCACAGAGTTCAGCAGCACGGATCCTTGGGGTGCACACGGGGGCTCTGGGTCTCTTCAGGCCCTCTCCCCTCCGCCGTGCTCGGGGGCCCCGTTATGGGGTGGCCTTCTTGGCTCCAAGTGGTAGACACATGTATTTTTCAAGATGATAATACCTTTGCTATGTTATTTTTTCTTATGGTAAAATATATGCTCACTGAAAATAATAGAATAAGGAATATCTTAGAAGTGAGAAGAGAGATCCCTGGGTGGCTCCACTGGTGGAGCGTCTGCCTTCAGCCCAGGGCGTGACCCCGGGGTCCGGGGACCGAGTCCCATATGGGGCTCCCTGCATGGAGCCTGCTTCTCCCTCTGTCCATGTCTCTGCCTCTGTCTGTGTCTCATGAATAAATACATAAAATCTTTTTTAAAAAATGAAAAGAAAAATGTCAGAATCACCTAATTTGTGAGATTTTGACATAAATTCATCCAGATATTTTTTGATAAAGACAGATAAGATGGGGCCTACACTATAAATATATATGATAAATATAGGTTTTTTTACTTAAAATATATAGACTACCTTTTTACGACGCTTAGTCGGTCTCTACATCTACACGTGTTCATTGTATCATTTATCTAAAACCTCTATCCTTTCAGTTTCACTATAAAAAAAAATGTGGTAGAGGAGCATCCTTCCACATTTTGTGCACTTGACTATTTCCATAGTTTAAGCTCTCAGTGGTATAACTGCTAAGTCAGAAGCTGCTTATTATAAGCTTTTGGCTCCTGTTGCCAAATTTACCATAAAGGAGCCCTCCTGATGCCCACGACATCCGTGACAAGGCCCGTCTCTCCACAGCTTTACTGGGAGCGTATTTTATTTTATTTATTTTATTTTATTTTATTTTATTTTATTTTATTTTATTTTATTTATCTTATCTTATTTTATCTTATCTTATTTTTATTTTTTTAATACCAGCTTTTTTTTTTTATTGGAGTTCAATCTGCCAATATATATTTTACTTTTAATTTTAACCTCATTTGACTTTTTCTGGCTGGGCTCCGCACACCCAGCCCGGAGCTCCCTGCAGGACTTGAGCTTAGCACCCTGAGGTTAAGACCTGGGCTGGGGTCGGGATGTGGATGCTTAACCCGGGCTTTGCTTGCTTCTGGGGTGCAGACCCGGCTGTCCTGGGGCCTGGTGCCGGCGGTCCGGCTCCCCACGCCCCAGCCTGAGTTCTGTTCTGCTCCCGCAGGTTTCGGCCGGGGGAGGCTCGCCCTGGCACCAGCGGCCGCGGCCCTCGGGGGGCTGGAGCAGGAGGAGCCCTTCGACCTGTCCCAGAAGCGTGGGCCCGGGGTGCCCCAGCTGCAGCCTGCCGGGGAGGGCTCCCGGGCCAGCTGCCGCCCCCAGCAGGAGGAGGACGACCCCCGCCGTGAGCCCCGGAGACACAGCCCGGGCCCGCAGCACCCCCAGCAGCCCCCCTGCGCAGCGGGCCAGGCCGAGGGCGAGGCGGGCACAGAGGCCAAGGCCCGGGGCCGGGACAGCGCAGGGCCAGAGGGAGGCCCCGAGAGGGAGAGGGACCGGGACCGAGCCCGCGGAGAGGAGCGCCTCCGCCCACGGGCTCTGCTCGGTGCCCGGCGGGGCCCCCCCTTCCCCGATTACTTGTACTTCAAGCACAGAGATGAGAGTTTAAAGGAATTACTGGAGAGGAAGATGGAAAAACAAGCGGTGCTTTTAGGGATCTAAGTGCACGGTCTTCAAATCACGTCTGGACAATGGGAGCGAGGCCGTGCCAGGAGCGCCTTCTGCGTGAGCTGTCACCTGCCACAGCCAGGGTCTCGGGCCGCACCAGCGGGGACTGTCCCCCGCCACGTGAATGCTTCCCTCGCAGGCCACGCCAGGGCCCCGATTTCCGGCACACACGCCGGCCTCCCCGGTGCTACCGCGTGCACCTGCCGGACAGTATGTTGTACGTGCTCGCCGGGCCGAACTGGACGCTGACGCTGAGGTGCTTTTAGAAATTCTTTCTTCCTTTGACTAATACGCAATACGTGGTAAATTTCTTTTTAGTTGCAAAAATATGGTGCTTGACACGTTACCTTATTAATGATGATTTAGTTGAATGTGTGGAACTCACAATTTTTTTCCAGATAGGTGAAAACATTAGTAGTTGTGTGTATATATCTATACATAGATATATATATAAATCACTGTCATTAAATAATCCGACATACCAGAAAGGACGAGAGTGAGGTATTGACGAGGATGCTCTCAATAGTTGCTGCAGATACAAGATAGAATTTCAAGAAAATATGAATGACTGTAAAGTGGTAAAAACCCAGCAGAACTCAGATGCCTGCCTGTCTGCCTTGATCTGCGACAGCTCCCTGCCTCAGGCGGGGCACGTGGAGCCTCTCCCCAGGTGGCCCCAGAGTGCTCAGCGTCTGCAGCCTCACCCTCCGTGGCCTGAGCAGAGCTCCCTCCTGGAAGCCTTGCTCTGGGGCCTGCGGCCCACCAAGCAGCTGCACAACCAAGAGTTTGCAGGCCCTGGATTTCTCCGCAGTGCCGGAGCTGGGCGTGCGGGGAGGGATTCCTGCCATCCAAGTGTCGCTTATCTAGAATAGAATATTAGAATAACCATCAGCCACTTACTGATAAAGGGGGATTCGGGACTCGTTCTCAATGCTGCCTGCACATTAGAATCATCTAGGGGAACTTAAAAAAAAAAGAAAAGTAACCAATGCTGAGGCCTCAACCTTTGAGATTCTGATTTCATTTGGTCTGGAGTGGAGCGCCAACTCCTGTACTTTTTTTTTTTTTTTTTTTAAAAGGTTGCTCCAGATGATTCTTCTGTGCAGCCAGGATTGAGAAAGACTGAGCGGGCTAACATGGTGGCTCCCAAGACCCGTCCCAGGAACTCCGTAAATACATGTTTCTGGCTTCAGACTCATTAAAATATAGAGTAGGAGACTCTGAAGTCATACCGCTGACTCGGGGCTTCTTATCTGTCATGTAAGAGCCTCATCAGGACACAAACACGCACGCATGTGTGCATGCACAGGCACACACGCACACACACTGTATAAACACACGCTTTTTGTTCTAGAAGATGATGCCTGTGATGTTTATGGTCACTTAATACACTTAAAACACACCCAGCCAGCCCGCAGTGACTAATTATTTCCTCCGAGACGCTTGAATCACGATGCCAGTGAGTGGTGACGACTCTAACGGGCGGGCAGGCTTCCCCAGGCCGGGCGCCGGGTAGAGCCGCCTCCCCGGGGGTGGCCCACCTGTGACTAACCCTCTGGTACTGTGTCTGTGTTTATGTAAAAACTGCCTCTTGGGTGGTAGTTTCAACTCTTATTTGTAGAGCTAGGTACTGTTTGTGATTTGGCTTTCTCTCCTCCTAATGTTCCCAGGACATCTCTCTGGAGGGCCTGGCCCGTCGTCTCTGACGGCCGGACGCCGGCTTTTTCTCTTCCCCCGGAGCCTCATCTACTTCTAATCATCTGCCCACGGGCTTCGTGGATCCCTGACGCATTTCTCCTGCTACCTCGCCTAAAGCTCTTTTTTCTTTTCCAGCCTCACCACCACCGCAAAGTGCCAAAGCTGTTTGGGTTTCCTACTGCCACCCCTGTTCTGAGGTCAAGCTCCTGCAAAGGGGATGCTGATGGTGATAGAGTGGGTTGTTGTGGGTACAAGCACAACTCTGTGCCAGGAAACCGTCCCCAGTCCTCCGAGGGGCAACTTGCCTTCCATTCCTTATGAATATAGCTCATTAGTGCCCCTGATAACATCACAAGGAGGCCGGCGGCATGCTCTGTGACCCTCCAGCTCTTGGGTTCTCTTACAAGGTCATTCTCTCAGTAGTCTAGAGCGCTTGTAGACCTGCTGTCGGGGCTTCAGACTTCCAGCTCGTTCTGGGTATGCCTCGCTGGAACCAGGGAATCCAGAATGGCAAGCTCTAGTGTCTTCCAACCAGTGAATCATGTGGGAATGTTTGAGGATCAAGTTCATGTTGAGATGGAGAGAGTACGGTCTAGAAGGGTGGTTTCCAAGTTGTGGAGTGAGGAGCCAGAGGTCCCTCTTAGGCCCCTACAAAGCTGCGAGGGGAAAAGGAGAAACTCAGCTCTCATGCCCACTTCACTCCACGGGGCTCACATTTCATCTGTTTTTCATGTGAGCCTTCCAAGTAAAATTTCATTTTGAGGGAGAAAAAAAAAAGGTCTAAGGAAAGTAATTTAAAAAGTGTTAGGAAGTGTATTATAAAGCCTGTTTTTAGTTCCTGACTCTGGGTATGAGAGACTCCATCAGGTCTAGCCTGATGGTAAATAGATACCGATTTTGTGAGAACTAAGGCTAAAGGCTTGGTTTTGTGTGTTGATGAGTGACCAATGTCCTGGTGTGCCTGGAGCAACCCTGGTTTATACCTCTGCCCCAGGATAATTACTAAGAGTATCACGTCAACTCTCAAAAGAGTCCCAGTTTGGGTAATAAATTATATGGACACCCTCTGTAGGAGTGCTGAGCTAGGGGAAGGGTGGGCCAACTTGCCTATTGAGCTAATTAACTAGAACGCAAACCTGAAGGACAGACCTATGGGGATCACCCCAAGAGAATTAAGGGGTAAAAGCACCCAAGGTTATCGGCAGTCTAAGGGTCAGGGCAGCGTGGCACCCACCTTCTTTCTTGTGGCACTCTGAGAATAGGTCACTACCGTGTGCTTCCCAGGCTTTTGGCCACTGTCGCTTTGAAGCAGCCAACTCATCAGCCAAGTGGCATATTTTTCTTTTATCCTTTTTATTCAGGCCTATGATTACACCCCTCTTTTTTGCCTTCTAATTCCTCTTTCATCCTCTCTTTTTAAAAATTTGAATCCCCGCTGGCCATGAGACTGAGGCTGACCTTTCGTAACCCCGCAGGGGTAACTGGTATATTTGTATATGAGTCGCTGCGTGAGGAAGCCCAATATGCATACTGTATTTATTAAGCCCTAAAGGAATTTAATAAAATATTAACATCGAATTTTGAATCATGATCTCTGTCTGCTTTGCTGGAACAAAATGTAACAGAGCTAACATTTAAAAACCTTCACATATTTGGACAGCATTACACCAAATGTTGATTTTGTACAGAATTCTGGCTTGCTATTTAAATACTAAAACTCCAAGTGTGTAGTCACCCAAGTTGTGAATATTGCTTTCTGCTTCAGTGGAAAAATCAGTTTACCTGAAAATAGCATGTAACCTATATTTTGTTAATTTAAGCAAATAAAGACATGTCAAAAAGGCTGAGTTAATTATTTGCAAATACCTGAAATTTTGCAAGGAAGCGACCATTGCCAACGTTGCACTCGTGCCCTCAGACCTTCTGCCAGAGTGGTTCCCCCTGGGGCTTCGACCCCAGGGAGGTACAGATGTTGACTTCTCCCTGCCTCAGGGCTTCGGGAAGGATTCCTGAACCTCACACCATCCGCAGGCAGGTGACATCTTCCTCAGCCTTTTCTCTTTCCCATTTAGAAAAACTAGTTCTGGAAGGGTGTCATGAAGAAGTGGGAAGTTGGCAGCAAGACTGCTTTATTCCATGTCAACTTCTTTGTACTGTAAAGTTTAACCAAGAGGCCATACACTTATGCTGGGAATGAGCACACATTCTGGTGTCAGGTTCCAGGGTTCAAAGCCCAACTCTCCTACTTGCCATCTTTGGAACCTGTGGCCAGTTTGTGGACCTCCCTGTGCCTCTGTTTCCTCACCTGTCAAATGGGATTAGGAACCTTCCTCACCAAGTTGTTTGCAGGTTAAATGAGTTAATATATGCAAGACACCTGCAAAGTGCCTGGCTGGTGGTGCATGCTGTTCAAGAACTCGCCGTTATTATTAGGAACAAAGTGGCCAGAAAACAGAACACTCAGCTCTCCCTTCCCAGCAGAGAGCTCACAAAGCCGGGTCGGCATGGGAAGTCATCATTTCTGAGAGGGCTTCCTTGTCAAACATCATACACTGTTCTATGCTGTACGCTGGACCAGGTGACACACACCTGATTTTCTCCACACCTCACACAGCCCAACCCTGAGAGGTAAATATTGTTATTTCCATTTTACTGCCAAAGAAATGGAGGTTCCGCAGAGTGAAATAATTTGCTCCAAACGACCTAGCTAGCAAGTTCCTCATTTGCCACCAAAGCATGTACCACGTTGGTTTCTTTGGAAGTAGACAGTGAGACAAATCTGGGTGCAAGATGCTTAATAAGGATTAGCACCAGTGAAAAGAAAGGTGGGGGAGAGAAGTTCGAGTAAAGAGAGGGGACAAACTGATGCAGGCCTCACCGAGCCTCACCCAGCATGGCAGGTGGCTCTGGGCAACGATTGCCCATCAGGGTTGTGCCACGTTGGGCAGAGATGCCCAGGCCTGTGCACACCCCTCTTGCTCAGTCACCAGGTATGGGCTGCCTTGGAAAGGGAATGACCTCAGGAAGGTG
Organism: Canis lupus familiaris; assembly: GCF_011100685.1. Lineage (NCBI taxonomy): Eukaryota > Metazoa > Chordata > Mammalia > Carnivora > Canidae > Canis > Canis lupus. Next base: position 54,689,309 of record NC_049223.1, on the reverse strand, counting down.
TGACTCTGTAACAGGGACACACCCCGAGGGAGCCAATGGCTAGAGGCTGTCTACTGATTGACAGCTCCGTACGCGTCCTTCCTTGAAGAGACATGGCTTGACTCGCCCCGGTGTCTACTACAGCCCCCCTACCCTTGCATTCCTCTGGTCCACCTATTCATGTACACCCATGGAGCATCTCCCCCAGGATACCAGTGGGCCCGTCTTTCTGAAAGAAAACTTAGAAGTGGAAGATGAGTGGGATAAACTTTAGCCCCCACGGCTCTAATTGGTCTAGGAGACGCAGCCAGTACTCCTCTTCTCCTTCCTCCATTACCTGTCTGGGTCCCTGTCTCCATCAGACACTACCTCTGCCGGTCTTAGTGGCTTTTCAGGTAGTGTGACCCACATTCTCATCCCTAAGGGGTCTGAGTCTTGACCACCATGTTGCTCAGGATTACAAGTTTGTGTCCTCCCACCCTAAATTAGTAGCCCTTACCCCTAGTGTGATGGTATTTGGACATAAGGCCTTTGGGAGGTAATTAGGTTTAGATGAAATCATGAACATGGAGCTTCCTCCATGATGGGATTAGTGTCCTCACAGGAAGAAGAGAAAACCAGAGCTCTCTCTTTCTCTACCACCAGAGGACACAGCAAGAAGGCAAACCAGGAGGCAGGCCCTCACTGGATACAGAACCTGCCAACACCTTGATCTTGAAATTCCCAAGCTCCGAAACTGTGAGAAATAAATGTTTATTGCTTAAGCTACTCAGTCTGTGGTGGTTCGTTATAGCAGCCCGCGTGGACTAAGACACATCCTCTTTTCAGAATGAGGTTGCTGTACTTGTTCATTTATAGTCACAAGTGGGAAAGGAAATACCAAAAGAAACCCGAATGGGTTACCTGGGTTCCACGTGTACTCCTCTCTGACCCATTTTGTAACAGCAGCCTTTTCCCTCCTGATGACTGAGTGGATTCCCTCTGCCAAAATGGTGACCCCATCCCTTGTGCTGGTCCCTGGAGACAAGGAACAAAAGATGCCCAGATGGCAGCTGTAGCTTATGATTCAGTGGTACCCTTGCGATATCCCCAGGTGAAAGCGTATCCCTTTGTGAGGAGGAAAATTTCTAACCCTGCAGAACTCAGAGTTACAGGAGTGAGCAGTGTGCTACTGAACGGTGTGTTACTGTGGGTGTTGACAAGTGGGGCCACTCCGGTCTCTATCCTGGCAAATGTGGGTCTGTTCCTATGACAAACAAACAAACAAACAAACAAACAAAAACAAAAAAACAAAAAAACAAAAACCACTGGCTCTTCAAGATGAAAAAGATTCAACATGGTCAACTTCTCGCCAAGTGAATGATCTTCCTGAGCAACTGTGCCATTTTGGAAGCTCAGCATCAGCCTTGGCTGCTGGCGTGTTGGATATTCGGCAGTGACAGGAGTTAGATCGGCCTTGGTAGATGTACGTTATGCTGTTGGGTACATGTGTAGCCTCCATATGTATCACTATGGCTACTTCATTCATATGGTTTTGTTTGTTTTTTGTCTTAGCACCAGGGTGGCTATTGGTAAAGGACTGAAGTCAACTGGCAAGGTCATTGCCTGATTTTTTAACGACTCTCCATGGTGCCTGCTACGTGGTGGATGTTGACATGTGATACAAAGATTTTCCATGCTTGTGTTCACTCTCATATGTCCTTCCACCCTAAGCAGAGAATGATAGTGAATTAGCGTGGTCAGGAATTGTCTCTCTGAAAAAGTGACATTTAATTTGAGAACTTAAAGATCTAAGGAGCCATCCATGAAGAAAACCAGGGGAAGAGCATGCCAGACAGAGCAGAAAGTATATGCCAAAGGCTGTGGGAGAGGGAACGTGGCCCAGGAGCGGGGACGGTGTGGCAGCACTCAGCGGGAGCAGGAGAGTGATGTACGGTGAAGCTGATACGGGAAACCACTGAGCAAGGTTTGGTGGGTGGTGGTGAAAGATGAGTTTTACGTATTCTAATGCTTCTTCTGGCTATCGTGTGGAGGACAGGTTGGAAGGAAGCCAGGATGGTATTAGGAGGCCATTAAAAAGCAGTTTTAATAGTCCATGAATGGGACAGCCCCGGTGGTGCAGCAGTTTAGCGCCGCCTGCAGCCCAGGGCATGATCCTGGAGACCCTGGATCGAGTCCCCCGTTGGGCTCTCTGCATGGAGCCTGCTTCTCCCTCTGCCTGTGTCTCTGCCTCTCTCTCTCTGCATCTCTATGAATGGATAAATAAAATCTTTAAAAATAAATATTTAAAAATAAAAAAAAATAGTTTGTGAATGATGACATTGGCCTTGATTAAGGAGGTAGCAAGGAAGGGTTAGAAGCGGGTGGTTCAAAATCTGTTTTGGGGTCCAGTTGATTTGTTCTGCTGGGTGCTAATTGTCACAATAACAAAAGTATATTTTTCTAAGTACAAAACAAAATGCTGCTTAATACAAAGGCCATTCCCTGGGATCCCTGGGTGGCGCAGCGGTTTGGCGCCTGCCTTTGGCCCAGGGCGCGATCCTGGAGACCTGGGATCGAGTCCCACATCGGGTTCCCAGTGCATGGAGCCTGCTTCTCCCTCTGCCTGTGTCTCTGCCTCTCTTTCTCTCTCTGTGACTATCATAAATAAATAAATTAAAAAAAAAAAAAACAAAGGCCATTCCCTCACATAATAACAGAAGGGATGAATTAGAATCTCAGAGCTATCATAAAACCCATGCTCCTTACTCAGTTGGCAAAAGAGTATGTTTACCAGGTAATGTATGTAGAATTAAGCCCATCCAGTTTCTCTCAGTTTTGTTCTGAGTTACAGTTGCTGATGAAGTAAATAGTCAGGACCAGAGAAGAAAATGAAGCTTCTCAGACACAGATCAAGGGAAAGAACAGCAGAAGTAAGGACAACCGAGTACACAGTCAGGAAGCAGAAAACCGAGGAAAGATGCTAGAAGTCCGACACCACAAAGGAGGCTCTGCAAAGAGTCCCTTTGGTCTCTGTAGGCCCTACATCTCTCTCTTTTTTTTTTTTAAAGGTAATTTTTAAAATTTATATTCAATTTTCCAACATACAGCATAACACCCAGGGCTCATCCCATCACGTGCCCTCCTCAGGGCCCGTCACCCAGTTAGGCCCTACATCTCTGATGCAGCCAGTAAAATAACACACATTGGCAATAATGAACCTGCCTGTTTATTAGCCAGATGCACTCCAAATCCATTTTCATTTTAAGCTTCCAAGGGTGACAGTACAGTCACTTGGAAATTCTTGTCCGGTGCACGCCTTGTTTTATAACAATGCAGAATAAATGAGATGTTGTCACATTTTATGTCCCGAATTGAATTGGCCTGTGGCACCGGACAGTGCCTTATGGAGAAATAAGAAAACCAAAAACGTGTGGAAGGAATTTGCTCCTGTCCTTGAGGAACGTGCAGTTCCTCGCAAGGCCTGTGAGGCTGGCAGGATCGCGGCTAATGGTTTTTCAAATCTCCAAAGCCTTAAAACCAAAAACTGTCTTCCCTGTGAAAACCCAGGTGTGAACACAGCCTGAGTCCCTATAGCACTGTGGCATTTCATATCTTTGCACAGCAGAGCAGAGCCAAAAGGAACTTCCAGTCCCCTTACAAACTTGCTGTGCGGGTGGAGGAAGACATGCTCATTTGATAGCTGGGGAGTGACCCTTGTAGGGTCCCTGGGGACCCAGTATCAGTGGCGCTCACGGCTTCCTCTTCCCTGGATGCAACAATATATTAAGAGAGAAAAAAAAAAAAGAGGAGGCTGGTTCTTTTCATGATTTTCCTTTTTAATTTTTGTTGAAAATGGAACTGTGTTCTCTTGATCCTTCAAACAAATGGAGGGGAAGTGGAAGCCCCAAAGTTTCTCTTAGGCTCCCCAGAGAGGGTGGCTATGTTTGTAGTGTGATGTGGGAAAAGTCCTTGGGTATCTGCTGCATTGTCACGTCGTACCAGAGTGATTTGCAGTAGGAAGTGTGGGATGAATACAATTTTTATGTAAGAGAAAGTGATGGGGTCACCGTCTTTGAATCCAAGGATCTCAGTTTGCCCTTCCTCCCTTAAGACGTGCTGCTCCTGACCACAGCACACACACACACCCATCTTTATTAGATGATGAAAGAAACACAAGAACACTCTCTGAACTGGACCCAAGCATTGTCCAGCCAGAAATCTTTGTTATTCAGAAGGCACTTGGGCGACAGGAGGGAGCTTGGAAGGACATGCCGGGGAACACAGAAGTGCTGCGAAGGGCGCTCTTGAAGTCTCTGGCATCACACCTGAAGAATCATTTTAAACTGATGTTTGAAATATGCATTGGGAGCCTTCGCTGGGAAGACCCTAATAAACAAATGGCCTTTGGAAGGAAAATGAAGAGATACATTAAGAGGCATCTACAAGGATCGTAAAGATACTTCTCTTCGTTTTTAGCAATTCATCATTTCAAGCATCCTGGCAAATAATTTTGTTTGTTCTTCCAGAAAGTAGTAATAATGAAACTGTTCTCCGACTTGAGTCAGAGAAGGGGACAGATGAGGTGAAGTCTATTAATCATTCTGGACTTGCAGAGATAATGGCTGTGTCATTCGCCATCGTTGAAGGACGGCTTCCCTTCCAACCGGTAGCCAGTCTAGCGAAGAAGACAGCTCCGCTTAGAGTGGCACGTGATCCAAATCGGTCTAATATTTAAAATCCTCAGCCGTGGTTTTGCGAAGACTGTGTGCGCAGAGCATGGAGTCAACTGCCTCTTCTCCTTAAAAACCAGCCGAACATAAAAGAGTCGTGAAATCTCTAGCAACGGCCAAGTCTTTAAAGAAAGAAAAAGACAAAAATCAAAGCAAGGTTATGCAGAGACTTCGGAAGAGATAATGACGTTGGCAGCCTCTCGGGGGACACTCGGTAAACATCACTGCGAATAATGATGCATCTTAGGAAGTAGCACCACCGGCAGGGTCTAATCCCCTCAGAAGTCACTCTAAGCCCCTATCTGAGCCACAGATGATTTTGCGGATTTCAAAGGGCTTGTCCTTCCAAAAGCTCTGCAGGCCTCCAGGCTGCTAATCCCCTTACCTTCCTGTGGGGACGCTTTACTTTTGATCTCAGGTTTATCTAATCAAATCCTTTGACTTATTGAGACTGTTAACTCTGAGTAGAGGGCTTGCCCATCATAATGTCACCTCCAAGTTTTGCGACAGACCTGAGATTGATGTGACCACGATCTCCGCTTCTCCTTGGGATACTGCAAGAGCGGTGTAGGGTTGATGCATGGGTTGACAAGGCACATCCTGCAGAGGGACATGCACAAGGTGCTGCTGTCCAGGAACGTGCATCTTCCCGTTATGGTCGGTAATACTCTACGGAGAAGGAGGAGCTTCCAGGATGGTCAAGTGAGGATCCCAGTGAAACGTCAACCCCAGGGAGACATCTATCAAACTATGGAAAGCTCGCAAAGACAATCAAACAAAATCTCTGGAGGTTGACTGAACCTTTTCGGTCAACAATTTAAGAAATATTTATCCAACAAAACCTACAGAAAGTCGGTAGGAGAAGTGAAAGGCGCGGCTGCACCCAGCCCACCCACCCAGATCCGCGTCATGCAAGGCGTGCAAGGCTAGCTCAGTGAGCTCCAGGGCCAAATGGCAAGTCCCGTTTCCCCAGCTCCGTGCAGGCCTCCGGGTGGGTGGCCAGGCAGGGGTGCCACCCCCTTTCCCTACCTCCGTGTCGGGGATTTGGAAGCGAAGCGGCAGCTCCCATGTCCTCCAGCCATTCAAGGCCAGCAGAGCGCCTCCCGTGTCCCCTGCCTCTGGGCTCTGGGGGAGGCGGTAGCGGCTGGGGTGATGTTTGTCCAACACAGGGAACGTAATTAATGTATTCACACGTTGTACGGTGTATTCTTGTTGATTGTGATAAAATATACGTAACATAAAGATGACCATTTTAACCATTTTGAGGTGTGCAATGCAGTGGCATTAAGTACATTTATACCGTCCTAGAACTATCACCACTGAGCATTTCCAGAACTGTTTCATCACCCCAGACCCTCTGTACCCACTAAGCACTAACGCCCCATCTCCTCCCACCCCCGTAACCCCTGGTAACCTGTATTTCACTTTCTGGCCCTGTGAATGGGACTACTCTTGAGACCTTCATCCGTTCAGCTGTTAGCACTGAGATCCGCCTTTAGGTTTATCAGCTACTCGTGTTTTTCTCACGAATGTAAACAACAAATAAAGGATGAACCGCAGCTCTTTCCTTGTAAATAACAAGTGGTGTAAGTGGAATTACACGGTTTCCCCTTGTGCCTGGCTTAGTTACCAGCGATAACCTTCTCGAGGTCCAGCCGTGTTGAGTGTAGCAGGCATCGAAACTTCCTTCCTTTCTGAGACTGAATAATATTCCATTGAATGTACAGACCACACTTCCATTTATCCACTCTCTTGTCTTATGGTGAACAGTTGTGTTGTGTCTGCCTTTTGGCTGCTGTGAACAATGCTGCCGGGAACGTGAGTGTAGGAAGGTCTCTGAGTCCTGACTTTTAATACTTTGAGGTATGTGCCTAAAACTGGAATTGCTGGGTCCTATGGTAACTCTGTGTCTAAGTTTTTGAGGGACCACCAGGCTGCTTTCCACAGGAGCTGCGCCATTTCACATTCCCACCGGCAAGGCACGAAGGTTCCAATTTCTCCACATCCTCTCCAACCCTTGCAATCTTCCATCTTTTGGGTAACAGCCATTCTAATGGGTATGAAGTGGTATCTCATTGTGATCGTAATTTTTAGATCAACGCATTTAAATCCCTTCATCTGTTTGGCTGTTAATGCTGAGATCCATATTTAGTTTTATAAGCTCCTTGTGTTTTGCTCATGAATATAAACAGAAAATAAAGGATGAACTGGAGCTTCTTCCTTGTAAAGAGAAACTGAATAGCCCAATGATTATGTGGCTTTTATTCCTGTTGTCTTGCCATTGTTTTGTACCTTCTGTTCTTCGAAGGGCAAGGATTCTGCTTGCATTTTGAAAAGAAGTCTTTATTCCAGTTGTTTTATCTCTAACCAGTCTGTTTTATTTTTGGGGCCTCCGACCCTATTTTCCCTTGACCCTGAATTGTTGAGCGACCTAACTGCTAGAGCAAGCTGGCTGTACCCTTGGGTTGCCCTTATAAAACCCGTTCCAAAAAAAAAGATAGAGGGCAGTCTTTCCTGGGACGTGTCTGTAAACAGCAGGGAGAGATGCATCTTCTGTTTGGGGTGGGGGTGGGGGTGACAGTGGGAGGGTAGACACACACCTGCACGTGGCACCAGTAGTACAACTCACCTTCAGTCACAATGCAAGCCGCCGGGAACTGTCTCCCTCTCTGAGGTCGCAGATTTTAAAACTGTACAAGCTCCCCCACCACCACCAAAAAAACAAACCCCTCAAAACAAAAAACCTCTATGAGACATTTGTTTGCATGGAGAGAAAGAACCAACGTGGCTAATTTTGTACTAAGATGAATTGTTTCATGATGAAAAACCCAACTTAGCCCCTAAAACTATGGAACAGAATTCATTCACCAAAACCTTGGCACTTACTTTTTTTTTTTTTTTAAGATTTTATTTATTTATCCATGAGAAACCCAGAGAGAGAGGCAGAGACACAGGCAGAGGGAGAAGCAGGCTCCATGCAGGGAGCCCGATACAGGACTCGATCCCAGGACCCCGGGGATCACGCTCTGAGCCAAAGGCAGACGCTCAACCGCTGAGCACCCCCAGGGATCCCGACACTTTTTAAGTTAAAGATATGCCTGCAGGACTTGCCCATTATTTTCCCATTGGTGCTGCAAGCAGGGGTGTCTACCAACAACTCTGCTCACGGAGGGAGAATGTATCGGGCGCCTGCTGTGTGACAGGCGCCGTGCTGGGAGGCTCTGCGGACGCCAGAGTGGGCGTTGCAGACACAGTCACTCTTCTAGGTAAGCTCGTGAGGCCGTTGTAAGTAGAGGCCCTCGGTGTGAGCTCCTTAGTGACAACAATACATCACCTCTACAGAGAATGTGCAAGTTCTTTTTTTTTTTTTAAAGATTTTATTTATTTATTCATGATAGTCACGCAGAGAGAGAGAGAGAGGGGGGCAGAGGGAGAAGCAGGCTCCATGCACCGGGAGCCCGACGTGGGATTCGATCCTGGGTCTCCAGGATCGTGCCCCGGGCCAAAGGCAGGCACTAAACCGCTGCGCCACCCAGGGATCCCAAATGTCCAGGTTCTAAGCAGAATAATTACTCCCTGGTTGAGATCATGATTCCCGGGGTCTACTTCTGTCGTGAACCAGGACCCTGACCTCTAACAGGCACTGCTTACCTGCCGTCAGTGGTGTTGGTAGGGGCTGCCGCCTCCCCGCTCCCCAAGTTTTCAATATTTTCCCTGGCACTAGAAATTTCTTTTCTGGGGCTTTAGAGGGTAACAGTGGAGAAAAACTTGACTGCTAAGTAGTCTGAGTCCCACGCAACACGGTTCCTGCCCCCCCGGAATTTGTTTCTGTTTGAGCAGCGAAGTGCCGGACCTTCCTCTTGGCCGCCATAGGACGCACGGTGTAGGAAGGGATTTGAAGAGTCGAGTCTTCCTACTGAGCTACAACGTTCTCGAAGCCCTCCCACTGTTAGGTCTGATCCTCCACAACTGCGCAATGTCCGCAAGCTTGCGCCGTTGCTGAAGATTCAGGCTGATCTCCCGGAGACATGCATCCTCTGGCCCTCGGCTCCTGGCAGGCTTGCGGGGAGTCACACTGGGGCACGTGTTCCTCGGGGCGGCCCTGGGCTTGTCTTGCTGCCCCCCCCCCATTCAGGCTTGTATTCCTGGGAGAACCACATTCCCCCCCAAAGTATTCCAGGGCGCCGTGGGCTTGTGACACAGCCCCGCGGGGCGGTTCCGGCGCAGACTCCGTGGGAATCCCAGCCCTGCAGCCTGCTAGCTGCGTGACCTTGGGCATGACCCTTCTAAGCCGGTGTCTTGCCTGCCAGAGAGATGCTGTGGGTGGTGGAGACGAGCGCGAGCTCCGGGCTCAGGCAATCGGGGCTCCCATCCCGGCTCCCCCTTTCACTGGCAACGTAACCTGGAGAAATCTATCCTCCCTCCCTAAGCTTCGGTTTTCTCATCTGCAAAACTGACAATCACATAGCATCTGCCTCAGAGAATTGTGAGATTTAAACGGGATAATGCAAATAAATGCCTGCAATAAAATAGGTCCTCAACCCGTGTTACGTCCTCACTACAGTGACCATGTGGAAATGTGCCTGGACAAGGGCCTGACACAGAGGCCCCTTCCAGACCCTGTCAGCTTCTGTCCCCCATCCTCCTGGACGGGCGTGAACACAGTGTGGGATCAAAGGTAGCATGTCGGCTCTGATGGCCTAAGGTCAGGGCGATGTCCCCCACACCTGTCCTCCTTCCCCTGCCTGGGCCTCGCACGCCAATCCCCTGGCTTCCCCGAAAACACATCCCTCTTCCCAGTGACAGACACACACGCCTCTGCCGAGTAATCCAGTCGGCTACAGGGAGATGGATTCTTGGCCGGAGCTCACCAGCATTTGCATTCTCTCCGTGTGGCCGCATCAGAGGGCGTCTGAAGGGAAAGTACCTCCCCAACTGTGACAGACAATCAAGCAGAATGACGGAGCCAGGTGCACTCACTGATACTCCCAGCGCTGGCACCAAATTACAGCACATTAATGCCAACTTCTGAGAAAGTCTCAGATTTATGTTGCTTCCAGTACATTTAGTGAGGATGACTTTTAACTTTTAAAGGAAGAACAATTTAGCTAGCAGACAGCACTGGCTTTTAAGGTTTTTATTACACGGAGCAAAGGACACCTAAAATTTACCCCAGGCCTGTGGTGTGTGGCATAGACAGCAGTGTTTTTCAAACTATAGGTTGCGACCCATTAATGGTTCATGAAGTCAATTGGGTTAAGACCAGCATTTCTACAAAAAGGACTAGACTACAGTAGAAAATATCTATTCTAGGGCAGCCCGGGTCGCTCAGCGGTTTAGCGCTGCCTTCAGCCCAGGGTGTGATCCTGGAGACCCGGGATCGAGTCCCACGTCGGGCTCCCTGCATGGAGCCTGCTTCTCCCTCTGCCTGTGTCTCTGCCTCTCTCTCTCTCTATGTCTATCATAAATAAATAAAAATAAATCTTTAAAAAATGTGTTGGGGGAGGGGAGAGGAAGAAAAGGACAGAAGGAGGAAGGGCAGTAGTGGGAGAGAGGGAAAGCCTACTGAAGAATGTCTTCCCATCTTCGGTGACCTCAGGGCAGTTCCTCCCTCTTGGTAACTGGAGCCCTATCAGTGAGGAAGAAAAACTAGCTGATTGGATTCAGCTCCTCTGGGTTTCAGCTAACGGGGTAGACTCGATTTTCAGTTCCTGAGAGTAACGAGCACGTCTTTAACTTCTTTTGACTTTCTTACAGTGTCCTATCACAACAGAGGGTTGAGAACATTGGTTTAACCTAAAAAGTCTGTGCCAGGCACGGTGGCGGACTTGTTGAGACAGTTCTCTGCTCATGTCTTGATAGAACTCACCCGTAATGTTTCCAGGAATTTTCTCTAAGTTCACATAACGTGCCCTTTATGTGATGAGGGCAGTGGGATCTCCAGGCGGTTTCCAGCACTTAGGTGGGAACAAGGGAGGTAGACGACACATGTAGGGCCAGGCGGCTCCTGGGGATCGGTGCTGTACAGTGAGTGAGAAGCCTGAGGACCCCCAATTCCAACTCCAGGGGTGAGTTCTGTGCTTCCACTTGTGCATGTCCACAGAGATGTGTACACGTGTACCTTCCAGCAGGCTGTGAAATACCAACACTAGCTGAATGTCCAGCAAGAGGAGATTGTCTCAGTAAGACCGGACCCCTACGTCCACATGGTAGGGTACCACGTAGCTGTGGAAACCTTGAAGGAAGCTATGTAGATCTCCAATGGGCAGAAAGAATAAGAACCCTCTAGTTTAAGAAAAGAATACATGTGACTGTAAAGGGCCATACGAGCTTTGGAAACCTCTCTTAGGGTCAGCGGAGGCCATCACAGCTCAGCTGTTCCCTCTCTCCCAACCTGGCTGTGTCCCTTCCATTCCACAAGTGATTACGTTGGTTGTTCACTGTAATGAATTAGCCCCCAGAGCTTGGCGGCTTAAAACAACAACAAACAGGGCCGGACGCCTGGGTGGCTCAGCGGTGGAGCATCTGCCTTCGGCCCAGGGCGTGATCCCACCAGTCTGGGGATCGAGTCCCGTGTTGGGCTCCCTGCATGGAGCCTGCTTCTCCCTCTGCCTGGGTCTCTGCCTCTCTCTGTGTCTCTCATGAATAAATAAATAAAAAGGCTTAAAACAACAAACATTATTATCCTTTAGGTCAAGGAGCAGCTGATTGGGGTCGTCTGGCTGATGGTCCTTGATGAGTTTGGTCCAGATGTCAGCTGCGGTCAACATGCCAGGCAGAGTCTGGTGCAGGGTGTGTCCAGTTGAGAAGCCCGGCTGTGCCTACCATGTGTGAGGCAGGGAGAAGAGTGTAAGGGCGAGGGGCTGTCGCTAAGCCCTATCAGAACAAGCGCCTCTCTTCTCCCAGAGACCTCCTGGAAATTCTATTGCCCAGATCAATGCCCTATTTGTATGGATGAAAATGGGAATATAGCCTGGAAATCTGAACTGTATTCCACTGCAACATTATAAGTCAAATTATTGGAGTCAGGCAGTACCTTTGTGTGTCCTGCACTCACCACCATCGCAGCCTCCTACAAACATCTTTCCTCAGTTCTCTGCATCTTTCACAATAGTCACCAGTGGAGTAAACTAATTTAATTGTGAAAGGAAGTAATGCCAAGAAGTGGTTTGAAGACTCTGGCCTTTGTGTGGCCATCAGCCCCCATCTCCATTAACCTTAGTGCTACCCCAAAATAGACGCACAATCTGACTGAATCTAGCTTCACGTAAAGCCTCGTAGCCCCTTCTACCAACATTGTCTTCATTCCTAAGACCATCCTACAAAGACATGCAGGAGTGGCTGCTGGGTTTGGTACATTGTAAGACAAACTATTCCTTTGACTTTTCATCTTCTACTCACTGAGAGGAACATTCTAGAAGGGAGTCTCTAGATGTTTACTTGGCTGTTAGTTTAAAAGAATAAAGGATGTTTCTTTAAAACCAGTGGCTCTTATTCAGTGTGTTCAGTGCCTTCAACCGAGGCTGCCCTACCCACATCTTAGAGACTCAGTCGATGTTCCAGTCTCCCAGCCCTACTCAGGGCAAAATGGTCTTTCCTTCTTCCCGCCTTTTCTCCTCTTCTGTTGTTCTTGAATCCTTGGACCATGACCTTGGCTTCCCGTTTTTGACACTTATCATTCTCTTAGAACAGGTGTTATTTTGCCCTCAGCTTCCCTCACGTGTAAGTACTGCAGAAAACTACTTTGCTTATTAGTAAGCACCAGAGCCGGGGCGCTATCCGTGGCTGCTTGCTTGGCCACTGTCAGATCTCATAAATTCATTAAAGACAGTTGAAAGGAAAGGAAACTGAATCATAGGCAAGTTTCAAATTTCCAGATTACTATGTCTCAGAAATTAAAAGGGCATCCCAATGACAGGTTCCAATGTAAAGTTCTCTCTCTCTCTCTCTTTTTTTTTTTTTTTAGAGAGAGAGAGACAGAGAGAGAGAAAGAGTGTGCACACAAGTGAGGGGGACTGAAGGGCAGGGAGAGAGAGAATCTTAAGCAGGCCTCACACTCAGCAAGGAGCCCAACATGGGGCACAATCTCAAGACCCTGAGATTATGACCTGAGCCGGATGCTTAATTGACTGAGCCACCCGGGGGCCCCCCAGTGTAAACTTCTAATGGGGCTCAATTCCTTGAGGCAGCTGTGCTTTCTCAAGAGTCACCAGCTTCTCTGATAAAGTTCAAGCCTTTTTGGGATTGATGACACCTGTGTATGGCTTTTAGGACTATTTGTGTGCTCAGCTTCAATTTCAAATACAGTCCCTGGAAGCCAGAAGTTTAAAAAAGAAAAAAAATCTCCCAGTTCCACTGTCTTTCTGATTTGTTGAGTAGTGGAGACCTCCAGGATAATACGAGAAAACTCATTCACAGAAAAACATCAGGAATTTTTTTTGAAGATCTTATTTATTTATTCATGAGAGACACAGAGAGAGAGGCAGAGACCCAGGCAGAGGGAGAAGCAGGCTCCACGCAGGGATCTCCAGGATCACGCCCTAGGCCAAAGGCCTCACTAAACCGCTGAGCCACCGGGGCTGCCCTCTTCTTTTCTATTTACCCTTTCCCCTTTGGTCTCATCTTTCCAACCACTGTCACCACCTCCTAAGACTTTGTCTTTTAATCAGTGATTCTATGAATTGCTCTTACTTCTCCAACATCTATATGCCTAATAGTTTTCTAGGCGGAAGATGTGCTTTGTAGAATTTATCTATGGTGAGGAATAAGGAGATGACTATAACTAACCTGTCCTGGTCACTTTAGAATTGGGTTGTCTGTTTGGAGGATGTTTGACAAGGAAAGCTTCCCTATAATCAACTACCACAGGGGAGCAAATGGTAAAATTGGAAGAAACATTCATATCTCTGACTCTAGATAGGAAATTAAAGAACTAGTCATCACAATAATTTTTTTATCCCTTCTTGCAAGATTCTATCTTTAAGGGAATATGGTCATGAGAAATGGTCAGCTAGCTACCTGGCTGGCATAAGTTCCTGGCAAAAGTTAAGGACCATTTATGGAGGCTTGAAGGAACACATTTAATGGGAGAGCAATAAATGACATTCCTGAAATGATGAAAAAGGAGAAAAAGTCCAAGAAAGACCATAATATCAAAGATTACAAATGATACTAGGTATGGATAAGAAAGATGGAATGGAGTATCAGGTAGTCCAGAGTCAGCACTCTCATGGGGGTGGTTATTAATGTTACTGAGGGCATGGCTCGTAATTTTGGGGAAGAAATAATGGGAAAGATTCAGGAGCAATATTTATGATTTCCAGTGTCTGGTAAGCCCAAAACATGATTGTTAAAGTAATAAAATATTTTAATATAAGATAATTGCAGATAATAAAGATAAATATTTAATATAAGATAAATGCACGTGTTTGTGGATACTCCTTTCTAAAAGATTTGAGATCACAAGGTAAATAGAACCTCAGAGGTATTGTTAAAATTGGCACAGAGATGACTGGTATTCCTGGGACCTCCACTGTTCAGATAACCGTGGGAAGTCTCCTGCTAGTAAAAGCAGAGCATCTCATAAATTCCTAATACCCCTTGCTAACAACCTTTTTTCAGAAGCAGATAGATCAATAAAGCCAATACTGACCAATGCTTAATTCCAAAAGAAAAGGTTGAACTTCTTGGTAAAATAAAAGTGAGGTCAACCTTGGTAGACAGTAGCAAGTGGACATTTGTTGTTCTTCAGAGTCCTGTTCATCCCACTACAGGTGACTGCACCCCAGTTCCCTGTGGAGTGATTATATCCTCACGATGAGGACAGTCTTACTGGGCACGTTAAGCAGGGTCCCCAGCCTGCCCCTAGCCAAGGCACAGGTGTCAGACATAGCTACGTCAGATGTCTGTCCTAGAACTTTAGATCTTAAGTAGCTGACACAAAGGGAGAATAATTCCTGCTGAGTGAACCCTCCGAGCTGCCTTGGTTCTGTTTCACAGCCTGGTTCCAAAGCTTCTCATCGGTCTTGAGCTTCATCTCTTCCAACAAATTCCATTTTTGTATAACTTAGCCATAGTCTGTTTCTATTGATACTAACCTAATAACCATGCTGAATATGACATCCATATTCTCCTTATTGAATATGACACTCCATATCATCTTTGTGATAACTCAAAGTAAGAGAGAGGGAATAAAAAAAATAATAAAAAAAAAATAATAAAAAAAAAAAAAGAGAGAGGGAATAAAGAGATATGTATCTGATATTTCAAAAACTCAAAAAAGAGCTAGATAGATATGTTGATACAGCTCAGAGCCTATCAAGGGGTAAGTGGCTTAAGACTCTACAAGACAATAAATCTGAAAATATGATTTTAAAAAATGATCTTTGTGTAAAAGAAAAGAGAAAGGAATGTAAGGAAGCAAATGAGCACATAATGGGCCACTTCAATGAAATCAGATTGTGAAAGATCACAGGCACACAGGGTCAGAGAACATACATTACTAGGGAAAAAGAAAGGTTGGTATAAAAGAGTTAAAATTATAGCTGGAAGGCTTGAGCCAAGAAAAAAAAATAAATCAAAGCACATGGAAAAAAAATCAAGAGGCATCAAAATGGTCTTTTGTTGGCAATGACCTGAGCAAAGTGGCCAGAACAATGTACTGAATCTGATGTTCTAAGGGTAACAGATGACGGTGGGGTGAGGTGGGGGGTGCAGGAGAACTTCCTCACAACTCTTGCTTCCATCTTCTCCATGAAAGTGAAAGATCTTCAAAGCTGAAAGTGTGGAACAAACACGGTTAAAAGGTAATTGAATTCCAAGATAGGAGCCGAGATGGTAAGGGAAGAGGAAGCCTCTGTTAAAGACCTCGTTCTTCAGACCTGGATGAATTCGATCCTGAGGTGCCCGAGAGAACCAACCAAAGAAATTATAGAATCGCTGCTAGTAGTTTCTGGAAAATCAAAAAGAAGGGAAAAGTTGCCTGAAAATTGGAAATGGACAAATGACTGTATTTCTGAAAGGAGGTAGAGTAGTACAATTTGGGTTTGGGAAATGACAGAGTCAGCCTATTGTGAACGAAGCCTGGTTGCAGGAATTACAAGATTTAGGTCACATCTGCAGGCGGAATAGCAGTCATCACAACGTACACAGGTGGAGCCTCTCATGCAGCCTCTCGGAATAAGATGGAAAATGGGACTCGGGTCCTGACATGTGGATTTCTACCTGGTTGAAAGCTGCTACCCAATGAACGTTGAATGATGAGCCAGTAGCCTTTTGGAGGGCAAGATCTTGGGCTGTGCTGCAGGATCCCATTACTGCCCATCCTCTATGATATTTTATCAAACAAACTTTGTTGGCTGGCAGAGCTAGAAGGAATACAAAATATATGGGATTTATAGTAAGCCTAAAAATAATCTCTATGGGGGATCCCTGGGTGGCTCAGTGGTTTGGTGACTGCCTTTGGCCAAGGGCGCGATCCTGGAGACCCGGGATCGAGTCCCACGTCGGGCTCCCTACATGGAGCCTGCTTCTCCCTCTGCCTGTGTCTCTGCCTCTCTCTCTCTATCATGAATAAATAAATAAAAATCTTAAAAAAAAATAACCTCTATGGATCATTTACGTACAGAAACATGTGGAGGGATGTTTTGGAACATTTTGGAAGGATGTTTATCAAGGCTGTAGAAAGATGCGCCAAGGTATTCATAACGATTAACTTTGGGTGGCATAGTTTTTAATGTTCTTCTTCTTGTTTATCTATATTTTATGACTTTGTTGGTAATGAAGAAGTGTTCCCTTCATAATGAGAAAAAATAACTAAGAGACTTATTTCAGAAAGAAAAGAAAAATCCATTGGCTGGAACAAAACAAAAACACACCAGATGAAAGTTAACATGAGTGACTGTAAAGTCTTCTGCCAGCGTGAAAACGATTTTATAGAAGCATAAAATGGAGGAAAGATGGGTGTGGGGATGGTTTATTTGAAAAATATTTGGAAGTCTTGGGTCGAAATTCAATATGTGCCAAGAGGGTAAGCTGATGCAATCATGGGAAGTGTTCACAGGATATAAGAGTCTGGAAGAAAGAAGCGATGGTTGCAGTGAGCTGTGGTCAGAGCCCATATGATGCACTGCGTGTAGTTCTGAGCAGACACACGCTAAATGAGTACAGGCGGCCTCGAGAGCGGTTGGAAGAGGTTCAGCTGGACAGCGATAGGTTGGAAGACATGCTACCTGTGAACATGTAAACTCCATGAATTGTTTTAGGTCAGACAAGCCCCCTCCCCCATGATTTTATTTATTTATTTGAGAGAGAGCGAGAGTGAGAGAACGAGCAGGGCAGCAGGTGACAAAGGGAAGAGGGGAAGCAGACTCCCCACCAAGCAGAGAGCCCCATGTGGGACTCGATGTCAGGACCCCGGGATCATGGCCTGAGCTGACTGAGCCCCCCAGGTGCCCGGTCAGAGAAGGTGTAAGGGATGAAAGCTCTCATAGCCACAGCTCAGTCAGGAATCAGGACAGAGCAGAATCAATGGACAAGATGAACCCCACACAGAGTGGCTGTGATTGGGGCGATTTCTAGCATCTGGAAGTGCAGGGAGGAAGGCAGAGAACAGGAAACTGTGCAGATGACAATAGGCAGAGATTCAAGAAAGCAAGTAGTGCCCGGGTTATCTCAGAGCAGAGCGTAGAGCCTAGTCCTCCTCGGGAACGTAGGGCGAGCTGTCCAGGGGGCGGGCAGGCAACCCAAGAGAGGACTCAAAAATGCAGACCTAGAGGATTTAATTAGCACCAGCTAGTGGCTCTGAGGCTCCCAGCACCAACACAATCCAGGGACCAGTCGGAAACGCACATTCTGGGCAATCTGGCTGGAACGGACCCTCTGCGGTCCTGCTGTGCACTCAGGCCTGCGACGCACTAGCTAGCGAGGACGCATGAGCACCGGAGCCAGAATGTGGCCCTGAGGCCCAGCTCTGCCAGCAGCAGCTTTGGGAGCTCAGCTTCCTCATCCGTAAAATGGGGATAAAACGAGTACCTGCCTCACAGGGCAGTTCCCAGTATTAAATGGGACACACACTCGTGTGTCTGTGTGTGTATCACCCTGACCGACCTGCAGGGAGGGGCAGGTAGTATCGGCCGTGGACATGGGGGAACTCAGAGAAGCAGATGGGAGAGTGGGATAACGGCTTTAAGTGCTTGAATGCTGTGCTGACCTATTCCGTATTACTCCTAAAAAGCAAAACTACGGCTGAAGGACAAAACATAGGATGTTTTTGATTTAAGATAAAGAAGAACTTAAAAGCTGCTGGAACTGTCCAAGGATGGAACAAGCCATCTCCAAAAGAAGCAGGCTCCTTCCTGCCGTGCCTACATAGTCTGAGACGAGGTCATTATCTGCAAGAGATATCCTGAACTAGATTTATTTTTTAAAAGTATTTTATTTATTTATTCATGAGAGACACAGACATAGGCAGGGGGAGAAGCAGGCTCCCCATGGGGAGCCCGATATGGGACTCGAGCCCAGGACCCCGGGATCACGGCCTGGGCCGAAGACAGATGCTCAACCGCTGAGCCACCCAGCTGTCCCCTGAAATAGATTTCTTAATTGGAAGGAAAATTAGAGTCTCAATGACTCCTTCCACTCTTTAGAATCTGTAGGCTCCTGGACTTAGTCTTTAGACGCCTCGATTCTAGATTCTCCTCCCCTTATGAATGCAGTTGCTATTAGCATACATGCTCCCACCTCCCACCACCCCACTATTTTCTTTCGGCTTGTATTTATTTTAGCTTTGGAATCCAGATGTGACCTGATTTTGAATCTGGAATGAATCAATACATAACAAGAGGAGTTACTGTTATAGTAATTACTGCCTTTTTGTTTGTTTTTCCCTCCTTGCTCTAGACATTTGGAAAGAAAGAAAAGGGGATTTTATCCCCCTCTCCCCACAAATGAAGGCTAGGCAGTTAGGCCTTTATTCTTACTTTCAAGGAGTTAACGTTGGTTTTATTTGCCTCAAGTGATGCTGCAGAGAGAGAGAGAGAGAGAGAGAGAAGAGAAGGAAATATTCAGATACTAGGAAGACAGCCCCAAGAGGCCTACTGTCAAAGGCCTGGGGAATCACCCTGCATGGAGAAAGCCTTTTGTGTTGCCAAGATAAAAGAGGAGAGTATTTTTATTGGGTTCCTTGGTTTCCAGAATACTAGGAGAGAAGTAGGGCTGGTGGGTGATCACAGGACACAGTCTGACCTGCAGGACCCGTGTGATGCCTGCAGGGGCCAGAGGCCAAATGACCCTGCTGGCCTCAGGGCAGAGCTGGGACCTCGAATCCAGGCCTCGAGTGAAGGCACAGATTTGCTGACACCTATTGAAAGGGGTCTGGCCAGCACCCGGGGGGCCAGCATACAACCAGAGGGGGACCAGCACACGGGGGGGCCGATGTGACCCAGAAGGGGACCAGCACACGGGGGCCAGCACAACACAGAGGAGGGCCAGCACACGGGGGGCCAGCATGCAACCAGAGGAGCGTCAGCACATGGGGGACCAATGCGACCCAGAGGGGCACCAGCACCCGGGGGCCACCGGGACCCAGAAGGGGGCCAGCACACAGGGGCCAGTGGGACCCAGAGGGGGGCCAGCACACAGGGGGCTAGTATGACCCAGAGGGGGGCCAGCACATGGGGGGCTAGCAGGACCCAGAGCGGGCCAGCACACAGGGGGCTAGTATGACCCAGAGGGGGGCCAGCACATGGGGGGCCACCGGGACCCAGAGGGGGGCCAGCACAGGGGGGGCAGTGGGACCCAGAGGGGGACCAGCACCCGGGGGGCCAGTGCAACACAGAGGGGGGCCAGCACCTGGGGGCCATAGGTACCCAGAGGGGGGCCAGCACGCAGGGGCCAGCGGGACCCAGAGAGGGGGGAACATACGGGGGGCCAGTGGGACCCGGAGCAGTGTGTAGGAAGATAGCCAGTGGGAACCAATAACCAGAGGATTTCCAGGTCCCCCCCTCCCCGCACACACACTTGGAGGCACATCCCTAGGGAGCCCCGGTCACCTCCATGGGTCACCTCTGCGTTGCCCTGTCCTCCGCCCCTCTCCTCAGCTTGGACAGAGCCCCGAGGAGCCGCTTTCTTCTAGCACTTTCTCGCCCTGTCGCCGTCATCCCCTCAGGGACAGTGCCTCCTCCCTGTGCCCCGAGGCCTCCGCGCCTCTCCACCCGCAGACCCCACGTAGATGGCCCTGGGGTCGCGGACCTGGCGGCCGGCTGCTCTGTGCATCGGGAACACCCGGGACAACCGCCTGACACCCGCGACAACACCCCGACATCCGGAACAACACCCTGTCACCCGGGACAACTGCCTGACACCTGGGACAACCAACCGCCTGACACCCGGGACAACACCCTGACATCCAGGACAACACCCTGTCACTCAGGACAACACCCTGACACCTGGGACAACTGTCTGACACCCGGGACAACTCCGTGACTTGCATCCGGCTGTGAGCCACCCCCCGTCCCGCATCTGTTAGCACAGCTGGAAAGCTCCGCCTTGGGAACCGCTGGACCCCGGCCTCTGATTCCTGCCCCCTGCCCCCCTCCCCGCCCCGCCTGGGGCCCAAGCTCTGCAGGAGCCTCCGGTGCTCTGCACGTCCAGGCCCGGGCCACCCGCCTGCCACCTCTTGGACAAGCCCTCACACCCTGGACTCCTGCCCATCGCGTTTGCTGTTTCCTCTGTCTAGAATGTTCTTCCCTGTTGACCCCATGGCTGCTTCTCCTGCTTTGCTTTGGGTTTTGCTGCAACGCCCTTTCCCAGAGAGGCCCTGATGGGCGCCCCCTCCAACTGCCCAGCTCCCGCACCCTGCCTCACCCTGCACCTGCCCCCGCACCTGCCTCACCCTGCACCTGCCCCTGCACCCGCCTCACCCTGCACCTGCCCCCGCACCCTGGCTCACCCTGCACCTGCCCCCACACCTCGTGTCCCACGGCGCCCTGCCTCCCACTGCACCGCGTCGGGCGCTTCGGGAAAACAAGTGGAAACCACGCCAAGCGCCCAGCAAAGCTGCCAAAGGCCTCTGGGCCCTTCCGGTGCCCACAGGGCCTCCTGCCGTCACCCTGCTGTGGGGACGGGAGCTCAGAGGCGGCCACGGGGCCTACGGTGGGCTCCGAGCCTGCGAGGGCTGGGGTCAGGGACACCTGCACCCTGGCTCGGTCGTCTGTGGACGCGCGTGGACACATGGCTTCGTCTCCTCTGCAGCCCTGAGGCTCCCACATCCGTGGGGCAGCGTGTCCATTGCTCCGAGTCCTGGGCGTGTGCGCGTGTTGCCTCATGCGAAACTCCGTTCAGCCCCGACCCGGGGCAGGAGCTGCCCAGGACTAGCGCCGCCAGCGCCTGCGGCCTGCCCGGAGCCTGACGTGAGGCTCCCCCACTGCGGAGGGCCCTGCAGTGACTTTATTATGCAATTCAGCATGAAAAGTGTTCCCTCTCTACCTTCTGAGTTCATACGATGCTGATGGGTGCTGGTGTGGCTGATTTTAAAGAGCACCCACTCTGTTATCAGTGGACACACACACACACACACACACACACACTTATAAACGGAACACCTACTGCAAGACTCAGTCCGGGCTGGATCTGGGGATCCACAGCTGGAGAAGAAAAGGCCTCGTGGATGTTGGCCATCCAGAGAGATGAGCTACGAGACGAGGGGATCAGAAGGCCGAGCCGAAAAAAAAAAAAAAAAAAAAAAAAGAAGGCCAAGCCGGTGGGATTTCTGGCTGGATTTTTTAGTTGCGTGGTGCTGAGATGCAAATTCAAGAATCGAGGAGAGCAAGTGTTCAGAGAAATGTTTAGAAAATGGACAGTCTTGTGAACAGGGACTCCCACTGTGCAGGTAATAGGGTAATGGGTACATTATCCCATGGAGTTTCTGGACCTGTTACTGAGCACTTGCTGATGTGTATGACGCACTGTTAACAGGGATTGTCACTTAGGGGCAAAGGCAGAGAGGATTTAAAATTTTTCTGTTTGCTTCTCTAATTTCCAAATTTCTCACAATGAATATACGTTGCCTTCGAGGTAAGAGGAAAATGTTGTTTATTAAATTTAAATTCTCAGTAGAAGCAAAAGCGTTATGAGACCAGCCCTCACTTATTATTACGAGAGTACACACTGATCGACACTTCCTGGAAAGCATCGAGCAATCTAGCAGACCCTTAATGCCACACACCTCGGCCAGCCTCTGTCCATTTGCCCTCAGCTCACCTCCGCCTTTGCATGATCTACTCTGAATTGCAGAGAGCTAACCTCTGGGGGTCATGTGTTGGGCTCCCTGGTCCCTTGGCTGAGGGACATACTAGTGGGAAGCTGTGAGGGTAGGGGTGAAAGGATTGCAAAAGGCAGTTCCCCTCCTTCTTTCTAACTTAGAAAATCCATTGCTAGGGATCCACCTCCTGCCCAACAGGCCTACTCATTCTCGGTGGTTCTAGATTCCATCAGGTGCTCACAGGGATAATAGTGGCTTCAGCCTTAAACTGTGAGTTACCTTACTTGTCCTGAGTGCCTTCACAGCTATTTCTAGAACCCATGTGAACATTTTTTAAAAATTCTATTTATTTCATGAGAGAGAGAGAGAGAGAGAGAGAGAGGCAGAGACACAGGCAGAGGGAGAAGCAGGCTCCATGCAGGGAGCCCAACGTGGGACTCGATCCCAGGACCCCGGGGTCACGCCCTAGGCCGAAAGCAGGCACCAAGTCACTGAGCCACCTGGACATCGTGACATCGAAGATTTGTATAAAAGAATGTCTACTGTACCATTATCATGTGGAAAACATTAGAAATGACACAAATGTCCAACAGGAAGTGCGGTGGATTGGATTGTGCTCCCGAAGAAGATATGTTCAAGTCCCAATCCCTAGTACCTATGAATGTGACCATGTTTGGAAATAGGGTTTTTGCAGATATAATTAAGATTAGCCAAACTCAGTTAAAAGGGAAATAGAGAACAGAGGAGAGATGGCCACATGGTGATGGAGGTGGGGACTAGAGGGACACAGCTGCAAGCCCAGGAACTCCAAGGATTGCTGGCCTCCAAGAGGCAAGGTAGGATTCTTCCCTAGAGGCTTCAGTGGGAGCATGCACCTGCCAACACCTGGATTTTTGGACTCCTAGACTTCAGAACAGTTGGAGAGCACATTTCTGTCATTTTAAGCTACCTAGTTTGTGGTGATTTGTTTAGTAGTCTGAGAATAAATGTTTTAGAAGAAATAAGTATCCAAGATATGTATGTGTATATATATGTGTATATATATATATATATATACACACACATATATATGTATATATATACCAGATATATATATATTTAGATTTATATATATATCTAAATATATATTTATATTTAGAAGAACTAAGTACCTGAGATATGTGTGTGTCTGTATATATATATACCAGATATATATATAAATATATATATAAAATATTCAAAAAATAACATATATAAAATATTCAAAAATAACAAAACTTGATGGAGAACTTATTTAAAATACATGTTCCTGGGCCCTAGATATTCTGATGCAACAAGTCCGGCTTGTCAGCCAGTAACATGTTCTCAGAACGTTAGCCATCATCAGGTGGCAGACTGCTCAGCTACCCCCGGCTGCAGTCAATCACAGTCGGTCCTTAATCTCATTCCCTGAGATATAATTGAAATTATTTGTGAGAGACAGAGGCTACTTTTCTTGGTTTCCACTCTTAAGTAGTCTCAAACTTCAATGGATCCTTAATTTCTGGCTAATTAAGCTGTCAATCTTACTTAGGAGAAGTTAGTTTCAATCAGAACTGGGAAGATGGCATTGAAGCTTGAAGAGGTGTTTGCCAGCTTTCTGAAAGTCTTCGATTAGATGCTTCTGATCCCAAATTATGGAGATCAAACCTACCTAACCTAAACAAAGGTAGGTAAGTAACAAGTGAATAAGGAAATCTCAGGAAGGGCTAAACAACCAGCCTGAAGGAGGGCTGGACCCAAGGTGGATCCAGACAGTTCCAGAACACTGCCCTCGCTCAACACCGTGAACTCCTGATAGCCATACTTCTCAGTTCAAACTTCCAGATCCTCCAGAGAGAAATCTTCTTGGCTCCACTTAGCACAGAGGTCCCCTGAACCAGTCAACCACGCCTAACAACAGGTCATGTAATTCAGACCCAGGAGTTAGGAGCCCAACCACATGTAGGGGACAGTTCCCTGAGCAGGGAGGTAAGAGAGTGAAAACTGCCCCAGGAAGCTGCTACCCTCCTTACTCTCATTCCCAGCTCCTACTCAGTTCCTCTGTGAGAACAGACCTTACGCCTGTCCTAGGATAGACCATTTCTGCCTTACTTGCCTAGTTACACTCCATTCCCAAACAACCCGTTCCTGAAATGTCTCTTGAGTCTTCTTTTTCGCAGTTCTCTCTCGTTCATGTCAAATTTGGATTCTTGTTCATCTTGCACACTTAGGCACTTCTGAGAAATCCCCTCTCTGGAGGGGATTCCTATAGGATCAATGAGATGATGCTGCTCTTTAGATAAATGACACTAAGAAATCAGAGCCAGTAAGTCTTGGTTTGGGATATTTTTTCTAGTGGCAGTGATGGGTCATGTTGAGTCATCTCTACTAGTTTCCCTTGTGACCACTATCACACACTGGAGAGCAAACTGGCTGATTGAAGATATATAGCCTTTGACTAGCTGTAAAACAGGGCTTTTCCCAAAGGACAGGCTGGGTGGCCAGGGCAGGGAGTGTAAAGTTAATCCAAGCACAACAGCCCCTAAATGCAATTAGCTATCAGTTTTGAAAATGACATGTCTATACCAAGTTAACTCTCTTCTCCCCAGTATTGCTCTCAAGGATGAGCCACCCACACTATAAAAAAATGAAAACCAGGATGCCCGGGTGGCTCAGTAGTTTAGTGCCTGCCTTCAGCCCAGGGCGTGATCCTGGAGTCCCGGGATCGAGTCCCACATCGGGCTCCCTGCGTGGAGCCTGCTTCTCCCTCTGCCTGTGTCTCTGCCTCTCTCTCTGTGTCTCTCATGAATAAATAAATAAAATATTTAAAAATAAATCAAAACCGCCTCCTTGGCTACTTCATATTTTATTCTTTTTCCACAGACAATACCCTAGCTACCACATATTGAAACATTAGCTATAACAAAACAGTCTTGTGAAGTTGGGGTGCCAGGGTGGCTCAGTCGGTAAAGCGTCTAACTCTTGATTTTGCCTTGGGTCATGATATTAGGGTCATGATCTCAGGGACTTGAGATCAAGCCCTGCTTGGTCTCTGTGCTCAGTGGGGAGTCTGCTTGGGATTCTCTTTCCCTCTCTCTCCACCCCTCCCCCTGTTCATGTTCTCTCTCTCTAAAGTAAGTAACATTTTCAAAAAAGAGTCATATCAAGGTGCCACAAAATTCAGATATGTTGTCCTCCGAATTGAATTTTTACAAAAAAAAAATAATGGAAATGCTTAGTTTACACTAACAGTGTGCCTTTGAGACCAGTTATATAACCTCTCTGTGACTGTTTTCTCATCAGTGAGATGGTATAATAATAGTACCTCCCTCAGGGGATTGTTGAGATGATTAAATAAGTATAAAAAATTAGAGCAGTTCCTGGCATGTGGTAAGTGCGCAATAAATGTTGGCCATCATAACCGTTTCCCGACACCCTCAGGTAATGTTTGATATGCCTAGCCTCTCTGAAAGCATCCTGCACTGTAAATATTAGTTTATGTCTTTTTTCATCCATAGATGAAAGTGTCAGGTGAGAGCCCCTTCATACTTGCACGTCCAGTAGCCGTAGAGCCAATGACGGTGGATACATGTGTGATGGTTGCTGGAAGAGTGCATCATCAGGAATGGGATTGCAACAAAAAGGACTGTGACCCCAAGGTTCTTTAGAGTGAATATGTTCATTGAACACTTTGTCCAAAAGTCATAAAGGGAGAGTAGAGAGGAACTAGTTGGAGTCTTGTGCGACTTCAGGCAAGCTGTGGGTGGAACTATATCTAGCCTCAGTTTCTGATCCAGAGGTCTGGAGTGGGGTCCACGCCACATTTCTAACAAGTTCCCAGGATGATGCTAAAGATATTGTTCTGGAAAGCCCACTTTGAGAACTTTTTACTTGTATTTTTCCTCTTCCAAAAGTCTGATCTTCACTTATGGTCATTTAGAAAAGGACCCACATTGGGCAGCCTGGGTGGCTCAGCAGTTTAGTGCCTGCCTTTGGCCCAGGGCATGATCCTGGAGTCCCGGGATCGAGTACTGCGTCGGGTTCCCTGCATGGAGCCTGCTTCTCCCTCTGCCTGGGTCTCTGCCTCTCTCTGTGTCTCTCATGAATAAATAAATAAAAATCTTAAAAAGAAAGAAAGAAAGAAAGAAAGAAAAGGACCCATATCTGTCAGTGATTTAATTTTGCTATAGTGGGAAGAGCCTGGACTTTGGAAGCAGGATCACAGACCCTGCCCTTTGAGGCTGAAGCAGAATGTTCACTTCTCTCAGACTCCACTCCTCATCTGTAAAATGGGAATAATAATCCCTACCTCATATACTTAAATAATGTGGGCAATAGGCCTAGATCATGTTAGCTATTCAAGGAATATGAATTTCTTTAATTCCAGTCCCTTTCCTGATATGTAATAGGCTGATGAACATTCAAAATGTTAACCCTTCCAGGAATGCCCAGGATAATGAGAGCAATTACTTATATTTATATGTAATGTCCTTACATTTATAAAACAAGTTAATAAATAATTATCTTCTGAACAAAGCCTAAAATCTACACTTTTAACCAACACCCGAGATGATTTTCATATGCACCAAGATTTGAGAACAGCTAATATCTCATTTAATCCTCAGAGCCTAAAAGAAAGCATTATTAATCCACTCATATAGATGAGAAATGGGCTCAAAGAGGTTAAGTGACTTGCAACAATAACCCAATGACCCAATCCCACGCCTCTGGCTTATAAACCCAGTTCTTTAATACAAAGATAAAAATCTTCACTGCTGGTATTTTAGACATCAGGGACTGGAAAGTGCGGCAGATGTTTTTGCCTAGAGAAAGTATTCTTGGCATCATCTAATATGCCTGATGTGTGATTTGCAGGGAGATTTGGGAGGCTGATTGGTCAGCTCACATTTGATACTGTCCAAGCATATGGCAACTGTACCCTTAAGATAAGGAAGGAAGCACCTGATCCAGGTGCTTGGTGGCCTTTCAACTCTGAATGGCTGACCAAGTGCCAGTTGGCTTTCTGGAATGAAATATTTAGTGACCTTGCTGACAGACAAGCTTCCTCCTTTTCCATTCCTCCTTCAGTTGCTCAAGTCTTAATAAGGGAAGGATGCAGTTGCTTCTAAATGTGGAAAAATCTTAAAAATCTGGAAAAATCTTAACCTAGGAAAGAACAAATCTTGGCTTGGAGCTTCATGAGTGGGTATGGCCATCAGCCAACACACAACCAGTCGGGTTATTTATACAGCAAAAGGAAATTGTTTTCTTATAAGCTACCTCCTTTCAGCTTCTCCTGATCCAAAATGTCCCAGAAACCAAAAGCTGGAGTTGAAACAAATAAATCAAAATATTTCGTAGGCATCTACATGGCTTCATAAAAGCAAAATTCCTTGCGCTTACCCCTATTAGAGTCTTGCGGCTTAAGTAGCTATTTTTAATCAAGACTGACCTGCTTCTCTCTCTGACCTTCCCATCCCAGAACATCACTTGCTTCTTGGAAACTCCTCTTATGCTCATGTGTAAGGAATACCCCTCAGGCTACTATGGAGATTTTTTGGGTACTTATTTATTTTGAGTAAAGGATGCTTGAGAGTGAAACATGACTATGGACAAGGGCACCAAAACTAGCCATGAGAGAAATTAATACTCAAGTTGGTACAGAGTAGACTTAAGGACATTCTGACCTCCGTGGTTGTGGCAGCAAAATCAAGTAAGCCAAGAATTTCCCCCATGAGCTTTGGGAGGGAAATCCCACTTTCTCATTTAAAAAAAAAAATGCAATGTATTTGTTTTTGCTTCAAATTAGAAACAGGACATGATTTTTCTTATTGTTGAGATCCCAAGAATTCACAATAAGCCCCACTGGGACTATGACACCTGTAACTCAGCAGTGAAATTTGCTGCTTATGGAAAAGAGCTTGAATAGTGTTACCTATACTAGATGGTGAAATACTTTAGGGTTCAAATCAACTTTATACCCTCCTTGTACAGGTGAGTATAAGCCTAGATTATCATGGGCAGTAATGACTCCTCGAGGAACCAGTAACTGTAAAACAGACTAATTTTGCATTATAGATAAGGCTAATATGTGGTGTTCGCAGACTACAGTGAAGTCAAATCGGAAACATTAAAACCAATTTCTGCAGTTTAGGTAAAGAACCCAAACAAGAGTTTTATAAGCCTGGTGAGACAAATGAACACAAAGGCACCTCCCGGGAATATTCCTAAAATCACAAAAATATAAATTACAAACCATTATTTTCTTTACAACACTTTCTCTGGTTGGGAATGGAAGTTTTCAAGAGGAGCACCAACCAGCTCAGTCATTTGAGATCCAAAGCAAACCTTGTATCCTGGATGTAGACAAAGCCACTCATCTGGGGCCATCTCCCGGCAGGTGTGCTATTCCTTTGCCAGCTGGAATTCTCAGTCAGGGATTCCAAGAAGTGAGTCAGTGTCCTTCTCTGTTGGTTTCAGTGCAGTATTGCGTAGCTAGACCTGTCCTGATTTGCACTATAAAATTACCAGGCTTGAACTCCAAACACAAGTGAATTTGATACACGCCAAGATAAGGAAAACAACAATGGGAAGACTAGGTGCAGGGACAGTACAAGCAATTGATGTGTAATCCTGAAGTGGAGGCACCAAATTCATTTATCCATTCATTCATCCATTCAAGGAGTGTTTATTGAGCTTCTGGTCCGAGGGGCACTGTATGACTCCAGGGCATGCCACTCACAGATGTTTCCATGCTCTGTGTAAAGCTCGAGGGGGACAAGGGACAGTCCCTGCCTTCAAGGAGCTCCCAGTGCAGTGGAAGTAAGGCACAGTGGTCAGGGAAGCCCAATACATGGAAAATCATAAGACAAAATAGTTAGCACGGGTGAACCTAGAAGGCGGGCATTTGCTCAGCCTCGGGGGATCTAGGGCAGCTGCTTGGAGAAGGCTTCGCCTGAGGAAACTCTGAAGAAGCAGACAGGATCCAACCAAGCTAGAAAGAGAAGGGAGGCTCTTCCAGGGTGAAGATGCAGCACATGCAAAGATAAAGGGATGAGGGAGAGAAGGCGGGCTACCCAGGAGAAGTCATTTTGGGTACACTGAGTAGATAGAGGCAAGAAGGAAGTGGCCAAGAGAAGAGGAGAGGAGGGAAAGGGAAAGAAGGACCAGAAGATGGAGGGAAACGATGGGGAGAGAACAGAGCCAGTGTCCAAGCCCACTTGGTTCTTACCCTTCCCATAGCCTGGTGATCAGATTCCCTGGATCTCAGCATGTGGGTCTTTTTTTTTTTTTTTTTTTTTTTTTTTTTGCATTAGCATGTGACCACACTGTGCCTTATAATCACAGGAATTCTAACCATATCAGAGTCTCTTGATATTCAACAGACTTCAATGCAAGTAGACTTTTCTTTCTTTCTTTTTTAAAGCGTGTGACTAATAAGCATGTGCGATTTGCAAAGAGTAGTTCAGTGAAATTGCCAGTTTGGTACCCTGGGTTTAGACAGCTCCTCTGGACTAGAGGTAGAAACAGCTAGTTTTGCTCCTTTATTTACTGTCACTTTCTATTAAACACTCACTTGCCAGACGAGCAGGCTTGGGTCTGCCCGCCTGAAGAAATGCCTGCTCTAAAGTCTTCCCTTCTGGTCTTGAGGTTCAACAGTTAGGCATCCATTTACTCCATAATTAGGGGAAATAGGGTTGCCGACTTTTCAAAGCCAGATGTCAACCTAATGATCAACATATTCTAGTGGGAAAAGTGCTACAAAGGAGGTTTTTGTTTTGTTTTGTTTTTGTTTTTGTTTTTGTTTTTGTTTGCTACAAAAGAGGTTTAAAAAAAAAAGTAATGAAACAAGCCTTATGTCTTCCTAGACAACAACTTTCTTACCTTCGTCACTCCTATACTTAAAACAAAACAAACAAACAAAAAAACCCTAGCTCAATGAATAATAAGTACTTAATAACAATAACAAAAATAGTTCAATCCTACTTTGGAGAATTCATTCTTTTCTCTCTACTTTTCAACTTCCTATTCAATCATCGTCTATTAATTTTTTTTCACACCACACTCAGAAACCGATAACACAAAGCTACCAAGCATAAACATTTCTAGCCTACCTCTTTCTTGCAGTTTTGTTCCTCATTTTTCTTCCCACTTCCCCTTAAGGAGGATTTTTCTCTCTTTCCTAAATGGGGCTCAAGCCCATAATTAGTCCTCTGAAAGCTTGTGCGGGATCTTATTTTCAAACTTTTCTCACGCAAAATGCCTTTAGGGCTCTATCTCAGCACAATGATCTCCAAAAGTGAGGTGGCTATTCTGGGGAGGAAAAAAGGAAAGTCTAAGAAGTCCGGTTACAAATCAATAGTAGTAGGCTCTGCAAACAGTCCCAGCCATAAACAAAAAACAGAAAGATTTTCACGTGTGCCCTCCTTGGTATACATCACTCTTTATCTTCTTAGTCATACTTCCTAATTACAAATCTCCTTCTGTTAAAAAAACACCAGTGTACCGTTGAGGTCATTAATGTCAGGATCTCTGGTGTCTGCTTAAATATTGTCTTATAACCAGCCGTTTGTTTTGTCTTTGTTTTTGTTTGTCCATCCCATCATCCCTTTGCCTCTGTGCTGCATGGGTTGTGCGCAAGGACTTAAAACTGAGCATCTAGCAATCGGATGTCACCTCCTGTGCTCTTCATTTCACGGACGGCCCAGGGGGACCCTGTCACGCTTCTGCCCCAGCCCTCCACATTCCCTTGAGTGAGCCGTTTCCCATGCTGTGTGAACCGCACTCTATCTCTACTTCTCCCTGGAAGTTTCAATTCTTAAAACTAGGTAAAACTGAATCTCTTCTTCATTTCCCTCCAGCAAACTGAATTCCTCTCCAGAGGTACACTTTTCTCTCAAGACGTTTTTTAAACCTTGTTTCTTATTCTCTTTGCTTCCCCCTTTTGTAGGCTTCGTTCTCACCTTGAATCTATTTCGTGTCACTGTCACCCTTTCTTCCAGTCTCAAATGGGCAAGATACGGGCTAGTTCTCTTTCTCCTATTTTTTTTCTTCGTATCTTAAAAACGTCTTAAGAAAATGTGTTCTACTTATTCATGTATTTTCAAAATATGTTTAGCAATAGTTATCCCTGAGTATGGAACTGAGGCGGTTTGGGGGTAAGGATTGGGAGGGGAACAGAGCACCTTTATTTTACTTGTTTTTGCTTAAAGTATTCATAATGGGGAATCCCTGGGTGGCTCAGCAGTTTAGCGCCTGCCTTTGGCCCAGGGCGTGATCCTGGAGACCCAAGATCGAGTCCCACGTCGGGCTCCTGGCATGGAGCCTGCTTCTCCCTCTGCCTCTCTCTCTCTCTGTGTCTTTCATGAATAAATAAATAAATAAATAAAATCTTTAAAAAACATAAATATTCATAATGAAGTACTTTTTAAAAAGATTTTATTAATTTATTTGATACAGAGAGAGAGAGAGAGCCAGAGAGTGCACAAGCAGGGGGAATGGCAGAGGGAGACGCAGAAGCAGGCTTCCCACTGAGCAGGGAGCCTAATGTAGGACTCGATCCCAGGACCCTGAGATCATGACTTGAGCCAAAGACAGATCCTTAACCCACTGAGCCACCCAGGCACCTCAGTGATGTATTATATTTGAAATTTTAAAATATTTCTTCTACTCAAAAATACCTTT
Organism: Canis lupus familiaris; assembly: GCF_011100685.1. Taxonomy (NCBI): domain Eukaryota; kingdom Metazoa; phylum Chordata; class Mammalia; order Carnivora; family Canidae; genus Canis; species Canis lupus. The sequence continues at coordinate 54,657,674 of NC_049223.1, read as the reverse complement.
ACGTTGTCCCGAAGGAAAAGACTCCCCTAAGGTTATAGTTATCAGGGTTTTCATAACAAAATGGTTATTCATTGGAGAGAAGAGAACTGAGATAGTGAGAGACCATGTATCTCAGGGAGAGTATTGTTCAAAGTCAGCATTCCCTGGGCGCTTGGATGGCTCAGTCTGTTTGGCCCAGGTCATGACCCCAGGGTCCTGGGATCGAGCCTTGTGTCGGGTTCCCTGCTCAGCGGAGAGCCTGCTTCTCCCTCTGCCTCTCACTGTGCTCATGCTTTCTCGATCTGTCTCTCTCCCTCTCAAATAAATAAAATCTTTAAAAAAAGAGTCTGCATTCCCTTCACTTGTGTTTCAGCTGTGAGTATACAACCAAGTTCTGTGAGTACCACAGTATAAAGGCAGTGTGTAGAGACAGTGCTGATAATTATGAAATAAAATGACTTAGGTTATTTGTATGAAACTTTAGGAACTTCTGTTTCAAAAGGAAAAGATGCCTCTTAATTTTTCCTCTACATGGTTTGATATACTCAGAAATTTTTCAAAATCAGCATATGTTGCTATTATAGTTAAACACATACACGCACACACAGACACGTATACACGCACGCATGCACACTCACTCACTCACCCAGACAAAACTCCCATTCTCCCAAGGCTGACAAATTTAATCCGATTTCTTTCCTAACACCTAGCACTGAGATGTGGTACTTGCCAGGGTCTCACAGGGACCTAGTGGGGGAAGAGCCCTGTGCTACAGTCCAAATGGGGCCACCTCCCAGGGCACAGAGCAGAGGAGGGAAGGATGAAGAGAAGACATGGAGGGGAGAATGAGAAATATTCAGCACAGGTGCAAGGACTAGGTTATTTTAGTAGTTATATTTTTATAGAACATCATATTTAAGTATTGAAGCGTATATTTTAAAACTTTGTCACAGCCATTATATACGCCACAAATAAATCTGCCTGGTAGGTGTAAGCGGCTGGGTGATGGCAACCAGATTTGCAGACCTAAAGAATTAGGGGCAAATTGCCAGTTTCTGGAAATACTCTTTTGAATGATGATCTATTTAATTGTGACATATGTGGGCCGCAGTATTCCCTCAAGCCCAGGTGTAGGTCTAGGCCCTTTAAATGATCTGTCTCTCAATTGTCTTCCTGATTCACATAACCCATTTGCAAATCTCCAGGCCTTTCCAAATTTAATTACTATGTCTAACGTTGCAATCTGAAAGTTAGCCAACCCCAGAGTCACATTCCAAAATATCAACGTTTCCTGAATTCTTATGCAAAAAAAAAAAAAAAAAGATTCTACCTATAGAATTAAATTTGTCCTCAGTGTTTTCTATATGGTAATTTTTCAATACTGGCATGTGCCTTACAGTAGGAATTCTTTATTTCTGCTTTCTTATTTAACTCAGAATTCATCTCCTCTATAGGGAATTTTTTGGGCAACTCTATCTTATCAACCACCTAAAAATCTCTCTGGAAACTCTCCTTCTGGTAAGTGCAGTCTTGCTTCTATGAAAAGCTTTTCCTCACGGTAGAATCATAAACAAGAAATGGTCTCAGAGGTTAGCTATGCCAACCCCTTCATTTGACTGATGAGAAACATTCTTCCTGCTTTTTTTCTTTTTTAATGACAGTGCTTAGATTTCAACTAATCTCTTCCTCTCCCGTTTATTCTCCAGTATCATTTATCTTTCGGTTGGAGTCTAAGATCTGCTGTACCTCTAATAACTTGAGATAAAAAATAACAACAAAAACTATGGAGTTTCTTTCTCCCAGAGAGCCTGGCCTATATTCCACTTCTTAAATCAGATCACTGAAGACACCGGGATTCTTATTCTTGGGGTCTGGGTAGGTTTACAGTAGGAGTGTAGAATTTTGCTGCGAATGGTTGTTTTGATGTCGGGCCTTCTGAGACCTAATGCCAGCACACTTTCCACACCTCAGCACTTCTCTGGGTCCTTGTAGTTGAGTCTACTGAGGTCCTACTGTGCGGCGGGCACATTGACGAGCATCCCCCCATACCCAACACACACCCCTGACCCTCACAAGCCCCTGTGAAGTGGAATTATTATTCCCATTTTAAAGTGGAAAGAAACTAACACTCTGAGATCAAGCGTCTGGCCTGAGGAGACTTAGCTAGCTGAGGAAAGAGCCCGGATATGAGCCTGGAGTCAGCCTTTCTGACTCCAAGTTTCCTACATTGTTACTTTCTGTGTATGTCACCGGCTGAGTCCTCTGTTCTCCCTCCTGTCTTTGACACTCTACTAACTCACTCAATCTACATCACCAGAAAGGAGATAAGAGGATGGGGGAGGGAAGATATCACCTGCCCCTCCCATGGCCCACCTCGAGTCAAGTTCCCCCCAGAGGCCTCTGCTTTTTTTTTTTTTTTTTAATAATTGCCAGAAAGAATCAATAGTGTTGTTAGCCACTTCTCTCCTGCTTTCCATCCTCTTGTGAACACTAATTTAATGTAAGGTTTCCTGAACCATTTGTTTCATCGTAACTTCCATGCTGTGTTGTTGGTTTTGTTCCCACTCCTTATCATGCAGGCTCATTTTTCTCCATTCTTGATACAGTCTTTTAGCGATTGTGCCAATCTGAAAATCCTTCCCTATCACTGTTTTCCTTCAGTAGAATACTTCTGTGCAAATTTAGGAATATAGCAAAGGGGACAGAGGAGAATGTATGTTCCCATGAATCAGTTTATAGTAGAACCAAAAAAGAAAAGAAAAAGCCAGTCAACCAAAAGATGATCCGTAAAATAAAAATATTAATACATTGGACTTCATCATAATTAAAAACTTCTGTTCTTCAAAAGATGCCACTAAGAAAACAAAAAACAAGTCACAGACTGAGAAAATAATTGCAAATCACATATCTAACCAAAGACTTGTATCCAAAATATATAAAGAATTCTCACAACTCAATAATAAGACAAATAATCCAATAAAAAATAAGCAAAAGATTTAAATGGATATTTCACCGAAGAAGATATAGCAATATTCAATAAGCATATGAAAGGTGTTCATGTCATCACTCATCAGAGAAATGCAAATTAAAACAACAATGATTTACCTTTTCATACTCACCAGAGTGGCTAAAATCAATATACAGGCAATAACAAGTGTTGGAGGGGACATGGAGAAATAGAAACCTTCATACATTGCTGATGGGCATGTAAAATGGAAAAGCCCCTTTGGAAAATAGTTTGGTAGGCAGTTTCTTAAAAAGTTAAATGTAACTTTACCATATAATTTAGCAAGCTTACTCTGAAGTATCTATCTAAAAGAAGTAAAAATCAAACATCTACAGAGACTTGTACAAAATGTTCATCACAGTGTTATTCAAAATAGCCAAACATTATGCCAACTGAAGGAAGCCAAATGTACAAAAGAGTACATATTGTATTCCATTTATAAGAAATCTATAAAGACAGAAATTAGATTAGTGTCTGAGCCTGAGGCTAGAGTGGAAATATACTGCAAATGGGCATGAGATAACTTTCTGGGGCAAAAGGAAAGTTCTAAAAATGGCTGCACAACTGCCAATTGGTTAAAAATAACTGAACACTCACGATGGGTAAATTTTATGGTATGTAAGTTAGAGAATTGTCCTTTATTTCAATTTTGCTAAGTTTTTATCTTTAGCTTTATTGACTTTTAAACCCATAAATCCACCTGACTTTCCTGTGCATTTATTCATTCCTGGTTAAATTCTAGAATTTACTAGAATTACTTACTACTTAGGAGAGGGGGTCCAAGCACATTGTGTTGTCCCTTGCTTGGCAACTGAGCAATCTAAACTACAGTTAGACTTCAAAGAATGTGTTGATTTCCTTCAGGGGGTATACCAATTTCGAAAATGTAGTCAAACATCTTCAAAATCTAACACTAAACAAGCAGACATATTTGAAATGCTGATTTGTAAGCCTGAAAGAATGGTTTCATTTTGTTCAGTCACTTAAAAGATTTAGAGACAAGTGGTGAAAAGAGGACACATATTTTGCTTTTATCAGGGTCAACTTTTCTCATCGAAATCTGGATCCTCTGTTACCCACCAGATTAGGTTTCTTCCTGCAAAGAGGGCATTAACCTACTCTGGTTTCATGTTGGTAGAAGGTCAGGAATGTTTGCCACAGGTCCTCACTCCATCTAAACATCATGTGGCCTGCCTGCTTTAATGCTGTGCTATTTTAGTAATGAGAATTATCCTGCTTGGGAAAAGGGCCAAAGTGGCTGAAGAAACCAGACAAGAGGCGGCTAATAGGTACACTCTCCCTGATTTGGCTCTCAGTACCTGGAAAGAAAGTACATTTCCTTGTCAGACTTTTTACACAATTGCTGTTTCCACGTTGATTATAAATGGTCTCTGTGCTGAACACCTGAGGCAGTTTACCTATCATGGGCCAAATGCTTTTTAATACGTTAAAGTAAGAAGCTGTAAGATTCTTTGCTTGGCAAACATTTTCAGCAACAACAAAACAGCCATGAATAATAGAAAAAATTAGGTTGTGATTCACTGAACAACTCCAACTTAAACGCCATGATCTGCATGGATTCTTGGAGGGCTCACAAGCTAGATTCTTCCTCTGTTTATATAGGCCTTTGGTACATTTGAAAAGGGAGATGCATTTGATAATGCATGTCACTAGCTGCCAAGAGACTCACAATAAAGTATTTACCTTGATAATTTACTAATACATAGAAATTTTATCAACCTAGTACTTGACTGATTGATTGATATTTGGCAGACACTGAGGATTGACTCCTCCTGTAGGGCCAGACTCACATTAACCAAGTTCACCGGGACTGATATACACAAACCAGAATGACAATCCATGAATTTTCCATGAATTGTCACATCATCCAGAAGACTCAAAAACGTGTGTTAGCAGATTGGTACATCCTCCTCTCATCCCCAGCCATGGGAAGCCCAAGTATAATCAGAAGTACAGTGTGTCCAGTGTGTTCATTTTCAATGAGAAATACGACTGTGAGGCTGAAATAATCTTAGGTTTCCCCTAAGATTATTATTATTCCCACACCATCTTGTTCCCCCCTCCCCCAACTCTCCCCCCAACCCCTCTGATCCTCTCTCTCTCTCTCTCTCTCATTACATGGTGAGCCAGTTTATCCAAAGGTGATGATGGAACACAACAATGGTAAGTAATCAACCCTAAGGAGCATCTCTCTACTTGGAAAGACTGATGCCCTCTCACCCACCAGAGGGACAGTTTGCTATGGAAATGGAAATATTTCAGGCTATGGAGCCAAGTGCTGACACCCATCCAAGTCCCCTGTGCTGGACTTGGATGGGTGTCAACAACCTCACCCTGCTCTCCCTCTCGCTTTGTCTTTGTTTCCATGGTGAGCCGATCCAGTTCTGACTGGTGCACTCAGCCAGGTACAGTCGTTTCTACATGGCCTATGGTCGTTCCATCTCCTTAAGGATATGTGGGTTATCTTGACTAAGAAACATGATGTACTGGTTTCTGAGGCTAATTTGTAATCAATATGTTGAACAAGAACAATTCTTAGGATGTACTCATTAAATGACTTTCTCTCTTGTCCCCACTGTCTCTTTTTAAATTCACTCTTCAGGCTAGTTCCTCTCTAGTCCCTGGGGAAAAAAAAATTCTGGAACAATCCCATGATGTTTCTGTCCACTCTCTGGGAATATGTAACATGTTCTCAGTTCAGTAAGCAAAATACCTAGTTTTATATAATCATGGAAACTCCAAACTCATTTTAAAGTTGAGAACCTGCCCTTCCCCTAACACCCAAGTTAACAATCAGACAGAGAAAGGGGCTTCTTTCTGTGTTCATTTGTCCCACAACAAAGTACTTCGGACTGGGTAGTGTCGACAACAGAAATCTATTTCTCACAGTTCTGGAGGCTGCAAATCTGAGATGGAAGTGCTGGCCAGGTCAGCTCCTTGTGAGGACCGTCTTCCTGGCTCGCAGACAATTGCCTTCTCTCTGTTCCTAACGAGGTGCACAGAGACCTCCCTGGTGTCTCTTCTTATAAGGGCACTAATCCTGCTAGATCAGGGCTCTACCCTTATGACTTCATTTAACCATAATTAATTCCTTAAAGGCCCTGTCTTAAAATCGGCTACCCTGGGGCTTGGGGCTTCAATATATAAATTGAGGGTGGGGACACAATTGAGTCCATGACACTCACTTTCACCATCTCGCGACTCCTACTTCTTCCCTTCTGGTCCCTAGTTTCTGACCCATGAATCTGGGGAGAGAGGAGATATAAGGACACGAGACCATTTGGTACTTGTCTGAAACTGACCGGAGCCTTTAGCGCACTCGCCAGGCCCTGATTCTTTCTCTTAGGCGCAAGGTCTGTCAATTTTTGAAAGTCCTTCTAAATATGGTTGTTACAGTCTCTTCCTGCTTTATGCTTATGGCTCTTTGCTTAAACCCTAAGAATTCAGAGCTGACCTCCACCCTCTTCCTGCTGCAGCCCCCCCTCCACTACAGACAACTCACTTGCACACACGGGTGTCATTCCACACCAGCTGTCTCTTGATTGGGGGCCATTATGTCCATTGGAAACTTCATGCTTCCTCTTACTTTCTTCCTTGTGAATCCCCAACTCTGAGAGAACAGGCCTGAATGCATGATGCAGCACCCAAACTACCTTGGCTCCCACAGTCAGAGCACCTCTCATTCTTATGTTCCCCAGGCAGGGGTCAGAACGGAACCCCCCTCCCCCCCGCTCCCCTCTCCAAAACTGCAAACTGCAGAGGACACATTTCTAGCTCTCTGACTAGTATCCCTGAGGCTCCTCTCCCTGGACGTGAAGGAAATGGGAATCATGCCCCTGATACCACTCACTCCCAGCCCCGTCCTCCCTGCTGGAGCAGATATGGTGAATGGGTCCTCAATTCCAATTTCTTTTCTTGTGTGCTTCCCTATACTGCAAACTTGAAAATAATCCTTTTCAGATTCTCCTGCAGTTAGGTTCTGGATATGAATCAGGTTCTGCCAATTGATGGCACTTGAATAAGATTTAGAAGGTGGAATGGAGCAGGGAGGTGGGGCAAGGGACCCTCTCCCTGCAAACAAGGCCATAGAGATACAGATACTACTTTTTGGCTTCCATGATCCGGTGTCCACTCATTAGCTTCACAGCCACTAAGGAGCAGGTGCATCAGTCCACAGTAGAGGTTTCCTTCTCTCGGGATCACAGCTCCAATGGTATGAGCTTGACAGCGTGGTTCTAAGTTCTAGCATTAGCTTCCTGACTCCTCATCTCTAGGCAGTGGCCAGAGTAGCAGCTCCCCTGGAGGTCCATTCAGTGTCTGTCCCAAAAGTTATTTCTGGAGGCCTCACCTAAAGTCTATTCCTCCAGCCCTCCTACAACTTTTTAACCACCAAATTCCCTGAAATAATCCTCATTTTGATTAAAATATCTAGAGTAGTCTCTGTTTCCTGCACACAGTCTCTGACTAATCCACTTGCGCCCCTTAGGAAAGGCAGTAGAGAATGAAACTCGCGGAACATCAACAACGAGGCTGAAACTTCCATCTTAACATCCCCTTATAAACTCCAGGAGTGCAATGCCTATTTTCAGTCCTTGCAGGGACCTTCCCCCCAGCTCCTATGTCCTTATCATGCTTGATCCTATGAAAAGGGCCCTGTGTATTTAAAAGAGCATATTCTACTCACAATGAAGATATCTTTGTTTAGATATCTTAACATTTTCAAGAATCTATCCAATATTTTATTTATTTGACCAATGATAGTGTAATTTCTCCCCAACCTAAATTCATCGACTAAGGGACACCTGAGTGGCTCAGTGGTTGAGCGTCTGCCTTTGGCTCAGGGCGTGATCCCAGATTCCTGGGTTTGAGTCCCTCACTGGGCTCCCCGCAGGGAGCCTGCTTCTCCATCTGCCTGTGTCTCTGCCTCTGTGTGTGTGTGTGTGTGTCTCTCACGAATAAATGAATAAGATCTTTAAAAAAAATAAAAATAAAAAATAAAATCATCGACTAAATCCCTGGACTCTCATTTAGCCTGGCCTCGGGAGCAGGTGGAGAGGCAGACAAATATCTGGGGCCTGTGACGACCAACTTCTCTTTCAGAATACTCACTCCACCAACTAACGCTGCACTCCAAATGGGTGGATTCTTTGGGTTAGGGTTCGTTCCACGACTCATGTGTGTAGCCCAGTCACTGCAGCAGCTGAGCCTATGATCCAGAAGTGCCTTACCCCAGCTCATCCTCACCAGTCCTCAGAACAAGTTTTGAGAAGGAAGTAGTGAGAATATGAGGACCATGGCTAGCAGTACAAATAATTAAGTGTGTGGCTTAGGCAGGATTTCACTTTTTCCAATCCTCCAAAACAACTCATATAAAGTAAGAGAAATAGGGGTGTATCTGCCTTCGATTCAGGTTATGACCCGGGGTCCTAGGACCAAACCCTGTGTCGGGCTCTGCTCCACCAGGAGCCTGCTTCTCTCTCTCCCTCTCCTGCTCCCCCTGCTTGTGCTCTCTCTCTTTCTCTTTCTCTCTCTCTCTCAAATACATATATAAAATCTTTTAAAAAAAAACATAAGGCAAAAAAAATCATAAGGCAAATATTGTTGGAAGTGACTAACTTTCTCTTAATATTATGTAGAATGTGAATCACAACATCTTTTGGAAACTGCTTGTCTGTCTGGCTTTATACCGTTCTCAAATGTCATATAGAAATTGGGGAGTCCCCAATACCCCCACTATAGAAATTGGGGAGCTACCACTGTGACTCAGGGCATTAGAAGGTGGAGGTGCCATCCAAGGTGGGAGAAGGCTGAGGATGAAGAAGGGGGGCCCAGACAGGGTTAGTACCTCTACTGCAATTTTGTCCAGAGGCAACACACATCGTTTTTACAGCCTTCATCATTGCTGGGCACAGGCCCCAAAATAACTATGTGAAAATCATTCCCTTCCTCAGGCTCGCATCATGCTTCTTTATTCCAATCTGAGTCATGGCGATGTTCTTTGAGTCATCTGCCAGGACTCAATCAAAGTTTCACAATGTCCTTCCTACGTGCATGCTTTCTGATTCTCCCTCAAATTTTATTTTGGCAACAGAATATCCTTTGAAAAACACGGCTCTGAGGATCTTCACACAGTTCCTTAGTCCCTCCTGCAGTCTCCCTCTTGTCTTCGAGGGCCCCCGGCCAGGTCACTGACTCCCTTTGTCCTTCCCTCTTCCCTTGCCCGTTGTGTCACTTTCCTGCCTCCTTTCCTTGTATTATTTTCTCCCCTGGAAGCGTCTTCCCCCTCTCAGTGCCCTTTCAGTCCCCAGGGGATGGTGGCTTTGCTGGCGCTAGAGGAAAGGCCCGGGACTGAGAAGCAGGCGGAAGGCTCAGCCCTCTCCAACCTTGGAGTCTCAGAACCTTGTCTTCCGTAAGCTCAAATGGCTCTCAGTTCATTACCCATACTTGGTTTAAAAGCATTTAGAAGAAAACCGTATGACAGCGCGGGTACAGTCTACCCTCACGTGGAAAGAATCCCACCACTACCTAGAAAATTACCTGAAAATAACTTCCTAGCTGTTTCCCAATCGGATGCTAGCAAAATAACGATGCATTCATTAAAAAGCATGAGGTGGCTCTCTAAGTGCAGGGTCTAGAGAGTAAAAAAGCACTTTACAGAATAATATGTGTAGTAGGATCCCTACTCTAAAAACAACAACAACAAAAAATCTATGCTGTATGCTATGTGTTAGTACTATGTTACCTATTCCACATGAATTTGTGTGAGCATAGAAATAATCTGAAAGGATATGGACCACAGGTAACAGCGGTTGCTTTGAGAGGAGGAGGGGCCATAGGGAGGGAGAAAGGGAATTCTGATTTTTCTTCCTATGCTTCTGAAGTTGTTTGAAATTTTTACCAGCATTTCCTCAACAATTAACACTCGTTTTGAATAATTTGGTGGTGGTGGTGGTGGGGTATCTTCTATATCCTGGATTAGAGCTTTATTGATATGTTTAAAATCTTGTGGAATAAATTACCTTATAGTTTATTTATTTATGTATGAGTATGTATAAACGATGGTTTATATATCACTTATTAATCTTATCATTTTCCTTTCATTCCCCACTCACAAAATGTCATTTGTGACTAAGTAAACAAACAGACAATTGACTGCTTTGCCCTGTGGAAAAATGAGAGCCAAGCTGACTCCAGATTTTTGTTCTGGCCTCAAGGGCTGTCCCTCTTCGTCCCACTTCCAACATCTCAATCACCCAAGCAAGCCTCCCAGGATAAGCTGATACATCTTTGATAATGGAGCCCTCTGCACCCAATGCCCCCAAAAGGAAATTAGTAAGAACAACTTGGGAATATGATTTCCACCTTTTCCCTTCCTTCTACCGTCCAGCCTATTTTAAGACAACTGTATATAAACAGGCCTGTTGCCTGCATGACTCAGCCTCTGCTAATCACAGAGAACAGGAGTTTGCTTGGCAGAAGAATCAGTCACTACTTCTAAGCTCCTATGGTTAAGGCTAGTGTAGGTGTTCTCTTCTGCCCGGGCATGAGAATCCAGTAAATATTACATAAAAATTACGTGCCAATTCTATGCACTTAATGGAAATTGGGCGTTTATTTTTTCCATAATGTTAATGCATTCCTTGGGAGCAACATTAACAATAAAATACTTGATTCTCCGGGCACCTGGGTGGCTCAGTTGATTAAGCGTCTGCCTTCAGCTCAGGTCATGATCCTGGGGCCTGGGGATCGACCCCAATCGAGCCTCACAACGGGCTCTCTGCTCAGTGGGGAGTCTGCCCCTCAACCCACTTATGCTCTCTCTCTCTAATAAATAAATAAAATCTTAAAAAAATAAAATACTCAATTGATATTATTTTTTAAAAAGCATGTATTTACTATCAGATACTTGCTTGTAGAAATAGTTGCTTGTGTATTTTTAGGGCCCCACTGCCATCAGCCTCACAGAAGCCCGGTCATCTCTCACTCACTGCTGCAATGCCTCCTAACTGGTCTCATTGCTTTTGTTCTGGTCCCACTACAACTGGTTCTCTTCACAGAAGGCACTTCAAAATGCAATGAAATAAGTCAGTCAGAGAAAGGCAAATACCATTTGATTTCGCTCATAGGTGGAATTTAAGAAACAAAACAAATAAGCAAAGGGGAAAGTAAATGAGAGAGAGAGGCAAACCAAGAAACAGACTTTTAACTATAGAGAATAAACTACTGGTTACCAGAGGGGAGGTGGGCAGGGAGCATGAGGGAAATAGGGGATGGAGATTAAGGAGGGCACTTGTCATGACGAGCACTGGGTGATGGACGGAAGTGTTGAATCGCTATATTGTGCACCTGACACTAATATTACATTGCAGTGAACTAATTGAAATTTGAATAAAAACTGTAAAAACAATTTAAAAATAAAAAACAAGAATTAAAAAAAAAAGAATAACAGAATTTGCCTGTTACACCATCTGATTCTGGTGCTTTTACCTGTGATGGACATGTATCTTATAACATCTATTTATATGGGAAAATAAATAAATAAGTAAATAAAATGCAAATCAGATCCAATCTCAGCCTGGTTCACAAACCCTTCACTGGTTCACCACTATATATCAAATAAAGCGTGTTCTGGGCCTGGCTCGCTCTCCATCTTAGCTTTCGGCATTGTCCCTCATGCACTCCAGCCCTGCTTCAGAAACTAAACCAGGCTCATCCTGTCTCAGTGCCAAAGCAATGCCACCACTGTTCTCCTAGGCCTGGGGGCCCACCCCCTGGGTTCTTCTCTTGACCAGCACCTTCTCTTTCTTCTACCCAAAGCCTCCTCAAAATGCCTCCCCTAATGGGTTTACCAAAGTGGCCCCTCCTTATTTTCCTTTACAGCTTTCTATTTGTGCCCTTTTAATACTTATCATACTCTATAATTACTTGTTTATTGTCTCCCTCCCCAGGTGACTGAAAACTCCACATAGGAATGGTCTACTAGAACTTGCATTGTGAATGCTTTGACCCACCAGAGGCCCTAGCGGCTGGGGAACTGATGAAATTTCTTGTCTTGATCAAACTTGGGTCAGGTTGCTTACCCTTATTCTAGGCCCCTCTGTGCACTTCCTTGCAAAATCCAGTCTTAACAAGAACCCTGCCAAATCAGTTTAATCAGAACCTGCCACTGTCAATGGCTGATCATCCTCAGCCATTCCCCAGGTGGTGTCCCATCTCCCTGGTCTATCTTCAGTAAGAATGCTGTTAGGTTGGTTTAGCCAAACACCCCTGATCCCTGATGTTTCCTCTAAGTAATCTTCCACGCACTGACTCCCACCCTATTCCTTAGCTATAAATTCCCACTTGCCCATGTTGCTTTCAAAGTTGAATCCAATCTCTCTCCATCACCTCAAAATTCTATCAAAGTGGTCCCTACATCTATCATGATGGTCCTAAATAAAGTCAGCCTTACCATCTTTAACAAATGCCATTGCATTATTTTTTCATGAAAGTTCAGGTTATGAATTCCTACTATATCATCAGTTGAGTTAGCAAAAACTGCGTTAACATTCTTGTTAAGGCTGTCAACTTTATTCCATTGGACAATTAATTTGTCAATAGTAGTCTAAATCTATTAACTCTTTTCCTGTTGAAATCTGTAAGTAAAGATTTTAGGTCAACATCAAGGAGGTAGGATATAGAGAATGGCCAGCTTTGAGACAGAGGTGTTCCTTAGGTTCACTTGCCCTCAGTTTGAGGGGTGCAATCTATCAATTTTTCTAATGAGATTAAAGACTAGGGAGCAGTCTGATAGGACAGGATACAGAAGTATGACTCAGCTCTCCCAAACCAAATCTTTTCATAATGACCTCACTTTATCTGAAACAATGGGAATTCCAGGATTATTGGCACATCTGTACTCAAAAATAATAAGGAAAGTATTTTAACCTTCTCTTAAAAGTTTACGTATCAATGTCTCCTTCCACTCATGTTTATAATCAGTGTGATTTTTGTGTGTGTGTTCACACAAATAGAAGTATTAAAACAATCAGAGTTTAAATTTCTTTAGTTTTCAACAATAAATTATTTGTATATTTGTAAAGATTTAGTCAAAGTCACACAGAGGAATCATTATTTCATGAGAACCTACATTCAAAATATGGAAAATTAAGCATAAAGCTATTGCAAGATACACTTTATATTAGCTACATAATTCCATATTTTTGAAAAAAATTATTGTTTGTCCAAGCGACAATCCAGGGACTTGGGTTTCTTTCATGGAATGGCCCCACCATCTTGGAATCTTTTATTTTCAGGCATGCAGATAAGAAGGAAAGAGGCATGGAAGTTTGTGGAAACTATGATGGGGCCTCATTACCACCCAAACTCCATTTTAACCAACTACAAAAGAAACTGGGAAACCCAATCTTCCTGTGAACCCATTAGGGTAGACAATCATACTGGTTTGCCTGAGATGGTCCCAGTTTTAGCATCTGAAGGTCCATATCCCAGAGCAACTAGAGTTGATCACTCTAGTGCTGCAAGAAGTGGAAGTGGCTTTGGTAAACATCTAACAGCCACAGGATGTTTGATAGGGCCTCATAAATAGCATTATTTATTACCTGCTCAACTTCTGAAACAATTGAGATATAAAATAAGAAAGATAGATGGAGGTCAAAATAGTCACCTTTTCCCTGAGAAACCTAGATCAGGGAATAAGGCTTTTATTTATGTGAGAATCTCCCTAATTCTGAACCCCAGAATGAAGTAGACTTTTCCACCTTGAGTAGTGCTGGGCCTCTTATGTGGGAAGCATGAATGGTGGAGCACAGAAGTCCCATTCTCTGTGAGCAGGTCTACTGACAAAAAGAAAATGTATACTCATTTTCCCCCAAAATTTACCAAGAAGAGAAGCCATTCCATCTTCCTGAGGGATGAGGAGGGGGAGGGTGTGAGTGAAGGGGGAATGAAAGAAAGTCCAGGCCATTATAATAAATGATCTTCTCTCAGAAAGAAGGAAACATCAGCCAGAGGAAGAAGCATTCCCATGTAGTGAGGAATAAGCCACAAAATCTAATTGTATGATTTGAGAGCTGAGGGCACCAAGGATTTCGGTCCAGGAGAACTCAAGAACTAGAATGTTACTGTACTTTGGAGAAATATGCATGAACCAAGCAGCATAAAACATAGAAAATGGAATCTAAAACATGAAAAACTGGATATGGCAACCCTAGCATGCTCTAGTTGTAAGAGATGGAGGGAGGAAGCTTTTAGTGTCCCCTAAAAATTGACCTTGTAGAGCCAACATCTCTTGTTTTGTGCTCCTAATCAATTGTCCCTCCTCCTCCTCCTCCTCCTCCTCCTCCTCCACCATCACCACCACCACACCACCATCACTGGTATATTTTTCACTGAAAGTTAAAGAAGCAGCATTCTGGTTAGCATGTTTTAATCTCTGTGACTTCAGTTAACACAGAGTCCCAGAGAAGGAGACCCTCCCTTAGTATAGGACAAACCAGGTTCTGTGTCTGGAAGGCTGAAGATGAGGCCTTCAGCCCCCCTGAGTTCCCATGGGATAAATGTCACTTTGAAAGCCCCCTTGAGGTGCCTGGTGGCTCAGTCACTTAAGTGTCTAACTCGATTTTGGCTTAGGTCATGATCTTAGGGTCATGAGATTGAGCCCTATGTCACGCTCCACCTGAGTATGGAGCCTACTTAAGTTTCCCTCTTTCCCTCTCACTCTCCCCCTCTCCCCCTCACAGCCCTGCTCTCACATTCTCTCTCTCGCTTTCTAAGAAAAGGAAAAAAAAGAAAAGAAAAGGAAAGGAAAGGAAAAAGAAAAGAAAAAAGAAAAGAAAACGAAAAGAACAAAAAAAGAGAAAAAAGCCCCTTGACAACCAACCAGCACTCTCTCAGAGGCTACCTCCGTGGACCACACAGGGACCAAACGTTTCCTTTGAACTGACATTATTACAGAGTGCATAACTGTAAGAAAATGACTTCCAGTTCTAGACCAAAAGGAGATTATCAACTGTACAAATACCATCTGGAGGTAATGAAAGCCATAGTGGATGACGGGGGCAGGGAAAGTGAGGGGAACAATCACTGGGCACCTGACTTGTTTTGCCCGGTCTCACATACTTATTTTAAATAAAAAGGTTAACCAGAGAACAGATGGGGGGAGGTTAAGTAAATTGACCAGAATCATATAACTAGTAGCTCTGAAAGATAGTATGTGACCCCAGACCCATCTGATTTGAAGAGTAATGATAACAACAAAAGGAGATAGATACTCAGTATAAATACAGCTGCAAAGTGCCCTTGTAACAAGACTGAGAAATAAGAATGCATAGTTACCTAGGAGAGATCCTCTCTTCAAGTTCTTTTGAAAACATTTAGGAGATACATGCTGTTTGGAATCATTTTTCAGTCCTGCATGAAGGCAAAGAGATAACGAGCTCAATGAGAAATCTGAGTTAAAGGGAGTCTATGGAGCCCTGGTCCTGTCCTGAACAAGTGCTGAGACAAGTGATAGAGACTCAGGATCTGCATGACTTGGTCTTGCCTTTGCTTGTTCTTAGATTTTTTTTTTTTTAGATTTTATTTATTTATTCATGAGAAACACAGAGAGGAGAGAGAGAGAGAGAGAGGCAGAGAACCAGGCAGAGGGAGAAGCAGGCTCCATGCAGAAAGCCTGATGTGGGACTCGATCCCGGGTCTCCAGGATCAGGCCCTGGACTGAAGGCGGCGCTAAACTGCTGAGCCACCTGGGCTGCCCTGCTTGCTCTTAGATTTTGAACACAGATTAAATTCCAAATTAAAATGGCAACACTGCTGCTTATTAAATATTCACTTTTTATAAACTTAGAGTCAGTATTTGCATTGCTTTTAAAAAGAGCCCCTCGCTGAAGCACGTGAACCAGAACCTTCCTCCTGGACTGGAGGATGAGATGAAATGAGTCTTTTTCTGGTGCAGATCCTGAGAACATTGGCTTACCTGGGCGAGGAAGCCATCTGTGGTCAATGCCAAATCCCAGGTTGCACCCACACTTGGACCTCTGACTTGCCTTTTCCCTTATCTCTCACCAGTGTTCCTCTCAGTATAGGTATCTGGTCAAGCAGCATAGAATCTCTTGGGGTGAGTCTTCAAAATGCATCAGCTTTTACATTTTGTGTGTGTGTGTGTGTGAACCTTAGGGGTTGAGAATCACTATTTTAACCAAGGCGATCCTACTAGAAAAGCCGCCTCAAGCCTCACCTTGACTCAGTTTGTGAGCACTGGGGAAAGGGATTAAATCCCCTGGCAGAGAAAACGCCAGGTCACGTCTTGCATGGTAGAAGATTAGTTCAGCTGTAGTGTGGGGCAGAGACTGCCTGGACTCAGAAGGTCAGACACAAGGCCAAGGTCCAGGCGAGGAGCGTGCTGACCGGAGGTGGAGCGGGGGCCGTGTGTGAATTTGCCAGGCATCTGGGGACAAGAATCAACAGCGCCTGGACACTCGCAGGGGGAGGCTGGGGGTCAACATGTGCTGCAGAGAGAGAGATTCAGGATGAACTGCCTGTGCTTGGAGTGGGACGACGCACTAGCAGGAGCACCACATAGCACCGTACGAGTCAGATTATACCCCAGATGCTCCAATACTTCGGGTTTTTCAAATACACTATACTTTTCCCATCTGTACGAGGCCGGTTAAGAGATGGAGCTTTGTTTCTTTTCTTTTACAATTAATGAAGGGGGATTCTTCAAAAAAAAAAAAAACTTTTTGGCTTGGGGGCCTTGACGATATAAACTAAATTGCAACGATGCATCGAGGGTCCTTCTGAAGGTATTTCTCTGTTTAGTTTCTCTGAGAGGTTTAACAGTGAACCGAAGCGCCAGCTTTCACGCCATAGGACTGAAAATACTCCAGTCTCCTAACTTGAAATTTCGAGGTAAGCGTCATCTTTTTAAATCATTGGCGAATTGTCTCTCCCTTTGCCTCTCTTGTCTCACTCCCTCTAGCCTAGGTTCTCTTGGGAGCTGTATTTGGGGATCTTCAGTCCACAGGTAGGTGACACCTGACTGCACCTGGAAGAATTTACAGGGGACATGAGGAAGATCTGATCACTTCATTGTTCAGTTTTATTCTTTGTATTTCAGCGGCTTCCTCTTCGCTACAAAATAATAAAAAAAAATATTGCCATTACTAGAAATTCAAATGGGACCAAGAAGTATGGCACAGAAAGGGAAAGATACCCTGTCATCTCAGCCTCAGAGATAACCATGCTAAGACCTTGGTGTCAGCTCCTCCAGATTCCTGCCCTAACATGGGATTAAGATTAGGAATGAGCCAGACATCGAGCGGGGGACTAGGGCTGAGCGAGCACACAATCCTAAGAGGACGCTGGACACACTGGAGATGTTGGAGACTCCGTACGTTCCAGAAGAAGGCTTGTGAGGTGAACATGGCAAGTGGTGAGGGGGGAAGCAGGCAGGGAACTAGGAGAGCCCTGTGTGCACGTGCGCATGCCCACGGACAGTGGACGCACTTGTGCACCTTTTAAGGCAATTGGGTCGTATGGATTCTCTTCCAAAATTTGGCTTTTTTCACATAGGAATCTTCCCACATCCGTACATTTAGAAATAGTTCATCGCTTTCTAAAAAAAGCTACATACATAATAACTCTATTATTTGAATGAACAAAGTTTGTTGAACCAATCCACTATGGATATGAGTAGTTTCCAGTTTTTGCTGTTAAGAGCAAACAGACATTATTGAGTCGATACTCGTAGAAGAATTTCTGATGGCTTAATTTCTAGGACTGATATTGCTAGGTCAATGGCTATGCATATTTAAAATTTTGCATTACTTTCTTGTACAAGATTGACTTATTTCCTTACACCCTCATGGTTGCTGTCAATCTGATTTTTTAAAAAATCTCATTTAAAATATTTATTTTAATTATTATTGGGATTGCACACATTTTCGTATCTCTCTTGCCTGTAGGTATTTATTCCATGAGTTATCAGTTCACACCTTTTGTAACCAAATGCTTTAGGTCAACTGCATCTCCAGGCCAATAAAAATGTTACTGTAGAGTTTGTGCTGTCATTTAAGTAGCACATCTGCTGTGTTGGTGAGACAATAAAAGTCAGTGACCTTCAGTATCTTGGAGTCATTGGGGCCTTTCGGGTTTTATTAAAATTGCAGGGCATTTAATTTCTTTTATAACTAGCTGTATTTGTTCCTGACCTTTTTCTTTTGACCTGTAAGTACTTCCTTGATCTGTGGACCCCAAAATTCTCAATTATTCTACCAATTTAATCTTTTAAAGAAGAAATTTTAAAAGGCCTTGTGGAATGCTTTGGGCTCTACACTTTCATCTTCTATTTATGGATTTATGATTTTCTGGGAAGGAGACACATCTTTCCTTTTGAATATGGTCTGTCTTCCTATTTAGACTTCACAGTTCTTCATCAGCAACCAGGAGCATTTGTGCCACCAGAAATCCAAATTAGTTCTCATGTCTGTTCCAACTAGCTTTTGACTGAAAAACACCAGATTTCCAACCCCCAACATTCTTTATACTTAGTCTGTAGCTGGACAAACTGAAATAGTAAGTGTTCCTAAGAATTGTGCCCCAGACTGCTATCTGGATCATCAGGGATAAGAAAGAAAAACAAGGTAAGGAATTTTAAATACAAATATAAGGAGTCACTGGAGTCATAAGATTTGAGATCTTAGAATCATGGAATTTGGGGTGAAAATGCTCTTTTGGTAATGCACAAACCAGCTCCCTTGTCTTGTGGGCAAGACCCAGAGGGGTCACGGCTCCTGAGCTTGCCCAGCTAGGGCGGAGCAGAGCTGACTGCAGGTTTCCTGACTCCCCATCCAGACGCTTTCTTTTTCTCCTAGGCTGTCTCTTTTCCTTGTCTAACTGGAGGAAGAATTTTACTTAAAAGATTCATATATTATTAATTCCAGAAGTCATGTTAGTGATCATATGCCACAAGGGAAGAAACAGAGACTCAGGGAGATGAAGTGACTCGCTCAGGGTCACCGATGGCTCTCTCTTCCAGGTTACCCCGGCATCCCCCACCAGGGTCAGTCCCCATCCTCAGAGCGGGTGCAACATTTTTCAAAGTGTCAGACTGTGGTGGTTCCCCCCAGAAGTGAAGGGATAAGAGACTCACAGCTGCGAGTGCTCTGACAAAAAAGCTGTTCTCTGTCCCTTCAGGTTGCCTAGCCTTCCACCTTGACCTAATGAAAAGTAGTAACCCTCACTGGTCCTATTGGTCCTATTCCCTTATGGAATAGTGTGCACATGCAGAGCAGGTGTATATATTTTCTTCAGGTAGTAAAATAGTTCACTGCTTCCCTCTGTGTAAGCCAGGTTCTTTTGTTTATAGGGAAAACTGAAGCAAGTGAGCTTGAGACGGGTTTGTTGGAGGCCCTGAGACAACTCCAGAGACCGAGATCGCCTGTGGCGCTGGTCCATTGCAGGGATCCCCTGCTCTCTCCATCCTTTTCTTATGGCTTCTTGTTTCTGCTTGAGCTTAAGCTCCGTTCTCCTCTCTCTATTAAACTGGCTGGTTCTACTTACCAGATATTTCTGAACTTTCTTAATTCTGGCTTGCTCATGGTTTTTGCTCACCATGTCCCTGACTCTCCCTCAGGGCATCCCCACCATTTCTCCTCTTGATAGAGGCTCATCCCTTCTGTATTTCCTAATTCCAGTTCTGGAAAGATAGGGAATCTGATGGGCTTAGCTCATCTTGTTGCATGAGAGCATAAGTCACAGTTACCCTGCAGATGATGGGATTGGCTGCCCCTTGGTAGGTGCCCATCCCAGGGCCAAGGGGATGTATACAAAGAAGCGTTCCATCACACGACATTGCCTGCCAGCTTTAGGGTCTGTTAGTGGGTCAATTTCTCTCAGAGGGGCTGAGGAATCATAAACACATCTAATGTCCTCTGCTTTTTTTTTCTTTTAATTAAGATTCAAGTATCACGGGAGTCAATTTGTTAACTGGCATCTTTTGTCACTTTGGGGAGAATTATAGAAATGTGTTATTCAGGAATTCTTTCAACTAACAGTTAGTTCTGTCATTATTATAATTCCCCAACTATGGACTGGTTGGGTCTTTTCCAAGTACTTGTATTGGGTCCACTTCCTTATAACTGAAATATCAATGTGTCTTTGCCAGAAAATGAACCCATGCGCCTTGGCCTCTAACCTTTGTCCTGAGAGTGTCCTGTGATTTTTATATTCCTGGCCTGGCCCTTTCCTTGATGATAACTTTACTGCACCCAAATCTTATTCTCATATGTAAAGCATATTTTTATGGCCCATCTGATAGGAATTAGGACCTTGGGAGGGTGCCTGAAGTAGGGCAGATATGCAGAAAAAAGGAGTTAGTCTTTACTGAGCATTGACTCTGAGCCCAGTGTGAGCATTGTCACTTCGTAGTTGAGGAAGCAGAGGTTCAGAGAAGATAGGACACTTGCCCAATGACACACAGCAAGCCGGTGGTAGGGCTGGAATTTAACCCAGATCTACCTAATTCCAAATCTGACTCTTTGTATCAGACTTTGAAGTTGGGTGTTTAGAAAGGGGTTAGGGAGAGGAGGCTATTCCAGGTGAAGAGAACAGAGACCATCACAGGTAAAGGTAGAGAGGCAGGCAAATAGGAAGCGATGAAGACTCTTGACAGGAGTGCCAGATTCCTGCAGGAGGGAAAGGGAGATTAAATGTCAGAGGCAGCCCAGTTCTTGCACAGGATAAAGACCAGCTTACGGTGTAACTGACATTTTTGTAGGCCTTGGGGAGTCACTAACGGCAAAGCATGACGTGACCAAGGCAGCTGTTTAGATTAGAAGGATTAGTCTGGAGACAGGTGTCAGGAGGCTCAGAATAGGAAAAGACTCGAGGTGATTTAGGCACGCAGACCTATAGAGGGCCCCTGTAATCTCAGGCCATGGCTCACAGTTGGCCTCCTTGTCTCAAGAAGGGACCCCTTCCAAGTCCTCGTCTTCTCTGTGGCAATCACAGCTTGCAACCTTCAGTCCTCTGGGAACTGAGTCCCCTCTAAAGCATCACCTTTGATGGAAAGAAATGCTGTTCATCTCTCATCATGGATCCAATCTGAAGCTCCCAAGTGTTGCATTTTTTTAAATTATTATTTTTAAAAACAGAACTACTCCAAAGGGTAGTGAGCACTGGGAAGCTGAGGCTGTGGTCTAAATTTCCCCTGAAAGTCTTAACCACTGGTGAGATTTTGTATATGTATCAATCATACTATTTCCATCCTTGTTCTCTGTTCCTGTCACTCCAAGTGTGAGAAGAGATGGACGATTGAGATAAAGGAGAAGTTCCTAGGACTTTACCTTCTATTTCTCCTTTTTCTTTTCTATAGTAAAATTACTATGACATGACTTACAAGAAGTTGCAGACAATCTGGCTAAGTTACTCGTCGATTTGTCTTGGGAAGAGTGAAAATTGGTAAATTGTCTTTTCTTCTCTGCATGTTGCAGCTATTGAGGCTATTTATAAAATTTGGGCATGCCAACAACATAATGTTGGCACTGAAGCAAGTCTTTCTGTCACTGGAGATTAAGTATTAAGTTAGGAGGTGAGTTAGTGAGTCAGTTTTATTGCTGAGAAGACTGAAGATGAGGGAGTTTAACCCCTAGACCCTGAGGGGTCCTGTAATAATATAGGTGGAAACTCCAGGGATAAAAATGGTGACAGGTTGACCTGCCTTTTCCTTTTGCCCCAGGCTAAACTTGGCACCTCTCTTCCTTATAAGGGCTCGAGTCATAAAACAAATTACAACCTTCACAAAACAAAGGAAGAAGTGCTCTGTGCAAAAGTTAAGCTGGTGATTTCTCCTACTCAGTGAAATATTCATGAAACCAAATAAAAAACCCTAATTGGCCACCCTCAAATATGTAACGCACTATGCTAGGAGCCAACACTGAGGACTTTCTCCTTAAGTTTAGGGGCAGAGAATGTTTGTCCTGTCATAGTAATAGTCAGTATTAAAGCCGAGGTGAGTTGTTAAAATTTTAAATTCTATTTAACAACTCCAAGGACACATTCTTCAACCAGTGGTTTCTCTGCCGAGTGCTGAGGTCAACTCATGCATTTTCTGGTGCTTAAAGCATAGGCCATTCAACGTTTCAGACAATACAAGATCTGCAGATTCCTAAAAAAAGCTGCATTTTCAGGGGACTCTATAGATATGAAAGTAGGTGCTGGCCATCAAGTCATGGGGCTTTACTGTCCGCCATGGAAGAAAGCCAGATGCTGGGCAATCCTTAAACCAACTTCTTATGGTGGTCTGGAGGTTAGGATCACCATATTCTCCTCTTGATCCCATCACAGATAGAGTAGGTGGATATAAGGGTTAAAACAGTTTTAGGTAGGAATTATGAAAAATAGGATCTATCAACATAATGGAGTTGGTCCAGACAAGCTTTGTGCACAGTTCTGTTGGTATACAGTTCCAGTCCAAGGGAGTTGTGAAGGTAATATGTATGACTTGCCTCTCTAGGAATTCCAGAATCCACGACAAACTGGCCACAGTAGATCTATTGAATGATAGGTGTTTAAGCTCCCTGGAAAACAGTGGGAATTTTGGGATTCTTGAACAAAGAGAGGAGGCTGTGTCTGTGCCAGACTCTTGACAGGAAGAGCGACTCCCAGTAGGCAAAGAACTCTCTGCAGTGAAGGAAAGCCATAGCTCATATTCCCCATCTTGAGACATTCATTTTTTATGGTCGAGGAATGCTTTTGAGTACAATAGACAGCCATGTCTTCCTGCCCAGGGACCTAGTAAATTCCTATACAGAGGCTGCCTCAAGGAGCCCTCAAAGTCTATGGTCACTGAAGGGTCAGACAATTCAAAGTTACCTGGAAAAGTTTGGTTTTTTTGTTTGTTTGTTTGGGGAGAAACTGAGTAGAGCAGGGCCTATAGGAGAATTGGGGATGGAAGTAAAGAATTAAAGCATTTACTGAGAAATTGAACACTGGCAAATCCTCGAGGAAGATACTAGGGATCACTGGGGCAGTTTAGAGTTACAGTAACTCAACCATGTGAAAGCTGTTAGCCAAATATCTTTGTGCCCATCATTCATGCTTTAAATATCGCCAAGGCCTGTGTATCCTGAAAAAAACAAGGGTTTCTCAATATTCAGAGGAATGTTGGCTCTTTAAAGTCGTCGCCATTTTCATCAAAGTTTTTGGTATAAAGGCTTGGAAAGATGAACACAAGTAAGGAGCTGGTCTGAGTGGTATGCAGGGTGGAGTGGGGAGACAAAGCAGAGTCCAAGACTAGCTCTTGGGGTCAGAATTGTCCCACTATTAGGAGAAATGACCTATACGCATGACCCGATTAAATAACATTAGAATATCTGATTCAGTGTCCAGTGTTATTCTCCAAATGTCTAACGTTGCAAATAGCACCAAGAGGACCTTCTCACTTCCCTCAGGTCAGTTGCTGAGAATGTCCATTTTAGTTACCTCTTCAGTCTGGGGGAAGGACAAATCCTAATTTGGTTAAAACCAACCTTCAATAAGCTCTTGTGAACTGAAGCCAGTCAAGAACCAGGACTGACCATATGGTACATATCTCTTTATTGATGCTCATACAACCATTTACAATGATAGTAAATTGCTTACTTATTGGTCTGTAACAGATTACCCCAAAGCTTATCAGCTTAAGACATGAGCATTTATTTCACACAATTTCTGTAGGTCAGGAATCCAGGAGCTGCTTACTCGGGGGGTTCTGACTCAAGGTCTCTCTTGAGATTGCAGTCAAGGTGTTGGCCAGGGCTACATCATCTGCAGGCTTGACTGGGGCTGGAGGATCAGTGCAAGATGGCATGCTCATATGGATGGTGACTTGATGCTGGCTCTTGGTAAGAAGCCTAGTTCTTCATCACATGGACTTCTCAATTGGGCTACTTTAAGTGTCTTCATGATACAGTGTCTTGTTCCCCTCAGGGCAGGTGATCCAAGAGAGAACACAGTGGAAGCCTCAGTAATTTTTATGATCTAGTCTCATAAGCCACACTCTGTCAGTCCTCTGGTCACACAGTCAGCCCTATTCAGTGTGAGAAGGAACTAGGATACTAGGACACGGTGGATATCAGGAGGTGAAAATCGCTAGCGGCCATCTGGAGACTGGCTACCACAAAGAGCTATGATCCACGGAGAGCTGGCTGTGAATTCCACGGATTCCTACAGAGGGTAACCATCTTTAACTCCTAGTTTCTGGTCTGTGTTTGGTGAAGCTGCATGATGCTTTACAATATGGTCTACCAAATGGAGCCCTGGGGTCTAGAATCAGGAGACAGGATTTACACCTTATTTTTCCACTAACCCCCTATGTTATCTCTGAGAAATTCTTAATGGACATATGCCTTGGTTCTAGTTTCTGTTAAATGGGCATAAAGTAATCTTTCCTTACATCATGGAGGAGGGAGAGCAGTGGGGATGATCAAGTAAGTTAAAAGATATAAAAAGAGTTCAAAGCTCTGCTTTCAAGAAGACTGAAGTCATGAGCCAGTTCTTCTGCAATGTGTTTCTGACCTCGGCCACCTTGTCCTATCCCCACCCTACAGACATTTTAACTTCATTTTTGCAGTTTATATTTAGCCAAGAGGAAAAAGAATCAACAGCTCCTGAGGATGTTTGGTGTACCAGGCTACCCCTGAAACAACTTAGAGACACTGCAACTGTCCATCTGAAGGGTTGCTGAAAATGCATGATGGTGGACAAAGAGAAAGAAGTTCAATACTGGTGATTGAGATATCACTTGTGCTTTGTGTAGCTTTCAGGATGAATATCAAGCAGATGACACTTTCTGATTCTCAGTGTCGCCATGCGTTTTATTCTCTGAGAAGTCAATTGCATTCATCTCTGATGTGATGATCTTGTGGTTTACTATTATAATTACATAAGTGCATGAGCAATTTTTTTCTTGTGAACAGTCCTTTCACATGTAAACCACAGCTTGCCGTCCCCCTGAGAGGGAGGAATGCTGAATATTGTTACCCTGAACTGGATGCTCATGGGGAAGGATTCTAGATAAGGGTCACCACTACCTTCCTATATATACACTGGGCCCCATCATCATTACAGATAGACAGACTAGATATTTCAAGTGAGTACAAAATTTCTCAGAAAATGATGATTATTTCATATACACAAGAATTTGATGACACTATTCATATGAATAATAGAACAGGATATTGATCTCTTTTAGAATCAAGTCACTTTCATTTCATTAGACCCTCTGTTCCTTCTCTCGCCTAGAGCCTTGGAAAGCTAGCCCCACACTCTTTTTAGGCTCTTTTATCACCACAATAGTGTCATATTAACACAATGTTATGACTGTGTATACACCTTAAAGGATGTTGGTAAGCCTGCTCCAATATACATCACTTTCTGAAATATTTTCTCTCTTCTGCCCAAGGAGGCTCAAGCAATTCTATGGTGAAATTTAGCAAGCTTGGATTGGGAAGTGAAGATCACCTTATTCTATGGAAAGTGAAAGAGGAATTGAAGCAAGGAAGCTAACGCTCTTCATTTGGTTCCAGAACATCTACTTGCCCCTCTCCCCAGCAATGCTCCAATTACTGGTGGTCAAGGCCTTGTTGATTGGCACATTTTAAAAAAAAAAAAAACATAACTTTAAATGCTTCATTGTGGTTAGAAGAACACATGTATTAAGTATTAAAATCCCATCATATTCTTCAGCAACTACTCTTTCATTTTTGTTCATTATCATAGAGCAAAAAAACCTCTCAAGTTGTCCCTTTGTGGTAACATACTCTGTCTGCTCTAACCCTTTATAACCACTAATCTGTTCTCACTATAGTTTTGTCTTTTCCAGAAAATCATATAAATGAAATCAAACAGTATGTAATCTTTTGGGACTGTCTTCTTTCTCTCAGCATCATGCCTTTGGGGCTCAATCATGTTGCTGCATTTATCAATTGCTTATTCTCTTTTATTGCTTGGTAAGGTTCTATTGTCCTCCATCCAAATACTAAGCACGCCCAACCCTACTTAGCTTCCAAGATCAGATGAGACCAGGTGTGTTCAGAGTGGCATGGCTGTAGGTGGTTTCTATCGTCCTGGCGCATATTTAACCTAGCATGTTTCAGCATAGCACAAACCCCATGAATCCAGAGAAGAAATGGCACTTGGGCAACCAAGTGAAGAAGAAACTAATGTTTATTTTTCTAATTCTGTAGTTACTTGTCATAACCATGTTGGATCATCATCTGGAGACAAAAAGGAATGGGCAGTTTTTATTACAGAGGCCCGAGCACCCTGGGCTTTCAAAATCCCCCTAACGTCCAGCATTTGTAGGTTATTAATACATTCCATCTTCAGGTTGCCCAGTGTGTGTTACTGGCACCATCTAATGCAGTGGTTATGGAGGGTGCTATTGCCCCCCAGGGGACAGTTGGTGATACCTGGAGATGATTTTGATTGTCACACTGTGGGAGTGGTACTGGCATCTAGTGTGTAAGGGCCAGGGATGGCATTAAACATCCTACAATGCACAGGACACCTCCACAACAACAAAAAATTATTGGTCCAAATGTCAATGGTGCCAAGATTGAAAAATCTTTATATAATGTATCTGAGACATCTCTTCAGGAAACACATTTAGTAAGTGTTTTGGGTTGGGCCAAAAACATCAGCAGGAAAATGGTAGGCTTTTTGAAGAGAGTCATTATTTTCTTACATATTTTAAATGGCAACCAAGGGAGTAAGAATCAGAAAGACGAAGAGAGTGATTATTCAAACCCATAAAGAAACTGTTCAAGTCCCTTTCAAACAACTCTCATACATCACACAAACTATTGTTCCCTGAGACAATTGTAGTTGATTCTCTCTGGACCGGTACATTTCTACCCTCTGCCTGCAGTGCCCTTCACACTTCTCTTAGCTTGGAGAACTCATTGTTAGATTTGGATGCCTTGGTCAGGCATCTTTCTTTATGGATCCCCTAACAACTGTCACGAAGAACATGACATTCCTCACAGCACCATAATTTACTGGTCTCTCATCATTGTGGTATCCTCTGCACAGAGTCCAATGCCTGGCACACAAGGTGGTGCTCAATAATTGCTGAATTAAGAAAATCATTTTCTAGATACATTTGGACATGCCTTTCATCCATATGCTCAATCATTTAATAAAATTAATCAAGTACCTACCAAGTGCCAGGCAATGAGTGTTAGAGATACAGGAGCAAGCAAAAGATATAAATCCCTTGTCCTCATAGGGTTTACTTTCTAGAGTGAGAGTTGGCAAGCTTTTTCTGTAAAGGGCCAGATAATAAATATTTTTGGCTTTGCGGACTATGTATTCTCTATTGCAACTACTCAACTCTACAGTTGTGTGACAACAGCCAAAGACAATATGCAAATGAATGAGAGTAGCTGTATACCAATAAAACTTTATTTATTAAAATAGGTAGCAAGTGTGATTTGGCCCTCAGACTAGTTTTTCAACCTCTGTTTTAGAGAGGAGTCAAATAATAAATAAACATAAAAATTCAAATAGTAAGCACTTGAAAAAAGAAAAAACAAGCAGGATAGGGAGTAGAGAGGAAAGAGGATGGAATTTAAAGTAGTTGGTCAGGGAAGGCCTCTCTGAGGAGACGACATCTGACAGACATCTAAATGAAGTGAGGGAGCAAGCCAGAGGAACAGCCAGTGCAAAGGTGGAGATATGCTGAAGCATATATGCTGAATATGCTGGGGATCTTCTGAAGCATGAATATGCTGGGGATCTTCTGGGCCAGTAAGAAGGCCTGTGTGGCAGGAAAGATGAAAGCAAGGGAAGTAAGAGAGTTGAGGTTGCAGAGGTCAGAGGGAGCAGACTATGTTACCACGTTGGCCTGGAGCTGAATCTGTCTAATTAGAGGCCTGCGGGGGTTTTGAGAAAGGGGTCAAAGTGACTTTTGACACCACCCCAGCACACACACACTCTTGTCCACATGGTGGATTTGGGTGAATCAGGAAAAGGTGCTTCCTATAGAAGGAAGCAGCCCTTGGACACTAGTCTCCACTTGGCCCCTCTGCCAGGCATCCTGGGTTGGGATACAGTTCAGGTATCACAGTCCCTGGTCCTAAGTCCTCATGAAGTCACCTAGAACTAATTATTGCCATTAAGGCAGTGGTTTCTGGGACTCAGTGTTTTGGGGCACACGGGAGGGTGCTGAATCGTAGGGGTACCCTTCCTTTTCCCCAGGAGTCACAGCCAATCCTCAGACCTTTCACTCCTCGGACAAGCACTTCATTTTCTTCATTTTGAGGTAAAGCAGAAGAGTACAGATGAAGAAAACAGGGCAGACAGGGAGTAGCAAGGTGCTTCTTCTCTAAGTTATAGAAACTTGTATGAAAGAAACCTTGTGATAATGATGGTTTCACTTCCTGTTCCTTGTTGAACTCCAGGTTGCCAGGAAGCCCTGGCACATATTTGCATGCAGGTTAAATTTCTCAAAATCTGAGCAACAACAGCCTAGTAAATGGGTGGGGGGTTGCAGATAGGATACAAATGCTGCTGTGCTATTGTCATTGTCAGTGGGTAAGTTTCTTTAGCAACTTGATGTGGTTGGTTCTGTTGGATCTGATTGGAACAAACCCAGTCACAGGCTCACTATTCATTCGTTGGTCTTCCTATTTACTTACCGTTTTGGACAGGGAGTCTGATAGACAAGATGAAGAAATGAAATGCTTTTTCATTATCATCATTAAATACCGCAAGGCCTTCCAAAATAACCCTAAACAGACTCATCATGGGACAGCATCTTTTACTTTTCTATGTCCTTTTACCAGGGATGAAAATGTGCTTTCCAAACCATGTGGACTTTACCTAAAAGTGCTGTCAAATGACTCATAATGAGCATCGTGGTTCATTCTTTTCCCATTGTTGCCTTCAGTCAGTGTACAATTTTCCCAAGTCCCACATGCATACAATCTTTGACTTTTTAGGCACAGGTCTGATTGAGCAACTTCTATTCATTATCCCTTTCTAAGAATGAGCAAATGGGATCAACTCAAAAATTAATATTCCTCTCCTAGATGCCATGGACGGAGGCAATTTGGGTACCTCAGCTTAAAACAACGAAGATGAAAGTGATTGAATATTATTATTAATGTTTTGCCAATAAGCATCTTCTAAGATATAACAGAGGATGGGAGATTAGTCTCAGAGTTGGACTTTGAACTTGGATCTGGATTTCAGGGTTGAGAGTAGGTATCTGAATATTAGGTCTGGACGTGTTGACCTGGCACACACATTGTGTTATTTCTAACCTGTCCTCTCTGTTTTCTAGGCAAAATGGACACTTGCTAAATATTCTCTGTTGAACAAACTGGGAAAGTTGAAATGTACTTTGGGTTGCAGGTGAAGACAGTTTTAGCTGGCTAATCTTGTCCATGCCCTACTTTGAAGGACTAACTCACGTTGAAGGCTGCATAAGACTCTGGGCAGGGGAGTTATATTTTGGGAGCCAAATGGGCAGCTCCAAATGGTTTTGTTACCTTTCTACAGTATATTACCCAGGAGTAGTTGGTGAGGAACATACATTTTTTTGGCTTGTTGCTTACTTTTCCCAATCTGGCCTATTCAAACTTCTCCCTTGAAATTAGAGCTTTATGCTAGGGAGAAAACAGGACTGAAAACAAACCTGAGGTTTCTCCTAAGTTCCAGTAAAGCAACCTCCACTCTGAGTCAGTGAGTGAAAGAGTGAGGACACAGGAAGCTAGACTCCGTCACCAAAGAACCCAAAAAAAGGGATCTAAAATATTTTTTTTTCAAAGGAGAAGCATTAATAAAATGATGGGGAAGACACAAAATAGAAGAACAGAGAAAGAAGAAAGGGGAAGTAGGATTCAGGAGGAAAAAAAATATATAATTAGTCCATAGAAATGTGAGAAGGAAAAAAAAAAGTCACACTGAACCTACTACAGCCCAGTTTACCTGCCAAAACTCTAACTCAGAGACAAGGGGACTCTTATTACCTATTCATCTCAGAATCTTCAAAATGGAGGCAGGAGATTTGCTAAAGTAGCAATGGTGTGCTGGTTATCTTTGTTTCCCCCATCTTTCCAGATGTCTTACACCAGAAAGCATGTCAACAGAGTGAAATAATAGCTTAGAAGCCATGTCTACAAATGCAAAGTGAAATGTCGAATCGGGATGGTTTGGAGGAGAAAATGATCTTAAGAACAAAACAGGGATCCCTGGGTGGCGCAGCGGTTTGGCGCCTGCCTTTGGCCCAGGGCACGATCCTGGAGACCCGGGATCGAATCCCACATCAGGCTCCCGGTGCATGGAGCCTGCTTCTCCCTCTGCCTATGTCTCTGCCTCTCTCTCTCTCTCTCTCTCTCTCTCTCTCTGTGACTATCATAAATAAATAAAAAATTAAAAAAAAGAATAAAAGAAAAACAAAACAAAATCCCACATGATCCACATGAATAAAAGATGTATACTTTTGGTTTGGACCCATGGTCCACTGAGCTTCGGATTTTGACTCCAAGGGCATAACAAAAGTTGTGGAAGATAGGGGAATCCAGGGCTGCCATTCCTACCAGTTGGTTCAGCGGCCAACTGCTTAGCTCTCAACCTTGTCAAACAGATCCTGCCTGAGTGAGCTTCATACTACTGATCCTTCACTGGCAATGGAGGCATTATATTGGTGAGATCGCCCCACCCTGTGCAGTGTAGTGGGACACTACCTTCACGCAGCCTTCCCTCGACCTCCAGCATCTAACGGGATAAACACCTGCTAACACGGCGGTGTAAAGAGAGACTTCGTTCTGGCCACTTCCACTCCAGACTCCTAGAGGAGTTTGACCAAACGTCCATCAACCAGGTGCTTTAGGAGTTTTTTATCTTATAAGTGAGAAAAATCAAAGAGAATGTGTGTGGAATAGCATGTACTATAGGATTTTCCCCCAGGCCTTTTTCTCAGTACCTATATCCCCGCACTCTTATGCCCAGGCCATATCAACTCAGTGGGCCACATTTAGAATAAGTAAATTTCTTTCTTTTATTCCCATCATTTGTTATAGGTTGTGCAGTGGCACAGAATCTCCCAAGAGTTATCTATGCTCAAGAGCAAGTCATCTTGAGCAAGACTATGCTACTCTCCTCTTCCCGGGCTCGGGTTTCGCCACAGACATCTTTCACCAGAATTCTCAATCCCATGGTAACAATCAGGACTCTGAAATCTCGATGTACATTAAAGGTCTGTGATGATGAAAAATTGGTCTTTGACTGATTTCTAGAAATAGGCAGTGATAAGTACACTAAGATACTAAAATCTCCCTGACTTTAAAGGAGAAAACTCTGAGAATTAGTAGCTCCTTGATGACGGCTGGAAGAGATAGGTTGCTGTTATTTCATGGATTTGAGTAGGGCAGAAAGACAGAACAAATAATTAAGAGCCTAATTCCTTTCCGTTTCTCTCCCACACCAATATGATTTTAGTTAACAGCAAACAATTCATTCTGGGTTTTTTCTTCTTAATTAAGGAGGGAACTTTCCCAAGTGAGACAAAGGCTCATTCTTTTTCTTTTATAAGGAGCTGAGGCTATTTTCTTCATGCAACATCTAGTGTTCCCCACCCCTCCCCACACCCCCACCCCTGGCATCAGAACACTATCTACAGAGGGTCATCCTGTTTCCTCTTATTTTTTTAAAAAAAGTATTTTGTTTATTTATTTGAGAGAGTGAGAGAGATTGCAGAGGGAGAAGCAGACTTCTGCTGAGCAGAGCCTGATGTGAGGCTTGATCCCAGGGACCCCGAGATCATGACCTGAGCCAAAAGCAGATGCTTAACTGACGCAGCAACCCAGGCATCCCATTTTCTCTCTTCTAAAAACATCCTTTCAGGGGCAGCCCCGGGTGGCTCAGTGGTTTAGCGCCTCCTTCTGTCCAGGGCGTGATCCTAGAGACCTGGCTCGAGTCCCACATCGGGGATCCCTACATGGAGCCTGCTTCTCCCTCTGCCTGGGTCTCTGCCTCTCCATCTGTGTGTGTGTGTGTGTGTGTGTGTGTATCTCTCATGAATAAATAAAATCTTAAAAAAATTTTTTTTAAATCCTTTCAACATGATGATTCTCCATCTGAGTGAGGGTAACACTCTACATCCTCTCTGAAGTCTATCTACAGCTACTTTTCGCATCTAGACTGCAGTGTGGACCTCGGCTCCCTCTGAATTCCAGAAATGGAAGATGCTTTAGGGAACTAACACCTTTTAAAAACAGTGACTCTGGGCGCCCTCTGCTGTCCACCTAAGTTCTTGGGCCGTACACCAGTGATCAGGGCGAAGCATGAAGGTGGGGAGGGATTACTGAAAAAACCCAAACATACACCACACACAACCATCAAGTATGTCTGTGCGTCTATGTGTGTGCACATACAATAAATATGTATGTACATATGTATGCACATATGCATATATATGTATGTATGAGCGTATGCATATGTATTTTAACCTTTTTTTTTTTTTTATTCAGTGGCCCCCTGTAAAGTTCTGCTGCATCAACAGTATTACACCATCTTTCCTGAAAAGTGCACATATGAGCATATGCGGGGCGTACACACACACACACACACACACACACAGAGCCACCACTGGGGCACACAATACGGAGAGAGTTAAAAACATGAGCTTTGGCATCAGACCACCTGTGCTTGCCCACTTCCTGATATTATATCTGTGGCCAAGAACTTAACCTCTTTGAGCTTGTTTCCCTCATCTGTGAAATGGGCTTTTCCTGAAGGTTAAATGAGATACTGTGTACAAAGTGCTTTGTATAGAGCCTGACAATGGTTAAATCTTATTACGTGTTAGTAGGTTTATTATTTTATAAACCCTACCTTACAAAGCCCTGTTGTTAAATTTCTTGTTACTTCGGCATAGTAAGTCGAAGAAAGGGCTGTGCTAATCTAAATTGGAAATGACGTTTCCTCTGCTCTTCATAGTTTTATACAGGAATATACACCCAATGGCCCAAAAGCCTCATGTGGAGTTGCTTGATCTCTCCTGGCTTCTTAGCAAGCAGCATTCATGTTGAATTATCTTTGGACGTACATGTGGCCATCCCGCCACTAGTGACAATCAGAACATACTCTTTATACATATATTAGTTCAGTGACTTCCAGCCATGAAAGTGAAGTCCTCCTTAGTCCTCTTGAACCTAATGGCTACATAACACGTCCCCCTAGAGTGCAGTGGGATAGACCAGGAGTTGCCAGGTCTGTGACTTGGGTTCGTGGACTCAGAATCAAATCGAGTTGTAGTGCCTTCTTTTGTGATGTCACTTGTAATTTGTGAGATGCTGCTGCTGCCTGGGAATGAGGAAGATCTGGGCAATTAAGTGACATGGTGATGCTGGGCTCTTCTGGGTGAGGAGCTTGGCCTGAGTTGGGGCAGGGAAAAGGAAATCAGGAAAATTGAGGGATCACTAACCAGGCACTGCATTTCCCAGGCAGGCCAGGACATGACAGACCATGAGTCCTTGATGACTTCCAGGTGGGCTCAGGGGTTCCTGATGCCCTTTCTTCTCAGCCTCGTAAAATGAGGCCTTTGCTTGATGGGATGAGCAGTGGGTGTTACACTGTATGTTGGCAAATTGAATTTAAATAATAATTAATTAAAATGAAAAAATAAATAAAATGAGGCCCTCTTCTCCTATCCCAAGCACCTAGCTCTGGGGTATTTCAGCTGCGGGACAGTGATTACCAGCCAAATGTGGGTTCTTCCCCTTGGACCTTCTTTCCCAGACTTCACGTTTAGTCACTGATAAAGTTGCCCCTGAGGCTCTTGGAAGCCACAGTCCTCAGAAGGAGATGAGCTCAATAAGGCAGGCAGGTGGGTGGGGTGCGCGGTTCTGCAGCACACCCATTCTGATTCTGTTCCATTAGCAGCTGGAAGCTTCACACAAAACCCTTGTATCCTCCTCCTGTTCCACCTTTTCCCCGAATCACTTCTGTCTCAGATTAGCTGAGTGTCTGCAAATACGGGGGCGGAAACCCCAGGGAGACAAACGAAATAGAGGGCTCTGGCCCATGTGTGGATGCAGTGGTCACCTACGCCCCCTTCTCTGCCATCCCACGCCTTTGGGTCTTGGCTCCATCTCGTCTCATGTACAACTGAGGTAGAAAGAGCAACCGGCTTATGAGAAAGTTGTTAAGTACAGGAAGCACAGCACGGCAGGTGACACATAGGAACTAAAACCTGCCATTAATTCAGTCACTCTTTCAAAAAATATTAAGGCCACATTACAGTATCGTACTATAGTAATATGCTACCTAGGAACTTCGGGGTCATATAAGACAGACGTAGGATAGTTTGTCCTTCAGGAAACACTAGACATACTTGGAAAACGTTCTGTAACAACACAAGGCAAGGTACTGTGTCAAAATAAATGGCAGTTGGTGCTACAAAAGACCAGAAAAGGTCCTCGTGTGTGTGTGTGCACATGTGCGTAGACATGTGCCACTTACTCTATGCCATGGGGTGAGGTACCGCTTATCCCAATCATTAACAACGTGGTCATTGTGCAGTTGCTCATTTAATGTCTGTTCCTCTTGCAGAATGCAAGATCATGATAACAGAGGACATTTTTAATCCCGTTTCACTCCACGTTAACAAAAATATTTCAATCAGAATTACACCAACATCAATTTTTGCCTAAGATATTTTTGAGGTAATGCCATTTAAGCCAGCCTAACTCCTTGATTCATTTTTTTATGCAGTCTAAACCACAACCTTCTAAAAAACCATTTTTACTTTTCTGAAATATTTCCATTGGGGGATTAATTCATAATGATTTGGCTCACACTTTTTTTTTTTAATGCACAATGCATGTCAAATATGGAGACAGAATCATTATTAAGTAAATTTGAATCTTGATTTATTTTTGTCCAGCCCTTTGCTATCCTACCGTTGTTGCCTTAGTTTATGGGTATGTATGCACATGTGTACATATGTATATATTTGTGTGTATGTATATAATTTGAAAACACTAAAGAGATATATTTTTCACTGATCTTAAATCATAATTACCTGGGACTCCTGATTCCCTGATTCCAGTGGACTGAGGTGGATCAACATTAGAGAGAGGGGCCTCAGGAGTAAGGGCAAAAGGCAGACATACACCTCATCAGGTACTTGCCCTGGAGTCCAGGGACAAGGCCATACTCACCTGCTCTTCCCTCTTAGTCACAGCAGAGACCAGAAGATCCAGAGATCGTATCTGAAGCCAAGTCTCCCACGCACACATAAAAAAATATATATATATAAGCTTCCTCATAAAATATGGCTTAAACAGCAGTCCTCAGACTAGCAAAAGCAGCATCTAAAAATTTATTAGAAATTCACATTCTTAGACCCTGTTCCAGATCTGTGGAATCAGACACTCTGGAGATGGGGCCCAGCATTCTGGGTTTGAACAAGTTCTCCAGATGACTCTGATGCTTGCTGAAGTTTGAGAACCAGTGCCTTATACTCAGCTGTCATCTTGGCTATAAGAAGGGGTAAAAGGAACATACTCAGAGAGACTAAAGATTTGCCTAAAGAAAAAAAAATCAAAGCTTAAAATATCCTTTAAGCAAGATCAAGTAGCCCATGAACTCCTCTCTGAGATTTGCAGGACTAGAGAGAGTATATGAGAAATTTTTGTTTGCTTGCAAAGAACTAGAGAAAGGTATAATTTTGCCTACCGGAATTGTAGCAGATAAATCCTTACCTTCCCATGATAATTTCTCAGTCATAATCATTAAGAATTAATTCAATTTTTTTATTAATTCCTTGGATCACTGTCAACAAAACTATCAACCAAAATTGCCCAGGATTGGCCTGTATCACTATTAAGTCTATTCTTCAGGAGGATTTTCGCCACACCTTAAGGAGTACTATCAATAGAAGCAAAGAGCAAGTGACTGGGCCAAAAGATCCTTAAGTTTAACATGGCAGGCTAAAAATGTTCTGCTTTGGGAAAGGGATGTCTTCTCCCCGTGGCCTCTTGAGAGCCTTTCATTGTACCCTGTCCTCTGTAGCTGCTCAATACTGATTTGGTGAATGAGTAGAGAATCCGGAAGGGTTCCACAACAAGAATGCCTAACGGAAGAGGTGACACAGGAGTTGGATCTTGAAACATGGGCAGGATAGGATGGATTAAGAGGGAGGGCATTTTAGATGCGAGGAGAAAAGGACGCGTAACAGGCAGAGCAAAAGCTTGAGGTCAGGTCTAAATGTTTGGGACTGAGTGGAAGGCATTGGAGAGAAAAAAGCTGTTCTCAGGGGGATATAATGACAACCAACATTATGACATAAATCAATTAGTGAGTTACATGAGTACTCATTATGATATGGCTCCTACTGTGCTAGGTACTGGGCCAACAGTGCAGAACAAGATAGACATGGCACCTAAATCTAGCAAAGAACAGAGAACGGGGGTAGGAGTAAATGTGTTGGTAAGTATAGACGCACGCAGGCAACTCATCTGACCTGAACTTAAGAAGTAGGTGGGTCAAGAAAGCCTTTCCAGATGGCAAGATATCTAAGTGATGGCCTGGAAGAGAGGAGGAGGGAAGGAGTGTGGAATAGCAAGGGATGGGGTTGGCTGGGCAAACCTGGGCCGGATTATGAAGGACCTCCTACATGTTAGAGAGACAGCGCTTTATCCAGAGGGACATGAAGAGCCCTCAGGAGTTTTTAAACAGAAGAGGATAAATTTGTTTTGGCACCTCAGCGGCTGCAGCGAAGACAGGTGACAGGCGACTGATGATGGTGCCTTTAGTAAGAGAAGCAGCAACGGGAAAGAAGTTCAAAGAGCTTACTGGAAAAAAAGTCTCTGATCGTGTAAAACATGTCAATATTTCCTTGACACTTCCACCAATGGAAGCTGGAATGAACACTCCCTCCCTCTGAATCTGCGTGGGCCCGTGGTTTAGTGGAAGTGCTCCACGGGACTTCTGAAACCATGGGACTTCTGGCACCAGGTCATAAAAGGTGACAACAGCTTCCGCCTGGCCTCCCGGTACTCGGTCACCACGCGGTCAGGGAGCTCCACGTAGATGTGCCGGCCCCTGTCTCAGCTGAGGTCCCAGCAGCGACTGCCATAAATATTAAGGGAGGAAGCCTCGGAGGTGACTCTCATCCCAGCCACCCAGTGACTAATAACCACCAGAGACACTGAGTAAGAACTGCTTGGTGAGCCAGTCAATTCTAATGATAATGAGAAAGTGACTGCTGTTGTTTTAAGCCACCAAGTTCTGGCATGTTTCTGACACAGCAAGGGATGACCAGAACACCCTCCTGAGAGCACCTAATTAAGGGGGTATCTTTTCGTCTCCTCCTCATGCTATGCTGTACTCACCATGGCGACTTTTGGACTCTGAACCAAGGACATTTACGATACAAGAAACAATCTACAAAGGAACACAACAAGGTTAGGGAATAAGATGTTCTGTCCAAATATTCTCATTAACAGAGTAAGTACATGCGTTAGGCAAATTATTGATTGCAAAAAAAACCCCACCATTTTTCAAAGAAATTATATCTTTTTTTTTTAAAGATTTTATTTATTTATTCATGAAAGACACAGAGAGAGAGGCAGAGACACAGGCAGAGGGAGAAGCAGGCTCCATGCAGGGAGCCTGATGTGGGACTTGATCCCAGGACCCTGGGATCACGCCCTAAGCCGAAGGTTCAACCGCTGAGTCACCCAACCGCCCCAGAAATTGTGAAATCTTAAAGAATTAAATGCTATGTACTAAGCAAGCTTTTTCTTTGGTGGTGTTTTAGCCTTCAGAATCACCTATTATTTTGGGGTAAGCAGTAGGCCCATGAGTTTCCTCTCTACTCTTGCCCTTCAGCATAACTTCTGGGAATAGGTCAAAGAGGTCAGTTTTTACAGGCAGCAGAGCCACAACAGCCGCCAGCTGTTCGGAGCAGCAGGGCTTGGAGAGGTCATGGCTGCTATTTTTTGCTCACAATTTTTTTTGCTAATGAATGGTTGTTAGCTAACAACCAGGGCCATAGTCACACAGGCCGTAATAGCCATTCGAGTGCTCTTTGTGAACGTCAGAGAAGATAAAAGATAAGTTGGGGGACAGGAAGCATGCCCTATTATTTCCTAAGACTTTGAAGGTAGAGAAATACAAATGTCTTTTTCTGCAAACACCGGACACAGAAAAATACAATTAAGATTCTGTAAAGGCACCAAATTTGGGACGCCCGGGTGGTTCAGTGGTTGAGCATCTGCCTTCAGCTCAGGGCGTGATCTTGGGGTCCTGGGATCGAGTTCCACATCGGGCTCCCCACAGGGGCCTGCTTCTCCCTCTGCCTGCATCTCTGTGTCTCTCATGAATAAGTAAATAAAATCTTAAAATTTTTTTTCAAATTTCTCAAATTTTCCTTGAGAGGCTAAGCCTTCACAGAGTGTAAGAAGGAAGAACGTTTTTGTTATATAATTCTTCAACCAGGCACCCACACTCTGAGAGCTATTGACAGTATTAATAACGGCTAAGGGCAGCCCTGGTGGCGCAGTGGTTTAGCACCGCCTGCAGCCCGGGGTGTGGTCCTGGAGACCCGGGATCGAGTCGAACATCAGGCTTGTTGCATGGAGCCTGCTTCTCCCTCTGCCTGTGTCTCTGCATCTCTCTCTCTCTGTGCTTCTATGAATAAATAAATAAAATCTTTAAAAAAAAAAAAAAAGGCTAAGATTTACGTAGCGCTTACTCTGTGCCAGCCACTGTTTGCTTGCTTTACATTTGTCTCGTTCCGTTCTCGCAGCAGGCCTATGAGGTGGGTGTAATTACTCCAGGTGACAAATGAGGAAAGTAAAGTGAGCCCGTGGCCACACTAAGTCGTGGGAGCCCTTACCCAGTATCCTGTCTCTGGAGGGACATACTGTGCTCTAAGTGGGAAGGGTACTGGGCTAGGGAATCTGGATTCTCACCTCGGCTCCACCTTCAGCTAGTTACACCAATTTGGACCAGTCATTTCCTTCACCTGAAATACGATGACGTCGATCAGGAGATGCAGAAGTTTCCTCCTACTCTAAAATTGCGGATGCTATGAATTATTGACTCCGAAAAACAATCAAGTTAAAAGCAGACCTTAGTTTTTGAAACGGTGCTTAAGAGAGAGTGTACAGAACTCTAGGAAGAAGCTGGGGGGTCTGAACACCATGTGGGACTGTAGAAACAGAAGGCACAACTCGCCAGTGATGGGTTTCAAACTATCACATGACAGATCAGGATGGGGAAGTTTTATTTTTTTAAATAAATTTATTTTTTATTGGTGTTCAATTTGCCAACATATAGAATAACACCCAGTGCTCATCCCGTCAAGTGCCCACCTCAGTGCCCATCACCCAGTCACCCCCACCCACCTCCCCTTCCACCACCCCTAGTTTGTTTCCCAGAGTTAGGAGTCTCTCGTGTTCTGTCTCCCTTTCTGATATTTCCCACTCATTTTTTCTCCTTTCCCCTTTATTCCCTTTCACTATTTTTTATATTCAGGATGGGGAAGTTTTAACCTGCGGTCATGACACGTTTCTTTTTACAAAACAAAGCATCTCAAGAGAAAAAAGATCATTAATCCAAGGAACTGTAGAACCAAATATTTGTGATCCACATAGAGAACAAAGCAAAATAGAGAGCATGATGTGGTTTTTATTGGCATTTATTTTGAAAAGTACATGGCCTGCCCATGACCACAGCGGTGACCATTAAAATTTCAGTTTACTTATCAGTTCTGAGAGCTATATTCTGGGGTTGGTTTGTGCTGACGAGAGAACAAAACAGGACCTCAAGATATTTCCTCAGGAACCTTTTATTTCTCTCATTTTTGAGAAAATTAGACCCTACTGAACTTTAAATGACAATTTCAAGTCAGGATGCAGGGTCACAAGCATCTTATTTAGGGTCACAGATAAACGATGACAGAAGCAGTGAGAAGATCCTGGGCTACCGCCCAGTGTGGCATGATAGGTTTTAGATCTCCTGAATTCTGCAAGTGATTACTCCCCCTGAAAATTCTGGAGTTGACCACGTAGGGTGAATTCCTTCCCACGGGTGCTTATTGGGTTCTACTCTGGCACCAGGAGCTGGACTGGAGACCACAGCCATGTTCCTTCACAGATCTTCAGAAGCGGACACAGGGAAAAGAGTCCTTCCTGAGGGAGCGGAGCTCTCTGTGTGATTGTATTTAGATCTTCACAGCGGTACACCATTGATTTCTCCAGTCAGCATGCTGGTTCTCAATGAACTCCGAAATTTAAGGAGACCAAGTGTCTGTTAGTACACCATCCACTGGAGGACAATGCCTGATTTCTGAGGAAGCTATCAACTCACTAGAAGCAGGCCTATTCCAGCTCAGACCCGTGAGTGGGCTGAACCTAGGGTTACTCAGCCCACAGGGACTGGTTGAGTGGCTGGCAGGTCCGATGGCTGACTGTCCTCTTGTTTAACAGTATCACGTGGGATTTCCTGTCCCCCGGGGTGTGGCACAGCAGGGTATCCAAAGTGTAAGTGGTGATCTGGCCACTTATCTGCAGTTTCTCATAGATCTCATCAAATCTGGCTAGAAGGGCAGGCACATCCTTCACTTTTTCCCTCGCTTTGGCCAGCTGGGAAAAAGAAGAGCAGATCATTATATCTCTGCAAGTTCTCATCTTCCAAGAAGTAGATACACAAATGCATAGAAATGTATAGTGTATACCTAGAATGGTGCAAACCAGGGTGCTGGGGCACACGGAAGTATGAACAGATTCCACAAGGTATACCCAAGATTCAGAATTAGTACTTGAAAAACATTCCTAGTATCTCATAAAAAGGGTCTTTAAGTGGTACATAATATACAATGAAACACATCAGGAAAAAAAGTCAAATAGCAACGGAAATAAGTTTGCCCAATTTAACAAGGAGAGCAGTAAGGGAGGGCCAAATTATGTAGAGGTTTGTAGCATATGGAAAGTTTTCTGGAACTCATTCTAGAAGCCATCAAACGGTCCAAATTAGGACATGATCTGACTTAGGTTTAAATGGCTTGTGTATAGAAATGGAGGGTGGAGACTACTCTGGAGGCCAATATCATAATCCCTATGAGAGAGGCTGACAGTCTAGACTGGAAAATGTATACACAAGATAGAGAAATAGATGTAGAACAAGTATATTTGGGATGTTCAACTGAAAGGATTTATTGTTGAAGAGGTCAAGGAAAGAGAAGAATCAAAGACATCTTCCCAATTTGGGCTTCAGCAACGTGGTGATGGGTGAGATCATTAAGGGAGATGGGGGAAGATAGGAGGAGCAGATCTGAAGGGGGAACAAATCAAGAGTTCTGTCTGGGGTATCGCTGAGATGCCTGTGAAAGGTCGTTGCTGGATATACACCAATGTGAGACACTGAGGAGAGATCTAGACCAAAGGTATAAACATCGGTCACAAGTCTAGGAATGTTGTTTACAAAAAGAGTGAGCTCTAAATTACAATGTAGAGCTACTTTTTGAACAAAATCAACATTTTACTTAGTTCAATCCTTATTAATGATCGCCACCCTGTGCCACGTGGGTGGCTCATTCGGTTAAGCGTTTGACTCTTGATTTTGGCCGATTATGATCTCAGGGTGGTGAGACTGAGCCCTGCATCAGGCTCCCTGCTCAGTGGGGAGTCTTGCTCTCTCTCTCTCTCTCTCTCTCTCTCTCTCTCTCCTCTCCCCCTTCCTTTGCTCCTCCCCACACTTGTGCCCTCTCTCTAAAATAAATCAATCTGGGCAGCCCCGGTGGCGCAGCGGTTTAGCGCCGCCTGCGGCCCAAGGTGTGATCCTGGAGACCCGGGATCAAGTCCCATGTCAGGCTTCCTGTGTGGAGCCTGCTTCTCCCTCTGCTTGTGCCTCTGCATCTCTCTCTCTCTCTCTCTCTCTCTCTCTCTCTGTGTCTCTCATGAACAAATAAATAAAATCTTAAAAAAAAAAAGGCTAAATTCCAAAAAAAAAAAAGAAAAAGAAAAAAAAGAAAAAAAAAAGAAACCAAAGGGAAAAAGAATGATACAACCTAAAATTTCTTGATGAAATTTACTTATATTTAAGGTCCCTAAGAAATCCTCTGGTCATTTTCTAAATATATCATAACGCTATTTGTTGCTGGCATACCTTCCCTTCAAAGAAGAGCTCTCCTCACTGAACTTTCAGGTAAGAAGTTTTAGCACTTTACGTTCTTAAAAAGAATAGCTTCTTTAGTCTCAGCCTCACTTGAAGGTGAAACGACTTAATGTGAAACCCATGGTTTCCAAAAGCAGCCAAGCAAATATACCAGGCTGGAGAGAACTTGGCTCTAAATTCATATACATCAATTCTCTCCTCTAACTACACAAAGATCCAATGGTGTCAGGAGAACCATTCTACAGTTTAAGCAGAAAAGATATTTTGCTCTATTGTTAGTTTAGTTTCGAAAAAGAAATCAATGAAGCAACAGCTAATGTTTGGAGTGGCTTTAGTCACAGTAATTAGGAAAATCAACAATTCTTTTCCAAATTCCTCTGGTGGTGTAACAGCGCCTTACCTCCACACGAGACCTCGTTAATAACTGTTGATACCAACACTGCACAGAGCATTTGTAAGATGCAAGCTTTACAGTGGAAGTCTCCACATGCAGCCTCACAAGCATATTTAGAGCTGGCGCAAAGGCTACCGGAGTCAGAGGACTCATTTATTTCTCAACAGCAGCTCCCTGCACAGCTTCACAAGAGCCAGGAAATACATGCAACTAGAGGGGGAGCTCTTTAAGCAAATCAGTCTTACAGACTCTGGGGGCAGGGGTCAGATAGAAAACTATTTTTCAGTGTGGAGTTTGGATGCTTTAGTCATATAATCGGGACAACATATTGATGAACCTGATCTAGGTAGAGTGATTAATATCAGTGCTATGGAGAAAACCAAAGTTGTGTCAATAATGGATGCAAATGCACACAACGGTGCATTTTAAAACCCGTTTACATCTCCAGTTCCCCTACTTTTGCAAACATACTCCCAAAGGGTTTGGGTGGATCACAATCTGCACAAAGCTAAGAATTTGAATAGAAAGAAGCTTTAAATTCATCATATCCCATTAGTTTCCTGACAAGCTCCCTTTGCTAGCAGGAAGAAGCCTCTGGGTGGAATTGTGAAAATGGGATACAGCTGGGAGTGGAACAGTGTGGTGGTGGGGGGTCGGGGCGGGGGGTGGGGAAGGGCCAGGCTGCACGCTGCCGCCAACCGTGCCATCTCGGATGCCAGCAGGGATCAGTACTATCAAAATGCAAGGGTGGGAGGGAGAACCAGTCAACAGGCCCCTTCTTAGTCAAAATGACAATACCACAGATAATCATTATTACAAACCGATCACTGTCAGTAATTTATGATTTCCTTACAGTGTTCTTCCCTTTAGCTATAGATGTATATATTATTAAATTTCAAATGACTTAAAATGACTGCTCTTTGTGTG
Organism: Canis lupus familiaris; assembly: GCF_011100685.1. Taxonomy (NCBI): domain Eukaryota; kingdom Metazoa; phylum Chordata; class Mammalia; order Carnivora; family Canidae; genus Canis; species Canis lupus. Next base: position 54,614,169 of record NC_049223.1, on the reverse strand, counting down.
CTTAATCCAGCAGTGTGAGACATGGGTTCATTTACTTCACTTTGCTTTCAATGTTTGGAAACTGCTTATCATTTTTATGTAACTTTGTTTTATACTTTTGCAAAAACATTTATATAGTTACATTAGCTGGTCTACACAGAACCTAAAACCACAGTTCTAATTATAGAAGTAAAGCTTCTATATCTGCCAGGTCTAGTACCTTCTCCTTTCTTCTTTCACAGGGTTCCCTCTTCTTTCACAGGTTCTTGCTACTTTGTTTTTTTCTAGTAAACCCTAACTAGTAAAAAAACAAACCCTAATGGCACTTTTATTAGGAGGTTACATTATCACAATCACTTGGGAAGAACTGACTTTACTGAGTTGAGTCTTCCTAGCCCAACACACAGTATAGCATGTCTTTTCATTTAAGTAGGGGAGATTTTTTTTTTTTTATTTTTAAAATTTTTTTAAGATGAGTGCTACTGCAGCAGCTGTTTGCTGATGGGAACGATCCACAGGGAAGGGGATGTTAATGATGCTCAAAAGTGGGTAAGACATCTTCTGAACTGATGCCTTGCCATGGGCCAGAGGATGGGCTCCAGGTCTCAACAGGGGAGCCTGCTCTGGCGAGGTGTGTATGGTGGCCATGGCTTTGGCAGGGAAGCTGAGTACACAGTGACAGGAGGAGGTTCTCCGTATGGCAGCAGTTCTCTCGATTGCTTCTATTTCCTCCACGAAACTGGCAGCAGGGGTGGGGGAGTGGGGAGAAGGCACTGGAGGCTTGAGAAAGGAAAAGGGGAGCTGGGATCCAGGAAAATAGTGTTTGTGTGTGGGGTGGTGGTGAGATTAATGTGAGAGGACAAAATCTTCCTAGAATTTCAGAGGCTATTTTCTGTTGTAAGAAAGAGATCTTTGCACCCAAACCTAGAAGTCTTATAAAAGGAAGAAGAGAGGGGATGCCATATTTGACACTCTTTAAGGGGGCACACTGGAGACTGAAGACAGTAGGACACATCTTAATGAGTGCCCTTTCACTTTTAAATGATTTATGCAGCAATCACATACTACTTACCACTTCTTCTGAGAACTCTGGTCTTTTCACAAATTTTGATAAATTTCCTTCTGTAGCATCCTTTAGTATCTGTATCAGGGCTTTCAACATATTTGCCTTGATATGAATCAAAATCTGAATACAAAGAAGAAACAAGCAAAAACAAGACTGAGCTGGTGCTCAACAATGAGATATGTACCCTGCACAAGCCCACATTTATAGGCATCTACCTGCTTCATGCTATTTCCTAATTCATTCTCTTGCACAAGTTCAAAAATGCTTCAAATATATGTCTATCAGCCCAAACTTGTTTTCCAATAGCTAATCAAACACATCAACTTCAAAACCTACTTAAAGATACAAATGCAGAAAACTTTGGAGTCTGGCATGTTTGGGCTGGAATCCTGGCATGGGCAATTACCAGCTACAGGATGCTGGCCATCTATTTCATCTCTTTCAACTTCAGTATTTGTAAAATGAGGGAAATAGGTTTACATCTCATAGTTGAGTTACTGTGAACATTGAATAAAATGCCAGCATACAGCAGGTACTCAAACATTACTATCAGTTTCTTCCTATTTCTTCTAGATTCAGAGAAGACAATCACAAATCTTGTAAGATGGACTCTGGGACAAAAGATACCTTTAGTAACTTATTTAAGTTAGGAAATTGTAGGCAAATCAGCTGCTTCAGGTATGAAGTGGAAGCTGGTTCAAGTCCTAATGAGGTACTCCTATTTACACCGGAGCCATTAAGGAACTGGGTACAGTACTTGGCTTTTAAAATGGTACCAATAACTACCTTCTATCAGACAGACAAAATTGACACAACAGAAAAAAAATACATCTCCCCCTATCATTACCAATGTTCACTAGTATAATTTGAAAAATACAGAAAAGGTTAAAGAAAGTAAGAATAACTCAGAATTCCCCTACTGTTATCCACTCTTTAATATATTTGGAGGGTAATACATGAAATCATATTTTTCCTCCAGATCTGATTCTTTCTTGTCAATTATGTAACGAATATTTTCTCATTAAATGATAGAATATCTCATTTTTAATGACGAATGCATAGCAATCCATCATAAACATACAATAACTCATTAATTTAAGCAATACTACTCCAATATATTGATAAATGTGCATATATTAAAAAAACTTGTTAATTCCTAAGACTAGATTCTCAAAAGTGAAATTACAAAGTCAAAGGATGTCAACATTTTAAAGGCTCTTGATCCTTTGGAAAAGCAGTTTTTCTGGAAGAGGTATTCTTTTTTTTTTTTTTTTTAATAAATAGCAAGCCAGCTAAGTTCTTTCTATAGTCCATTTTATGACAATTTAAGTTTGTTGAGCAGTTGATCGGGATGAGTTGTTATATTTCGTCCCAGAAAACAGAATGAAATGATTCCAAGTAGATGAAATCCAAAGAAGGTGATGTAAGTTCCATGTTCAGCAGTGCTCAGCAAAGGCACAATCAGCACACCTTTCATTGGGAGCCAATCCTCCACAGGTTTTCTCACATTCAAACAGAAGCGCTGACTGCCTGTATTCCAGACTCTCTTTTCAAACAGCTGTATAACCAAAAGCCTGGAAAGACATACATAGTGCCACACCCAGAGAAAAGGACAGGCATGCTTACTGCCCATTTGAGAGGCTGGAGTTCTCCAAATTCAAGATTCCTCTCTTAAAGTATAACCTCCTATATGTATAAGAGGTATATAAACCTCCTGTCACCCTGTGGGAACTGGGTTCAAGAAACGGATGCAAATTGCTAATGTTATGACTACTACTATTGCTCTAATTGATAAATGCCCCTTCACCTCTCTGCGTGTGAACTCTACTAGTCTCCATAAAACTATGGAAGATTAACTTGTTAGCTTAAAAGTGGGATAAAATCTCTCTCAACAATAATTCTGACTCTTGTTAATAAAAACCAACTGATGGGGTTGGCAGCTGTCCTACTGAGGGTAAGGAGAAGTTGACCTTGTTACATGTTATGTCTCTAGTGCCTGGCACCTAGTAGACCCTCGACAATAATGACTGCGAAGGAGAGCTGAGGTGCCCCAGCAATTCACAGAGATAAACCTCCCAGAGCTCCATGCTAGAAACTATTGGTGATGTGCTCCTGGAAGATTTGAACATCTCTTCCTAAGTTTTCCCAATTTCTCTTCCTGCCTCCAGCAACTATCTCTGATTCAGAAGGGATTTCAAGAGTAAAGTTCAGTATCTTGAAATACACTGAAAAGGGCAATACAGATGAGGCAGTCACTGATAAAAAGCAAAGAAAAAAGGTAAAGCTAGCAGAGCTGGTCCCAAGCCGCAACCTCAGGGTATGGCTAAGGAAAACTAGATCAAGGTACACACAGCACACTGCTTTAATCTTACAGATTTCAAACAAAAGGCTAGGAAAATTAGCAAGGAATAGGGGGAATTTAGGTAGGAACAACTACTCAAACAACTACAGAAGGACAGTTCCTGCCCTTCTGATTCTCTGAAACCTCAAGAAATGTTCACAAATCATTGGATGCCTTTGACCATAAAAAGGAACAGAGGCCCTGAACATGCAGTAATTTGTATCTCATCTTTTTCTTTTCAAGTCGGCTACACTTGAAGGAGAGTATCATAGTGCAATAGAGACTGCTGGGTTTCTAAATAATATCTTCCCCTCCTTTTTTTGATTAATAGAACTCCCTAACTTTAAATGACGCTGTCCTGGACAGAAATCAGAGACTGTATTTCTCAGGTTTCTTTACTACTAGGTATGGTCACAGAATTATGTTCTGGCCAATAACATGTAAGTACAAGTGGCTAAGTGAGACATTTGGGAAAGGACCCACAAAGGGACCCAATTTCTTTGTCCTTCATTCTTCCTACTTTTTGAAAAAGATTTTATTTATTTATTCATTCATGAGAGACACAGAGAGAAGCACAGTCTCCATGCGGAACTCGATCCCAGGACACAGGGATCATGCCCTGAGCCAAAGGCAGATGTTCAACGGCTGCGCCACCCAGTCATCTCCATTCTTCCTATTTCTTGCTGGAAAAGATAATGGATGGAAAACATATGCTCAGGATGGTGGTGTGAAAATACAGAAAGAGGCTGGGTCCTTAATGTCACATCAGACCCAAAATGATCATCTTTGGTTTTCTACATGGAAGAAAAACAAAGCTTCTCATTTGTATAGATTCTTGTTTTTCTCAGGTCTACATTGTTCTTGATCAAAGTGTAACTCTTAACTTCTACATTCAGGCAAGATGCTACCACAAAGAGATTTATGAGAAACGAACCCTGTCTCCTGTCTACCCCATGCAGCCTAGGAGACTTCC